>NW_028186457.1:2555946-2667225 GCF_003343005.1 Rhea americana
CCCGCGATGAAAAATTAGCAAAGTTAGCATCCATGAATCGCATTTCAGTCTTTGAAGGGCCTCCAGGACCAGAAACAGTAAGGACAAAGAAGAAAACCTGCACAGAGGGCCTATTATGAAATTCCTTCCATATGGTACTCCCTTCCTGACTCCAAAGAAAGAGAGATGCTTATCATTGGTTTCAGCTAAAGGGATTTCAGATAGATTTTAAAAGAATTTGAAGGGTAAATTAAAAATTTTAGGAAGCTGAGTGAGATGTCTGTGTGAAGTCAGAACCCATCCGTGGGAAGAGAAGYGACAGCCAGAGGTTGATCAGGGCTGGGGCAGATGAGAGGTCTCCTCTGCYCTCAGCTGCCCCCAGACGGGTCAGAATGCTGCTCAGTTCTGGTGTACTACATGGGCACTTCAGGACAGGGTTTCTGGAGGAAACCCTGGTACATTATAGAGCTAAGGATCTCTGCTACACTGTGCAGGAGTTTTATTTAAGTATGGTCTTAATCTGATTTTGAACAGACTGGAAAGATTTTTGTTGTATCTCATGAAGAGTTCTAATTACTGATTTACAGAGTCCCTCTCTCTTGTTAGACTTGTGCCATCACATACAAAAAGAGCCTTTTTAGCTGTCAGAGCCTCACTTCAGATCTGGCTTAAGGATTTGATCTGGGCTGGAGACTGCCCTTGTTCAATACCTCGCTCTCCTGGATGTGTGCGGACAGATCAGCTTGCCGCAAGTCTTTCTGTGGCAAGGGAGCCAGAACTTTCTGCTAGTAAGGGACAGTAAAAAAACCCAACCCCTCTACCTGTTTTCCAAAGCGTTGGTTAGTTTTTATTTTACTTCTGATTTTGTTTTGTTAAAAAGAGAATGGATATTTTCCAGCCRGTACCAGGAAAAACCTTTCAAGATTTCTCTCCTTACGCTTTTTGCTCAAGTACTCAAGCTTTGAGCTGTATTGCAAAGTATTAGAATCTCATGGGAGAAAATTAGGGAAGAAGATACCTGCTGTGGAGAAGAATGAAGGACCCCAAGCATGCAGCTTTAGGCACAGTAAGAAATAGATACTGGTAAAAACTAGGAAGGGCCCTTAGTTAGCAGGCCTGTAAGAAACCGTCTTCTCTTGCTTCTTAAAGGGGAATCAATTGCACCTGTGGAAAAAGATGTACTTCCCCTTAATGCAGGTGTGCGTTATAAGTACTCTTCCCATGAATCTTCTCTCTTCAGATGGTGGGGGGAGGCTATGGCAATCCACAGCACTGGAAAAGTCTTGATGCTTCCTGTGAGCTAAAGCTCTTTTTGATCCTTGTAAGTACAGTTCACAGGAGAAGATAAGTGGATTGTTAGCTGAGCTGTTATAGCTTTATGCCCGCTTAGGTGTCTGAGGAGGAGATAGGGAGCAATAGAGTGACCTGRTAATGAGAAGTTTAGTTCTGTGCAAGGTAATGGTATAGAGATTTGGGAAAGCTGGGGTTGAAGTACATGGCAGAAAACTGAGAAGGAAAATAGATATTTGGAGTTGGKTGTTTATGTAATAGTGATTTCTTATGTAGTAAAATTTCATACTTTTAAGAAAATTTCAATTTTTTTTATGAAGCATTATCAAGAAGTTCTGAAACTTAAGAGAATGGAGAGGWAAAAGGTCTAAGAAAATCTAAAAATGACTTCTGAGAATCTATACAAGTGAAAACTAAATTGTATCTTTTGAAAATGAATAATTCTGGAATGTCCTCCAGAGGAGCTAAGAGGTTTTTAAAAATGAAATATGCATTTGTAAGCTTCTAGCTGTTGTCCTATAAATGTAAAGAGGAGGCTCAACTTAGCTCGTACTGTTTCTTCAACTCTCCAAAGCTTTTGGTGCCTTGCTRGCTAGGATGGCATCTTTGTATGCATTTGGAATACAGCACTTAATGAGCAGGTCATGAGCAGCTGCTTTGTATTTAAGGTATGTGGTCACAGATCAGATCTTAATTATGTTCCTGTATGAAAGAGCAAACTACAAACAAGGCTATACTTAACTGACTTCTATGAAAAAGGGGGGAAATGCCTGTGAACAAAATACTTGCTTTTTAAATGGGGTTTCAGGTGATGTTGCTAACTCAATTTTTTAAAAAATTTTTTTTATTACCATTTTTAGAATATATGCATCTTATCCTAAAGCCTCTGCTGCTGGAGTCAGGTAAGAATATCCACTTTTTTATTTTAAGTGCTCAGTTGAAGGTTCTCCCATGGAGTTACTTGATGTTCATCTCTGTAGGAAGGTTATGACTTTAGAGTTCCAAAAAATGATGATGACCACTTTCAAAAAAATATAAATTTAAGGGYCCTAAATTTTCAGTGGCAAATGCTCTGCATTTAGTGATAAAAGTAAAACTGATTTTTTCCCTTGCTATTTTAGCCTTAGGTGAGCAYAGTATTTTGAAACCCATGTCTCTGGGTTCTTATCATGGTGAGTCCATGGATCAGGAAAGGCTGGTTGTGTCAGGGCTCAGACTGATAAGGTAGTAAGAGGTGAATGTCTTCCAAAATAGCATCCACTGAGCATCTGGGGAGCAATGCCTCACTTGGCTTTAATTCACAGTGAGCAAAAAATGYATCTGCCAAAGATCTTTGTCCTCTTTATGATTACATTTAAGTGAAATTTGAATTTAAGTGGTTTATAGGAGATTAATGAAATGTATAGGCRTGTTGTGGGATATGAGCAGCCAGTGTTGGATGTTTATATTCAGTTAGGCTGTTTATCAGCAACTCTTCAGACCATAGTATCTATTAAAATACCTATTGTTTGTTYGGAGTCTGTTGCTAATCACTGACTTAGTAAAAAGTGTAATTCTTTTTTATGGCTTTTTTTTTTAAATAAAGGAAGTTGGTGTTTTTTGCAACTTCTTAAAGTTGCCATTTAGAAATAAAAACTGAGAGAACTGGGCCCATAAAGGGAGTGGGGGGGAGGTCAGGACAGGAAGTGWCTAAAAATCAGCTGGCAGATTAATTCTTTGTTTTTTGGTTTTTTTTGGCCCCCAAGGAATCTGATCTAAATGAAGGTCTTTGAAAAATTTCAGTTAAGATGCATTTAAGAGCTGATGTAGCAGTGTACATACAYGCTGAAATGAAGAAAGTTCTGCACTTATTTGAGAGTTGGTCTCTTAAACTATTAATGTGATGCCTCATTTGTATTAACAATTAAGCTTACCTAAATAATCATTTTTGGTTAGTTTGGCTTTAAAACAGTTTCCTTCACAAACCATAATGTTCCTCAGRCATTTTGCAGTTGTTCAGGTCAACTGACAGGTAGCTTTAACAGCCACATCAGGTATAATTCTCAGTAATTACATCTTTGCAAATAGACCCTTTTCCATCTTTCCTACTCCAGTTTTGTATTGTATGTTGAGATACTATATTTCTAGGATAAAAATTCTCTCTGGTATGGGCACCACCCCGAAAGAGCAAATTTACTAGGTGCTAGAAAGTGAAAGGTGCAGCAGGTCCAGTTTAGAGAGGTATTTTTTCCGCTCCCTTATGCACATGTGTCTTTCTCTATTTTTATTCTTGGTCAGAGCTAGATCTCAGTTGCTTTCCTCAGACTAGGAGAGTTATGCCAAATGACCTCGACTGCGGATCAGACACTTTCTTCACCATCTTTGTTCAAAGATGATAGCTTTATGGTGCTTCTGAAGTGGGAGATACTGCTGGAAGCAGCTTTCTGTCATGCAATTTCAAATTCTCAAAATGTCAGATTTGTTTGTGCATGTGATGGTGTAATTTGGCTTCCTGCTGTGAAAATGAGAGGATTAATTTCCATAATATACAAATTAGCTGTGCAGTTGATATTTCTCATCTCCCTGCTCAGATTAGCAGCTGTGGGTGACAGCAGCCAGCTTAGTCTCCTTTTGTCTTCCCTCCAAATAACCATTGGTAGAGATACTTTCCCTCAATTAAATAACACAAGATGCCAAATTGGTGTTATCTCTTCCTGCTCCATTCACTTCCTTGTTTGTTTGGCCTAGAGGAGTCAATTGAGGCTTAAAATGTTTCCTAGGAAGTTATGGCTTTGACTGTCATTCACTGAGCAGACAACATGGATGGGTCACAGGGCTCCACTCCAGCCTGTGGATCCCAAGTGATMAACCATGCTATTCTGAACAATGAACCCTAAATAGATGACACAGGGGTGCATGTTCCTCTCTGCAAACTGCTGTGGAGATGATATTTCCTCTCTGAGGAATGTGACAAACTGGGGGCAGTCATTTTAAACCACTTGCATATTAGAGCCCTTGATATACCAGGCCTGCTGGTAATCCCTTGAACCTACAATAGAGGTGAGAGCTGCTTGTTACTGTGTACCAGATCTTAGATTTGCACCTAGTGACTCTTGTGCTGATTCAACAAACTCTTGTAATAGAAGTGTTTGTTATCTTGGTTGTAAGCTGTCAAAAGTAAAGAGCTTGTACCTAGGGCTGGGCGAAGAATATATAGTTCAGTTTAGTACTTTAAATGCTGGAGGGTTGTAGAAAAAAAAGTCTCCTTTCTATTTTATTTTTTTAGCCAGGTCCACTGTGGAATTTTATTCAGCTGGGAAACTCTGAAACTTTCTATGGAAGTCTACAGTAGTCACAAGTACTTGTGTTTACTTGCCTAAAGCAAGTTACAGGATCAAGACCRTGTTTTTAAGCTAGGTAAAGGTATACAAATGTATCACAGAAGCTATACATGGYGGTAATTGCACAAGAATGTGGATAATCAGTATTACGTTTCCAGAATATGAGGGTGTGTTTGGGGGTTAGCCATACCTTGGGATGAATTTAGGTTATTCCACTGAACTCAAGGGACTTTTGAAAGTTTCATTACTGCAAGGAAGATCTGCATTTGGACTTTTATCTCTTAATTGTTCCATAAAGCACCATAGGCTGTACTCTATGTCCATCTATAAATAATCAGACCCCAAAGGGGGATGGGAAAATGCTGATCTCAGTTATGGTGTCACCTACCTGGATGAAACTGCCTATGATTCAATTGTATTTGATAAAACACTAACTGAATGCACTACTTGAAAGAAAATGCCYTTGTGATTCTGATTTCTTCCTTGGTTAAACATGTCTATGATAATGTATAGTATAAAAGAACAGTCTGTTTTGTGTTTTCAAACTTGACTATGATACAGAATAATACAGTTGTAGGCAAGCCATCATATTAATCTACCAGATTGTTTCTCTTTACCAAGTGAGAGTTCAAACAAGRTGCTACAAACTTGGTAGGAGAAGGCAGATGTCAGCTCTTAGGGAGGACAAAGTTCCCAGAGCTTGTTGACTTCATGACTTGGTGGAGGTAGGCATCAAGAGCTGCATCCTTTTAGGGACTCTCTCTCCCTCCAACCTGCAATTCCAGCTTCCATCTGTCCTCTATGATATTACAAATCTGGACAAGTGCTACTGAAGGTGCTTGCTCGATGAGCTGTTGTCTCCTGCAATAAAAACCCATGTTGTTTAAAATCTGAGAAACATTCTCATAGCGTGCACTGTTCACCAGTGGAATGCTTTACCCATTTATACCCMCCACCTCACTGCTTGATTCTTGGCATTTTGGTTTGTTTTTTGCTTCCTTTTTTCAATAGGATTGAAAGTTTGTACAGTGTCCTGACTACTCTGTAGCCAATGATAATAAGTTACTAAGGGTTATTAAACTTCTGTGGATAGAAAGAAATGTACCAGTGGGAGTTGGGACATTAAACAGTCCTTTAACTGTATTTTCCAAGACTTCTTACACAGCTACAACTTACACTACAGGTTCTGATCACTCTGAAAAACTGTAGGACTATATTGACTGTGGGTCTGACTCTGGTGGGTGATGGCAGTTCCTCTGAAATTGTAGCTTTTCCTGGCACTTGGCAGAGCTGGCAGGGACTAATTGCTAACAATACGAGGTTTGGTATCATTTCTGATGCTGATGGGTGATGATGATACCTGCTTGAGTCTGGGAGCTTCCTATTCACTCCTACTGGCCTGCAGTGAAGTATAGGAGCAAAGACAGTACAGGAACTCATATAAAGTAGATCRTAACATGTGTTGTGTGCAGGTTTTTCTTCACTTGGTTATGCAACCTGTCACTCTATCTTGTAATACAAATTTTCTCAATACATATACTTTGCCACAGAATGCTTTCCATGAACTCTCATATCTGCAACTGAAGACAGCAGCTCTTTTTTTTTTTTTGAAACAGGCAAACATTGTGAATAATTTATTGTTAACTACAGAAAATGTCATTTTCATGCTTGATATAATGACATTGCATGTAATTTTCATCTTTTTATGAACTCATTCTGGACTTGTTGCAAGGAATAAAAACAAATGTGCTTACATCTGCCTTTTTATATGGATATGATTTCTACTGTAATGGCTTCAGGAACTACAGCCTCAGAAATTGTCACTGCTATGCTTGAGACTGCTACTACTGAATTCTTTAGCATATGGTTCTTGATGAATGGATCTTGTGGAATAATTCAGTAAGATTCAGAAATATTGTTGTGGATGAGAAATGTGTTTACTGTTATTCACTGGTGTCTTTATTATTGTCTTGGCAACTGCCAGCTTTTCAGTGAAGACATCCCCAACATGAGAAGTTAGGCAATTTCAAACAGCCATGTTGAAACTGTGATATCAGTTAGTAACTGTTCCTTATCTATTTGTTTCAAAATTGTGGCTCATCTGTAGAAGGGTTGATTCATCTGGGCAATGTTCAACAATTAAACAGCTGCCTCATCTAAACTGCATGACTGGACTCCCTGTGCCACTGGTGGAGAGAAGTAAGCATTTTCAGAGGTCAGTCCATTCAAAGATATGTCTCTAATCTGTCTCTAGAGGTTCCTGTTTCTCTCCAATTGTGAACTAATAACCCACCACACTTTTTAAGACTGCTGAATTTAGCTGAGACAAATCTATCTCCCTGTGAAAGAGCAGAAGTCCTAAGAAGTGGCCCTGGTGGGGCAGGGGAAAGAGCATTACTAATTGTGAGTAGTGAAGTTGTAGTGAATGGGTTGCAAACAACACGTTGCAGGAAAATGTTCATAAAACTGAGGTGGGCAGTATTTCGGAACAAAGACATACTGGACCCAGAAGTCCTGTATTCTGCACATGGTTTTTCTGACTGGTTCTGACTACAGTGAGAAACTTTGACAATATGCAGYAGAGAATGAGATCTGTCTTTTTCAGTTCCTCTGCCTGAGAGAACCTGTATGTTTTTTGGAAAACTCTCCTATTAAGGATAGTGTGTTAGAGGAGAAACACTCAGCACCTTTTGYTTTAGTTTGAAAGGCATGAGAAATGCTATTGTGATCCTGTAGCTCTATCAATATACTCCCTTTCAATCCACAATGGTCTGTGGTTTATCTGAAGGCCTGAATTGGACAGTCCTTGACATCACTGCTTTAAGTCTGGGACGTTTGATCTCTTTGCTCCTCAACTTCGCATTTTAAATATCAGATGCTCTCTTATTTACTGCTTAAAAAAAAAAGGTTAAGGCTATTCTATGTATGATGATCAGTATGATAATCTAGTGTTGAAAGTTATTTTAATAAGTGTTCAACAATTTCCTGTGCGATGTAGATACTTCCTACTATCCTGTCCAACCCTTCAAATGTATTCTGTGGGAGGGACTGATATTACTTCCCAACACAGAAATGTTTCTAGTCTGAAATGCAATCTATAGGTTGGTCAAACACTAACAGAAAACCATAGGGATTATTATATGCAGATGTATGTTACAAACTAGGCCTTTGTGTTACAGCTCTGCTCCCCTATTTCTTGTAAGAGACAGCTTTAAGCCTGCCTATATCATGTTGAGAATCACCAGGTGGAGTTATTGCACACACTTTAGATATTATTTTTGAGTATGTATATAACTATCTTTAATAGTGCTTTAGTTTTCATTTCATTAGTTTCACATAATTTCTAGCTGCAGGTCATATTGTAGTAYGTGAGGGAGACTGTTTTCCTCCTCAAACTCTCAGCTGGGTCTTCTCTGTTAGCCCCTGGGAAGTAGGTAGTGATATTTGATGGCGTCTTAAGACAATTGTCTACAAGTTGCTTGTTCCCCTCTGTTCTACAATTGTGTATATAGTGCAAGTAAACACCTTGCATAATATATAMACCTGGTCTGCACATTAGAAAGGCTCATAAGTGTAAAAATATGCAGGTAAAGGCTGCTGAGATGTTACTGATGGGGAAGCTTGAGTCACTGTCAAGTGTGGAAGAGGAGAGAACCCCAGGAATCAAAATCAATAGGGAACACAGGAAGGGGAGAACAAATGGATGGAAGATGCTAGCAGCCTGAAGGAGAGATGAGAGGAGTATTGTGCAAAATAATTGTATAGAAGAGAGAATACGGGTGGGTGGAAGTGGGGGGTGCAGGCAAACTGTGTAGGGAACACCAAGGTGAGTGTAAAAAGGATAAAGAAACAAAAGAAAAAACACGAGGAAGATGGATGATGTAGTGCTGAGGGCCCTGGGATACGTGCACRCAGGCAGGTACAAAGTAAATTTGGAAAATGCTCTGGTGGGATGACTACTCCCTGCAGCTCTCTTCAGCAACTAGCAGCAGAGATCAGGCAAGAACATGACAACTGTCTGTCACCAGCAGAGTCCTTACCATGAGGATGCTGGAATGGTATCTATCAGAATCTAATGAAGGGCATATTGATTAATTAGGAATCTGCATGCACAGTTATAGCTTTCTGTCTGAATGTCAGTAACATGATGTGAATGTCATCTTTAAATGTTAATATTCCTTAGATTGTAATCACACATGTTTCTTTTGCTCTCTGGAGTCAGTCCAGTGAGATCTGACTCATAGACAGTGATCTTTCAAAGTCAAGCTGATATTTAAGCAGCACTTAATATCAGGCCTGCAAGATCTAGAATGAATACCCATTAAATGAAGGCATTCAACTTCACACTCTAAGATGGCTGAACACTTACAGATAGTTTAAATTTAATAATTAAGGAATAATTAATAGGAATTAACTGGTTGCTTATTCATTGAAAACATGGTGGGTGAGGGAATTCTGTCTGTCCACCTTGCAAGCAGACAGGCATAACAAGTTAACAAAGGCACAAATCAAAGCAAGAAAATACTCAAACTCCCATGAAGGTTATTTACTGATTCAGAGCTTACTGTAGGATACGTATTCTCTAACTTCAAATCACTTGTTGATGATAGGGTACCTAGAACTTATTATTGATTTATTCAGAGAAACTTTGCTGTGTGACATGTAAGAAGTCAGTCCTGAGRATTGTATTGATCTTCTCTTTAAATTTATAAACCTTTAAAATGCCCAGTGGGACAAACAAAGTTTCAATTTATAAAAGAAAACATCAGTTTGGAAAGGATGGTTCAGGCAAAAGTACTTTTCTGGATTAAGAACCTAGACTTTATCTCTGTGGTAAACTGAGTCAATGTCCTGCATAAAAACTTYCTGGAGTTGCAGAGATTTCCACACCAGTTTGGAGAATTATGGCAAAAATGGAAGTGTTCATCCTATGTAACATGCAAATGTGCAGACTATAAAGTAAGTTGACTTAACACAGTGAGTGGTGGGGGCAAAAGCTTGAATTGTTAGTGGATCAGCCACCCCAAATGTATAAAMTTTCACTTGATAACAGATGTGAAATGCTTCCTTTAATGAAGTTAATGAATTTAATATTAAATTTCTGAGTTGGTCAAATCAGACTGAATGGCCCATATCTCACTGAAATGCTACAGTAAGAAGTGCTGTTCTTCCCCATAGCCTAAGAAGCCTCCTAGATGCTCCCATTTTGTAGCCACAAGCTCTATTTTTGAACCTCAAACAGCAGAACCTGAAAGGGGAGAAATTCCATATAGTATTATTATATTAGGTTGATGGATGCAGAAAAGAGGAGGAACAGTACATTAAGTACATAAAGACTTGGGCTTTCCCTCCTATAGTTCTTTAGCTATGAGGCAGAATAAATTCTGTTTGTGGGTATTCTTTTCTCTTGTGCTTTTCTTGGATGACACCTTATTGTCCTCCTCTTGATAAACTGATATTTCAAGAGATTAGCTATTGTAAARTGGAGAAAGAAATATTGGCACTGGCCCCTGTCGCTTACCTTTTTAAGAGTTAAGGTCACTGAAATGAAGATTAACGGGAGGGAAAAATTCAAGAAATAGGATCTTTCTAGACAAAGGGCAGTCTGTTTTTTTCCTTACTTAACTACGTGAATCCTACAAAGGTGCTGATCAAAGGGATGATTATCTTCTCTTGCAACGTGAGTATCTGTACATAATTAGCTGTGCAAGCTGTCAAATCTCTTCTAGGATGACATGCCGTGGGGTCTGAATCATGGCTAATGATCTCTTCATGTTATTGGTATGAATGCAGGGAATGTTAATTTCCCTGCCTGTTTACTGTCCAATAGGTGGATGTACGTTAGGAAGTGCTGCCAGTAGGTCGAGGGAGGTGATCCTGCCCCTCTACGCAGCCCTGGGGAGGCCTCATCTCRAGTACTGTGTCCAGTCCTGGGCTCCCCAGGACAAGAGAGACRTGGAGCTACTGGAGAGAGTCCAGCGTAGGGCTACGAAGATGATCAGAGGGCTGGAGCATCTGCCCTATGAGGAACGGCTGCGAGAGCTGGGCCTCTTCAGCCTGGGGACGAGAAGACTGAGGGGGGAATCTTATCAATGTGTACAAGTACCTGAAGGGAGGGTGTCAGGGCGACAGGGCCAAACTCTTTTCAGTTGTCCCGCGTGACAGGACAAGAGGCAACGGGCAGAAACTGAAGCACAGGAAGCTCTGCCTGAACGTGAGGGGGAATTTCTTCCCTGTGAGAGTGACGGAGCCTTGGCACAGGTTGCCCAGAGAGGTCATGCAGTCTGCTTCTCTGGAGATCTTCAAGGCCCGCCTGGATGCAACCCTGTCTACCATGCTCTAGGTGACCCTGCTGAGCAGGGAKGTTGGACTAGATGATCTCCAGAGGTCCCTTCCAACATTACTGATTCTATGATTTCCTAGCAGCATCTCCTCATAGGAAGATGTGGAGAAAGAGCAGAAATATCTTAATTCCACTAAAGGCTTCCCTGTGCTAATGTAATTTAGCTAGGACATTCTGTGATTTCTCACTGGTGTGTAGAAATGCAATACCATGTCCTGACTTTTATTCTATTTTTTTACCTTTTTTAAGGAAGAAGGTTGCATTTCAGCCATCAAACTGGTTAATCCACATGCCTGTAATCTKGTTGCCAAAATCACCTAGATATGGGAGATACTTTTCAAACAGTAAAGAGGGACTTGTGATTTCTATATATTTGCATTTTTAGAGCACTTTTCATACAAGGATTTCCAAAAGCTTTAAAATATTCAGTTCTCTCTATTGACACTAATTATCTGAATTGTATCCAGTGAAGTCACTTATTTACCCTTTGGGTTGTTAGTTTTATTACAAGCACATTCTGTGCAGTGTCTGTGTGGGAAAGTGGAGTTAAATATTGTCAGACTAGATCAGACTTGAGGTCTGCAGCATCTATACTCTGGATTTGGCAGTAATGAGTGACACTATTTTCAGAAGAAGGTATAACAACTTCCACCATGAGAAATATTCCTTAATCTGCCTRTTAAATATCTCACTTAATCCCCAGGTGAAGAGGGACTGCCTTTGGCCTTGATGTTCTAGATTTTCTATTCCTCCTAATAKCYTAGTCTTGTATATCTTCATGCATATGAAGTTTCTTTGTGGATCTTTCTAATGGCCTCTGATATTCAGTTGCAGTGAGGTCGACAGTCCGGTAGAAATGTTTTAACTGCATCTCAGCTACCATGATCGCACCTATCCTCATATTATGAGAAAAGAACAAAGTTCCAAATTTAAGTTACTGAATTGACAGATTATTACTTCATATTTCTTGATTATACCCTRCCTTATTTGTCTCCTTTCTAAAATTAACGTCCTCAACCTTAAAATCTCTATTCATCTAAGACTGCTTCGCAAGCTGCTATTGTCTTCCTTTTTTTAAATCCTTTGTAATGCTGCCATATCACTTAGGAATTGAGTGAATAGAACAGTGAGCACATAATAAATGGGGCTATACAATTTATTTATTCAATCGTTCCTTATTCTCAATCACATCTGACATACAACCTAATATTGTATTTGCTTCTTTGGCTGCAGTTGATCAGAGGTTGTACGTGAGCTGTCATTGACAGAGAACTAGTGTCTGGGGGAGTGGAGTTAGACAAGACATCACGAATAAAGGCAGAGAAAAGTATCAAAAGTTTTACTGAATGGATGTGGGAAGAAAAGAGGAGAGATATGTATATAAGCAATAGTTAAGACCAATAAATCAGCATCTTGAGGTCTATGTATATTTTTAACATAATGCATGATTTAGAGATAAGGCTTATTTTAGAATATTTCTTCTTAGGAGAAGGAATCTACCTGGAATTCTGAAGATTTTATTCGAACCATACGCTACCTTACAGCCTTGTTAACTTCAGGGCCTCCTGCTTAAAAGATGAAAGAAGTAAAGACACATCATAAGAAACATTGTCCACAGTATTTCAGTTTATAAAAGGGGTCACATGAGGAAGTCAGATGAAATTAATTTTACTTAAGTGACTTAAATTCTTTCTAGCCCTATATTTGCAGAAGGTATGTAAAAAGACATCAGCAGGTCTGTTCTGGTAGGCTTTTCTACTTCTGAAGGATGGCAGATTAGGTAGACTTGGATTTATAGGGTGATGATTTCAACTGACAAGAGGTATGCCTAACAAAGGTCTATAGTTCTAATCTCTGAGTAGTTTTGGGTCTGCAGTTTTCAAAGTTTGAAGGGTTCTGTCCAGATGCAATTTGTGCTCAAGTATATCAAGTAAGAATGAGCAATCATAGGAGATTTAGTACCAGGAGCACAACAGATGATTTCTGAGATCAGAGTGATCTCAAAAGTGTTACAAGTTGACACAAACCTTGCTATGAGAAACTATGCAATGTCTGACCCATTTCACCTGACCTCAGGCATCAAACATTAGGCCAACTCAATATCACTAGTTTGTTTTACTGAGAGCAACATGAGGTAACGTGCTTCCCTTCTCCCAGACCTGACCTCTCCAATGCCTTTTTCCCTTCAACTAAACTCAAATCTCATATTTAATATTATGAGAAATAGTATTGCTGTGAGGCACTGTTTTCTCCCTGTGATTCAGTGACTCGTTCTAGGGTGTCTGTGAATAGTAACAAAACAAAGCCTCTTGCAATGCAGTAGTCTACATAAAAGTTGTAAATCTAAAAACTGTTGAAAATCACATCAGCCTAGTCAAAAACTACAGGCAAACTCCACATCTGGTTTTATGATGTGAATGTAATCTTCATACAAACTACTTCTAGCTTTCCTGAATAGTTTTAAGAGGTTTATTTTATTTTATTTTTTTTTTTGAGTGAAACAACATTGAATAACTGTAGGGAGAATATTAAAATATAATGAAGTGACTTTAATTTTGTACAATGCTGTGCTATTATGCCTTGGATGGTTGGATACTGTCTGCTGAAAGGGAGGTGAGGGGAAATYGACAGATGATTAAACTCGAGGTCATTCTGAAAATGAGAAGTCAGTGAATTTGGGCTGTCATTTCATATCCTTGTGCTGATCTATATGGGTATGTGGTCAGCAGGGAGTGAAGGATTTCAACCTGGAATCTTGTGGTGTACAGCAGGTAGTTTGCCCACTTGTCAGCAGGTACCTGTGACAACACGAAAGACAGTAGAAAAGCCCCAAGGGTTTATGTGGGGGTGATATGTGAGTGATGAGTAGTGCTTTTTTTTTCTCCTTCCTCTCAGAAGGAGAGAAGAAGAAAGATTGATACATTAACAAAATACTAATGACCTCAAATTAGCACAGTTTTTAAGTAAAAATGATGATGATAGTAAGTGAGCAATTTCTGACACTTGGAAGTGGGTGCATCACTGAGTACTGGGATGAAGTAGTATTTGGCATAGGGATGTGTTAAGATGTATCAGATGTATAGCAGAGCAGAATGTTTTAAGAAAGGGTGAATCTGGCTGCTGAAAGACTAAACACTGTGCAAGTGCTGAATCCCTCTAAGACAGAGTAGTGCAAAGTGGAGCAGCTATAGGAGAACTGCAGGATATGCTGCTTCCTGGGATATGATGGGAGGGAAGATTAGAAAAACTTGGAGACATAAGTGTAGTGCTCTTTTGAGACAGATCCTCTCTGGGGCCCATTTGACAGGCTGCTACCATTCATAACTATAAAAGCATTCACCAACTCCTTCCTTATAAATACTTCCTTTTAAGCTCAATGACATTATATTGCTTTCCTGTCTATAGGTCTGTGAAGACTATGGGCAGAGTTTGGAGAGCAGGGTGTTGGGGCAAGTGAATGCCCTATCATGATTACTTTACAGAAAGGACTGGTCCTTTTAGTCAACCTGCTTATTTTCTTCTCCTCTTGCTCTGCAAAATAAGTCCAACTTTTACAATGCAAACTGAATCATCTTAGACAGATAAATGGGAACTAGCAGCTGAGAAAGTGAGACACAGAGTGGAGAAACTATTGTGATGTTAATCTCTTCTCTGAAGAGAAATTGCAGTTCCAAACAGCCCTTAATCTGGCAAGAATATATTGCCCAGAATGACAGTGGCAYTCAGTGGCTGCTACCGCATCCTATAGTATTTATGGGGCACTTGTCAACCCAAGGGATGCTGACTAGCTCTGAGAATTATGTGGCTCATATTCTGCAAACAGTAGTGTAGTTTTACGTGCCTGATTTATCCCTTAGTTCAACTGGACCTATTGTACCTAAGAATCTGCTGGGACTGGTCTATAACCTGAATTCTGATTTGGGACATCTTGTGTGTTATCTTACCTAATATGATAGACTCCAGTCTGSTGTCCTTAACCACCTGTCTGGTCATCATCATATACTTGATTATACATTGAAGTTTGTATATATACAAATTATACAACGTATACTTGAGCTGTGCTCTTAGAGGTGGTGTGGATGCATCTGATTCAGGTCCCTTGAATCTGCAAACTCAACCCTGAATGACTGAAATCGATGATACTTGGTGGGGCAGGGAAAAGCACTGGCAGAAACAATGGCAAATGAAAATGCGCTCAAGAGAGAGCTTAAATGTTGTCTTTTCTAAAATAATGTGTTGTTACTAAATAAACAACAAATGCCAAACCAGCTGGACCCATTTAACTCCCCTTCCCCCAACCCCCAAACTAGCATCACTAAGGCATGTGATTGATAGGCAGCCAAGTTAATTGCCTCTGATTCAATTCAGATTCTGCTAAGACCTGTTTGTGAAGTGCTTGATGCAAGCTGTTTAGCCCTGGGCCAAAATGCCTTAGACCAGTCATAAATCTGAATTTCTGTACTTTGTAGTAGATTCAAGGTTTGTCAGTTTGGGCTATCTGTGATGCTCCATTGCACTGTGTAGATGAATATCTTTACTACAGTCCAGAATGCTTTCCCTCTGTTGTCTAGTTCTTGTCCTGAGCCCTCATTGATGAAACCAATGGGACTCCAGGGACAGCTCTTCGCAGATGCCATGGCAATGGCCTCAGCATGCAGGCTGTATTGCAAATACATTAGAAAGTGTGTGGCTTCGCAAAGCCACTGCCCAAATGGGAAGCGAATAAGTGCTCTCTTCAGACTTATTCCATTATTTACTAGATGAAGACAAAGCTGTCAACAATATCTGCTTCCCAATTAAGCTCACTATTGCAGTYCATAAATCACAGCATGTCTTCACTGTGGGAAACAAAAACCTGTATAATTTCTGAAAATGCTCATGAACACAGTGGGGAGAATTGTTGCAGATTTTTAATATTTTTTTACACTGAGCACATGCTGTCATATGCTTTAATATTGAATCATGACTAAGACTAAAGAGATCAGGCAATTGTGTTACGCTTTAATGCCAGGAGAAGGCCAGCTAAAGATATTCTCCCCCCCCCACCCCGAGACTGTTGATCATGCCAATCCATATTGTCTTCTAGTCCTTCACTAGTCACAGAAATCTCAGTAGCCCTTTAGTCCCTCRTCACAGTGCAGGATTAGTTCTACCTATGTCTATTTTCATAAAAACTCCCAGTGACAGAGCTGCCAACACCTTCCCCAGGAAACTGATTCCAGTACTTTGCTACTTTAGTTCAGGGATTTTCTATTAGTGTCCAACTTGATTCCTCCATGCTACAGCATGAGCCTGCTGCTTCTTATCTTGGATTCTTTTCACTTGCACTTGGACTGCAAATTCATCACAGGAGATTTGGGTTGTTGAATTTCTTTATTTTATTTTTTTCCCCTAGAGTATCCCCCATAAGGAAAATACGTGAGTACTGTGGGGCTACTAATCCTTTAGACATTGGTACAAAACAGAATATGACTAGGGAGAGTGACGGGTCAGATAGCCTAGAAGGAAAAGACTTCAAATTCTTTAAGAAGAATTCCTACTCTGACAGAATGTGAATGAAAATCAAAATGTGAAGTGAGATACTATTGTGACAGGACTCRTATTACTATGTTGGCTGAAGAGTATGCTGCAGTTCAGCTTATACCATAAATGGCAGTATGAAATACCCCAGTCTTTGGATAAGGAAGATAAATAACTTTGGGAAATGTGCAGTATGATGTTTCATAAAAATCACCTTTAAAGAATTTTGTTAATAAATATCTCCTTTTAAATAGGAAGCAGAAAACCTAAGCCTAAGTGAGCAGGAAAGGTAGATATTAATTACAGCTTTCTACAAGTCTTTCCATTGCAGGCTTGGGGTGCCTGAGTGTAAATGTGCTATGTGGGATGAGGTGCATGCCTCTCCCCCTTGAACAAGCATAAATCACTAACTTGGGTTAGTAGTGGCTTCCTCTAGCTGTAATGGTTTAAGCATGTCACATGAACTTCATCTAGATGCCTGATTTCTGGAGGGTTAAAACTGGATGGAACTGGTCTGTCCTTTTTTGCAATCTTGGTGTCTAATTATCCATTTTTTTCTGATTTGGAAGGCTGAAAAGTCACTAATCAATAAGCAGTTCAGCACAATTATCTCTGTTCATGGTATGCCTGCCTGGCTACTGTCTGGAGAGAACAGTAGTTCCTGTGTTTCATGGTCTGAACAGTAAGACTTGGTCTGTCATATTACAAAATATACTTTATATGAGACCGATGGAATAGAAGCTGAAAGGGGTTTGTACAGTGTTGTGTTTTAGCTGTAATTCTATGATGTTATTAAAACTTGTAATAATTAATCTAAATAGATGATGAATGTGTTGTGGATATACACTACTTGCCTGTATTCTGAATGACTAGTACTGAAAACAACTGTGCATGTTTCCCAGCTATGAACTGGCATGTGTCTCAGTGGCAGCTCAGAGGAGCAAAAGGCTCTCCCATACCCAGAGCCATTTGTGGCATGGTATGGAGCTGAGTTCAGGAAACCTGTCAGCAGAAATGGCAAGTCTGTGCCTCACAGAGTGCTGGTTAAACTCTCTATAGACTCAGGTACATGTAACTGAGCCAGCACTGGTCAAACCATGTCTTCAAGTTTGCTTCCTAATCATAGGAACAAAAAAAAAAAAAAACTATAACAACACTCTAGGCTTTCAGTGAACTAGGCTGGTAGTTTCTGTGCCTTATCTTCAAAGAGAATGATGAAAGTTTACTCAGAAAGAGGGGTAAGGGCAGACTTTTAAATTCTTGCTCCAGCTAGAGTAAAAATGCCTAATCAGTTGGAAATGTCTAGAAACAGCTAGAAGCATGAGATTTTGAAACTCATAATGGTTTGCACAATTCCCTTAAATTAACAATTTCCTTAATCTCAAGGGAACACTGGACTGGAATATTTCCTGGGTCATCAAGTCTAATCTTATCTACAGTACCATTCATAAACCTATCAAATTCTGCCTTAAAAATAGAAGGATAAACACCTTGCCTTCACAAGTAGGAGAATCTTCCATGATTTAAGTGCTGTAAGCGGAACAAGTGGATCTTGTTCTGTTTTGCAGTATGAAAGTATGGCCTGTTTGCTCTACTGTGGGATGCTTTGCTTGTAAGCCTTATACATCTATTGTTTCTGATAACAGTACAGGCTGTCCTTGCTCAGCTAAGCGGGTACTCTACTCATCAGCAGAGTTTGGATGCTTGGCACAAGAGGTGTAGTACTGATACTGAGATTAGGGTGGCTGCAGCCACTACAGAGAGACAAGCTCACATTTGCTAGGCTCAAGAACTGCAAAGAATATAATACATCCCTTAAACTACAGGTATYTTGTGAACATGTCTTTGTCCCTGCAGCTCTGAATCATCTAGGTTGCTTATGCAGGATGAGGTTATGCCAGGTGTATTGGGAGGGTCATCAAGTGCAATGGCATGCTCTAGTCTCAGTGCTTGCTTGAGCAGGTGTCAGCATTTCCATTCAGAATCTGATGACTGGGTTGAGTGTTTGAGATACAATGGTATTTATCACTTGGTCAATGGATAATGMATATTTCATTATTTATATGGCAGATCTACTCTGTGCTTTCAAATCTGAACTGGAAAAAACATTTTAAAAAATCTCTTCTGAAAGAGAAGCTGCTGTCCTTAGGCCCCTTCTGAAGTAAAAGTATATAAAATAGCCTTTGTGCAGTTGGAGGCATAATAGCAGCAATAAAAAGAGGATATTAATAGAGAAAAATCATTGCAGTAATAAGTTAGCACACATTGCTTGAGGTGAGAAATTACCTTGTATAGAAAAACATGCTGTTATTTCTATAACTGAAATATGAAGAAAACCTGGAAAAATTCAGAGAACATGCTGTGCAAGGTGCTGTACAGTCACATTATTTTATCTTGTGTCCACTAGGACTCCCAAGCCATAATTCCAAATTACATTAGACATTTTTCCTCATATGAAAACCCAAGTTGTTGCGTTGTTTTAAATAATGCATTCAGTGTGCTACAGACAAACATTAGAAGCCTTCACTGGACCCTGATCTGGTGAAATCYATGACCTGACCTGCACTGAAAAGGCAATTTAAATGTGATAAATAGCAATGCTTCTGTTTTCTGTACTTGTGTGCATCTTTGCACACATTCCTGTTGCAAGCTTTCCCTATGTGCTCTAAAGGTGGATGTATTGCTTGACGTCTGTTGTTTATAGGTTGCAATGTAGTTTCAAAGTGAGAACCTGGATCTCTGCACTAGGTGTGGAATGGGTGGAGTCCAGGCTTGCCTCCCTGTGTCCCTAGCAAGGGAAGAGTAATCCTCTGTTAATTAACAGCTGCAGATTGCTTCCCATAGATGAGGCAGAAAACRAGCAATGTGTTATCTCTAAGAGTAGTCTGCTCTTGAGGACCTCTTCTCTTTCATGCTGCTCTGGCATGAAGGGAAAAATAGAACCTGGCCTGTACTGAAACACTGGCAGCCCCGGGAGCATAGGGCATATTAAAGGCGAGGTGGCCGAGTGGTTAAGGCGATGGACTGCTAATCCATTGTGCTCTGCACGTGTGGGTTCGAATCCCTCGTYGCAGCCTTTGGGGGTGACTGAGCAGGTTGTCCAGGGTGGTTGTGGAGTCTCCATCCCYGGAGTTGTTTAAAACCCACCCGGATGTGATCCTGTGCAATGTGCTCTAGGTGACCCTGCTTGAGTAGGGGGGGGTCRGACTGAACCTCCAGAGGTCCCTTCCAACCTCRACCATTCTGTGAAATATTAGAACTACAGATGGTGACTTCATATGTTCACTGAGTCAATGGAGAATAAAGAGACTCTTCTCTGAAGTACAAGCTTACCTGCAAGCGACCCCCAGTACTCTATTATAAAGGATCCTTTGTGCAGCAGTCATCCTTCAGAGAATCAATGTTCAACCATTAGAGGCTCCAACCTCCAGTAATACATTTAAAGCATTACATTAGAATGTGTGAGGGTAGGAATTATATTTTCTTATTCAGGTATATAATACATTGTTTAGCTTGGGTATACAGGCTTTAAGTACCTGATAAAATCCTACAGTCAGTCATCAAATACTTAAAGCACRGATGGCACGTCTGGTCTTTTTTTTAAGAGTTCCTAAGACAAGGATTGTTCACTTAGTGGGGCACAAACTTCTGAAGAAAATATACCAACATCTTTGTGTTAGTCTCACACTCTGGCATTTTCATGGAAACAATCTGAAATGTGATGTAATAGCTGGGGCTACTTTCCAGAAGCTTTTTATCTTTATATGATACTAATTTTCTGTCCCCCATTTAAATTTTGTACCATTTTGAAAATTAATCTTGGAAGGACTGAGAAATGAGCAAATATGGACAAAGGTAGGAATGATCTGTGGCAATGCAGAATCATGCCCTGATCAACAAATGSTGTCTGGTCAGAAGTTCTGAGAATCCTCAGTACTCAAGTTTTAATGTATTCAACTCATGCTGATCACATTCCAGCTGGACTTGTTTCAGTGAGCTATTGCCTGGTTTTATCACGTCTTCCTGTTCCTCTCTGCTTTTTTCCTTTCTTCCTTTTAATTATGTATATAGGCTCTCTACTGTCTCTTAGCTCTGCTAGTCCAAAAGCATACTGTTCAGAGTTTGATTCTATTTTTACAATGTGCTGGGAGAAAGTTTTCCTGCTATAATCTGCCTGCTAGATCCARACTTTTCTCTTGGTTGTTTCCATCATTATTGCTTGGCTTTAAGTGTTATGACAATATTCCCATATCCCAAACTGTTGGGTCTCTACTGTGCTGGGCAATGTATGTGCAAGCAGAGTAGGAAAGAACTGTGGCTTGGCTGATTCAAATAAAATACTRAGCAGAAATGTGTCAGGGAGTATTTTGACAAAGACTTCAAATAATAGATGTCATTCGATAGTAAAAAGAGTATCCTTAGCCATGGTTAGCAAAAGTTACAATAGTCTCATGAGTGTCCTGGCTGAACATGACTTTGATCTAATCCCCTAATAAAATCAGTGAAACCTCAGGCTTCTCTCTGTATCTGTTAGCAACCATAGCCCAATTGTGTATCAATTCCAGTAGCTTCATGGGGAACAGGGTTGAAAGCTGCTAATTGCTGCAGCTCTTCTAAATCCCTTGAGAATCCTGAAGGAGTTGTGCACTTCTGGAAATGATTTAAAGCCATCAAAGAAAAAACAATTAAACAAATTGAGCATGACAAACTAAAAACAATTAAAGTGGTGTAGGGAGATGCTGTTCAGTAGGGCATCTTGATGTGTGTGTTACTAGTTGGTGTCCTGATTATCTATATGTCCTTAACTGGGGAAAAAATTCAATACATGCTAGAATATTGCTAGCTCTAAAAAGGATCGAAGATTTTTTTTTCTGTAAAACAATCAAAAACAAAGCATTCTAGGCAAAGGATGAAAATGGTCTCCTCTTCCAGGTGGGAAGAGATTATATACATGTACAGCGGTAATTTTTAGCTCCTTATTGCACTGGTCTCCCCACCCTATCCCATTCCCCCCCTGCAGGTGCTTTTCTGCCAAGAATGGGCAGGCTGCAAGTGTGCAGAGGAAGGTGCTCAGCAACGTGAAGCTGCTGAGCTATGCTGGCATGAAGGACCAAGGGAGAATGATGAAACATTATCTCGTAGTCTCCTGCCATGTGCTGTTACTATCAGCAGTTGTAAGATCAATTCTTTTGAACGTTTAATGAAACAAGTAGGATTTGATGCTTTTTCTTTCCTCATCTTGGAGGTTACAGGATGTTCTGATGGATGGGAGGAGACATGATCAGATCTGCAATTTTAAATATAGTCTTTAAACAAAGCGATTCATARACAAAGCTCTGAGCTTCTTGAAAGCTATTTGTGAGATGACTTCAAGCAGCTTCTGTGGTCATGAAAGCTATTGGAGGAATTTTTTTGACATCTTTACTGTTGAGTGAAATACTAAATTGAATAGATTTAGTATGTGCTCTTTGAGGAATAAACATTATATATTATGAAGGATAGGAAGAGTTGGATGCTTTTGTTTGTGAAGGAATAGATTTTTATCTGGTTTCTAAACTGAAAGGAAATTCAGCAAGAGGTGTTGATCCTCTGAGAAGCAAAAATGGTTGTTAAGAATACGGACAACAAATAATAGTGCTTTGGAAGTGACCTTGAAAGCAATGTTTGAAACAAAGAGCTACATTATTTGCACACCTGTATCAACACTGTAGAAAGGTCATAAGCTGTAAATGCACTGAGGATTTTTGTGCTTTAATAACAATAACCCTGAATAGTTTAAAATGGTAGCTGTCTTGAAGTATTCAACAACTAAGAGTGTGAAACAGTCATCTTTCAAAAGAAAGAGAAAACTGAACAAATGAGCTGCTGCTCAGCAGACARGGAGAGAGGAATACTGGCAGCAGAGAGAGTCTGCACCAAAACTGAAGCCAGCTTCTCGGAAGAGCTTGTTGCACARAAGTCTACTAAGCAGGATGTATGTGCTGTGCAAAACCAAGGAATAGGAAGGACCTGCAAAGGACCCATATCACACTTCTAGAATTAGTGATGGGGCTGAATAAGCAGTAGTCAGCTAGGCTGATTAAAATGKGTAAGACTTGATAGAAACCAGTTCCACTTTGGACCTTCTGCATACCTGAAAGGTAGAGTAATGATCCTGAGACTGAAAAGTGTTCATGTAAGCTGTTCAGTAACAAAAATTAAGAAGGCTTTCTAAGTAACAAATTAATTCCTAGCTATTAGGATCATATTGGAAATTGGGACATATTTTCCGYAATAAATATCACAGACTACAAATATTCTGATCAGCTCTGTTAGAAGCTAAGAAAATAAAATCCCATTAAATCTCTTTATTAGCCATTGAAGATGCAGCCGTATGTTAGGAACAATATAATTTTCCCAAGATTTGAAATGAAGGCATTTGATCAGTGATTTGGAGATGGACTCTCTTAATATACTTCTTCCTCAATTATCTGGTGCAATATATAGCTTTTGATGCAGTACATGCCTACCTAATGAGTAGCCAGACTGTTAATTGCTATTACTTATTACCAAAGGCTGATAGCTTTGTGCTGAGAGATTATAGAYGTGTAGAACCCCCCTTTCTATTGCCTCCCACTACTTCCACCAGCTCAAAATAACCACGGAATACAACCATTCTAAGGTAACATTGTCTCAATCCCATTTTCTCCTGAGAACAGAGGAATGATCCAAAATAAAGTGAAATACAAAAACATGTTGAGAGGAATCATAGGATCCAGTGTAGTAATTATAAGGGTCATGTTAGAATAGAGTAATAAATGGGAATATTGTCTAAAAGTAAGGAAGAGACCTTTTCTCTGTGTCTAGACTTTTTATAAGGCCGTGCTCTGATCTGGCATCTACTTCAAGAAAGATACAGAAATGTTATAAGAATAGTATATAAATGCATCCATACACATATTTTGGAATGAATCCAATCCTGAGGCTTTCAATAAGCTTTCCCAACCTGCTTGCTGCAGGAATCAGCACTCTGCAACATAATGATGTGCTGTTTGGCAAGAGGAAGTAAAAATCTCAGATTAGATTAATTTTGCAAATGACTTACACTGTGGAGCATAGTTCACAGAAACAAAATAACAATGAAAAATAAAAACCCAAGAACAGAGTCCTAGAGGCTCTGGTGTGTCATGGATGCAAATGACTAGAAGATCCAAGGCTAAAGGAAATTAAAATGGCATGCTTCAGTTCAGCTGTAGTTAAAGTTATGTTTATTTCCTGCTATTTATTCATATAGTCTTTAATATCCTTGCAAATGTCAAGGTAAGTGCTATTCTTGTTCATTAAAACATTATGTTGGATCAATGCTTTCATGATATGAAAGGAGAAAACAACCTTTTCCATTATTTTCTATTTTTGACCAACCAATTAACCTGTCTGCACCTTCAAAGAGACCTAGTGATAACAGAAACATACCTCTTTTGCCATATGCTATAAATATGTATTGGAAGATTTAAGCATCCAATGGTTGYTTATGAAGCAAATCCTTAACAGAGCAATGTGTGCAGTAAGAAATATCAGCTCTGCCATCCCTTTTTAGTTTACCTCATCTGTCTCATCCAGTTGTTACACTCAGACCTTGATAGCTCTATGGCAGAACCTCTTCATTATTTGCTTTTGCTATACCAGCTGGGTGAGGAGTGTTCTTCACAGGATTAATCATTGTGTTCATGTTTTCCTTCCAAGTTACAAAGGCCATGTGAAAGTCATTTCTTTCAGCTATGTTTTGGTTTTGTTAGCTAGAATCATATTTTGGAGGAGGTAAAAAATAAAAACACTTCAACTCCCTCCCAGTCCCTCATACAAAATAATTTACTGGTTTATGTAAGGATTTTTTGGGAACCAATTGTGTGTATGAAGATTTGCTACACTCAGTGCTACAGTACTGAGGTTTATGTAACAGCCTCAACTTTATCATCTAACTTCAGAKGTACACATTTCATGTTTAGGACGGACACACACACACACATGCACTCATGCATGTATTAGAGAGATGGCACACTGGTATCAGTGTTCGTTACCAAGCCCATCAAACTATCTCTGCTTCTCCTCTGCCACTCTTCATCAGGCTTGCCTGAACCTACAGCACAGCTAGCCACTGTACCTGCTCAATCRTGTCTGTTTTCCAGCCACATCATTTGTTTCCCTGAACTCTTAGCCCTGAGAAGCACTAACACTCCTCGTGGACAGGAATAGAATTAACAGATTTTAGGTCCTTTTGAGGAAGGGTTTGCTAACATGGTTTTGGGTGTGTTTAGTTCACTGGATTTGGGGAACTTCTGGKCACTTAGCAGATCCAATTAAGAATGCTGCTACTAATTTTGAGCCTTTCTGTAAAAGCTTTTTTGAAGTTACATTTGTATATAATTAATTAGGATGTTTGTGTCATTTTTTTAGTAGTCATCTAAGCTACCTGTGGAATGCTGCATGTAGTCATTTTATATGTCACTATTGCCAGAAGAATTATCATAACTGGTATAACAAAGCTTTGTACCTTTATAATACCTGCCAATCAAGATTAATGAATGAATCTTCACAACAGCCTTGAAGCAGAGCCTTTCTTATGATGCTGGGAAATTGAGGTACAAGGCTATAGGTTTGCCTGAGGCCAGATATGACACATGCTGGAATTAGAATTTTTGTCTGTAGTATCTCCAACCATTGACTTATCCATGAGAGGATCCTTCCTTTCATGTGCTTCCAAGASTGCAATCAAGCACCATGATGCTCTGATCAGCAGCCTCTGTGATGCACAGATACTGCATTCAAGGGGAAGAAGAAAATTCAAAGATGAGATAAAAGCAAATTCTAGACGAGATGTCTCTTCAGAAGCAATATCCCCCTAGAAGTTTTAGAATAGCTCAGCTGCTCTGAAGCAGTTAAAATATGAGTGAAGGAATGAGGTCTGTGACTTATGACCTGATTCTTGGCTTGCTTCTGGGGAAAAATTTCAGTGATTGATAAGTCTTAGTTGCATAGAGGGTACACTTCCTTAAYGCTGAACTCCTACTAGTCTCCTCTAAAGGTCATGCCAGAGTATGAGATGAAATAGAAGTCAAATAATCAAAGGGAGCTATTTTTAATTAAATCGATGTTAATATTTAAGGCTATATTAAGGCTACTAAATTCCGTGAAATCCACTGGCTTCTCTGGGCTTTTGGCTTAGTGTTATKGTTAGCAGAAAAATTTGCATGAGATGTTTTTAAGTTCTTAAAGTCTTATTGACTAAGACTCTGGTCTGTCAAAGGCYTGATCTGACTGCAGTGTTTCTTACCTAAGACAAAAGAGCTAAAGAGCTTAGTCTGAGTTCAYTACTTAATGTTGGGAAAATAAATGATAAACTAGTAAAACAAAGGCAGCCTGAAGGAAACTTCCAGCAAAGCTACTATGTTGATTTAGACAGGGACTAGAGCGCATAAGGTCAGTATCTTGAATATGATACAATCCCAAAAGCATTGTTACTGCCCAAAACAGTACTTTTTTTCCTCTCTTGTATATATATGTGTGTATGCATATTTAAGCCACAGTGTTACTTGATACTACTATAATTTCTCTAACAATATGATGCCAGAATTTTGCAGCAACTGTCTTCTAAACTCTCTAGTATCACTTTAGAGGGAAAGGAACGTAGAGAGAGAAATTTGAGTTTGAAATGTGAGTTCAAACATAAGTATCATAAAGGTGTATTTTAGAAACTAAAGATTTATTTAAATAAATCTAAAAGATTTCAAATGGACAAGTATCATGGCCATTGCTTCAAAATACTCTCTTGATTTTCACTTAACTAGTTACCTTAACATCTCCAACACCCCACTGTCTTTTCTAAATCTTCTCTAAAATTTTTTCCCCAAATTTTTTACTGACTTGGTTTATGTAATATATTTGAATGAATACACACACACGTATGTAATGAACTAGAGATAGAAATATCAAGAAGGGAAAAATGTRTTCATCTCCCTCCACTCTAGATTGTGAAATACTTTATTTCTCTTATGCCAATGCTGGGGTGTTTTAARTTATTCCATGGATAAGGATATTGAGCTCTATTGAGATATAGTAGCAATTATGAATAGATAGTAAAAATTTAGGTTTAACCTATAGCAATCTGAGCTGAGTATTTTATTAAAATATGGAAAAATTTGTTTTTTGTTTTTTAGATATATTGCATTCATTGGGTATAATTCATTGATAACCTCAGATCTCAAGTCTACCAAATTGACAAATTAAATGTTGAAAATTACTAGGAAAGGATTAGATAACAAACCACAGAATGTCATTGTGCAATTGTATAAATCTACAGCATGTCTTGAATACTGAAAACTGTTCTGTCTATCTCATCTCAAAAGATTTAACAGAATGAGAAAATGTTCAGAGAAGGGCAAAAACGTAGACCAGAAAGATGGAATRGCTTACATATGTAGACAGACTGAGAAAACACTGAATAGAATAAGCAGAAAAGAATTACAGGGGGCACAGTAAAAATCTATAAAACACATTGGAAAGGGTGAATGATTATTCACTTCTTTACAACACAATAACTTGGGGGAACCAATGCCATCATAAGGTGACTAAGTTTAATCAAACAGAATGAAATACCTCTTCAGCAGAGAGACTAATTCAATTGTGGAACTCATTGACTCAGTATGTCTGGAGGACAAAGTAAAAATTGATTTGAAAGGAGATAAAAGTGAAGCAGAGCAAAAACGRAGCAGAGGCCCACCAGAAGCAATGGGAGTCCAGGCACAATTGTTGGCTCGAGAAGGCTGGATCTCTGACAACTCAAACATAAACCTTGGGAAATATTGCTGTGTATGCTGCATCTCATATGACTGCAGTAAGCCTCTCTACTGGTCACTGCTAGAGACAGAGCATTGACCCAGCTGGACCTTTTTGACCTTTTCTTGCTAAGTATATGTGTTTTTATGTCTTTGTGGGGCTTCATTTTTGAGATTGTGGCACAGATTTGGGACCTGTGACTTGGAAGTCTCTGGTGCAGAATGATTTTTAGATTCCTCAGAGTGCTTTGCCACTTAACTATTGTGACACTGGAWAGGGTTTGGTTCCCCAGATGTGCCCTACCTCTAATAAGGAAACACTTTCTGCAGTATTTTTAATTTTTATTCCTGATCCCCACTGTTACAAAGCAGAGACAAGCATGTGGAATCTAATAAGGTAACTGCCAAAGTTAATAGGACTGCAATGATAAAAGGGAAGAAAAATAAAAGTAACTTTTCAAAGTTTTTTTTTCATTTTTTACCACAAGTCAATAATTTTTAAAGAATCAAATTTCTGAAGCATAAGGTCACTTAATCTTCAAAATCAAATCTGACACTGAGTTTTTTTAACATGACTTTAGCTGCTTTCTCAGATCACCAGACTATCCACTCTTTTTTAGTACTGCAACTTGTATTGATATTTTTTCTTGTTTTTAATAGTCACTAAAAGTGAATATCACAATATCATAGCAGCCTCCATGCATAATTTAGCATTTGTTGATACTGAAGGCAGCTGAGTAAAGGAAACTTGCTTTTAAAGAAATTCCCAGAAAGCTTATTTATGGAGTTGGTGGATAAAATTCCACTTCTGCTTRCCTTAGACAAACAAGGAAAATTTTTTAGCTGCCTTATTWWAWSKKKCAMRYKTGMMMSWTWWAATCTTTCCTTTATTTTTTCCCAAAGTTCTGCTTGAAGATGATGATTTTTAAGTTAAAGTATTTTTGTGTAGGCAAGAGCCTTAATATTACTTAATCTAGTGCAAAAAGGACAATATGACATTATATATTTTGTGTGTGTGTATATATATAAAAAGGTGGGCTTCTTGGCTGTTGAGGTGTTTTCTTCCTTAAAAGCTACTGTGAGTGAGGAGAAGCTTAAATAATGATCTATCAAAACCCAAGAAATGACTTGAACCYGCTAGTTATCCAAGGCAATTTCTCCGTATGAATCAGCTCATGAAATTCTTCCAATTTACAGCCTYGGGTAATCTGGACCTCTAAGGCTGTGTCTACCACAGAATAACATGTTTCTGCCGGACACTGAAGCTCTTTTAGTGTAGATCTGTGCTAACTAAGCACATCAGGCTCTGAAACTGGGGGCTTCATACAAACTGCCTGGTAAGGATGATTCTCAAAAACATCTAACTGCCAGACTGTGCTAAGGAATAGTTTGCAACACTTTGGTTACAAGAAGCCAAACACATCGGAATATTCTAAACCTTTAGTAGCATCAACAATTATATTCCAGTACCCAGGAGCTTTCCAGAGCATACTTGTTGTTTGCTGTTTATTTATAGAAGCAACTTAGGGGAAGATGTGGTAACAGAAGCATGCTACAGTTAACAAGGTTTGATTGGAGATTCATTAAGCTTTCAGGATTAGCATGATAGAAAGAGTTCTAAATAGGCTATAATTTGGGCAATAGTCAGGTTTGGACTGGAGAGCCTGATCGTAAATCACTTATGGCCTGAACCTGTTGTGGTACTGGAGAAAATTGCTGTAAAAGGGCCATAAGATTGCAAGATATGAAGACATGATGGAAAACTATGTTCTGTCTTTCCATRCTCTCTCCCACAGAAATTTTCAGAATCTCTTTTTGCTTTTAATACTAAGCCTTTAGTAGAGTAGTACTGTTGTTGTAGCTTTCCTTCAGATCTGTGTGTTCCCCTGCTTTGAGCTCTGGCAAAAAGAAGTATAAAGAACTTATAGATCCAGTATCCTGGGGTATGGATGTAGGGAAATGGCTCTTATTTCTGAGATCCATGAAATAGATAATTTTTGGTGCACTTTAGAAGGGAAAGTGGGAGCCCTGGTTCTCAATATTTTTTTCTTTGTATTTCTAACTGATATTATTAGTTAGTGATTGCATGATGCCCTTGGGACTTTCGATTAAACCTAGCATTTATGCAAAAATCAATCTTTCAATGGCAAGCTTTGTTAATCTTCCAA
The DNA here is from genome assembly GCF_003343005.1 of Rhea americana. Taxonomy (NCBI): domain Eukaryota; kingdom Metazoa; phylum Chordata; class Aves; order Rheiformes; family Rheidae; genus Rhea; species Rhea americana. The sequence continues at coordinate 2,585,378 of NW_028186457.1, forward strand.
ATCCAATTTCCATTCCTCACATTCCAGATTTATTGATTATACTTAAAGATTCTCAAATCATCTGTCAGGCTTATTGAATTAATCTGTATCTAATAACTTAATTGTCTTGAAAAACAGATGTGCTGCTTCCACTGAACACTGAAATTTGCTTACAGACATCCAAGGAAATGACAGTATATGCTCACATAGTTATTTAAAATCATTTTGTTGCCTAAATTTTCACACTGAACTCTAGTGATATTGAGTGTGAAGGGACAAAAGAGCAAGGAGAGTACACTGTGTAAATGAGCTGAGTAAGGGCCAGKTTTTTTTCTTTCCTGTCACTGGGAACTTTCAATTTCAATCAAATTTCGAGGAGAGTAGCTGATGCTTTCTTATGAGGAAACTTAGCCGTAGCCCCAAGTGAAATCAAGATCCTGTTCTACTTGGCACTGTGCAGCCACAGCCTAGGCTAATTTCTCCTCTAAAAAGACTTAATATTGAAATAGATAGGAGAGGCAAAAGGACAAAGCGAAAATGGCTTAGTTTTGATCAGAAATAGTCTATTGGCTGAAACAAAGACACATTGTTTTATTAGAATCCAGTTACTTCATGAAAGCTGCTGAAAAAGCAGCTACCTGTCCTTCTGGCTGGAAGCTCTGGAAGTTGAACTACTAGGGGGTGTACATATGGTTAGAAATTTAGCTGAGCAGAGTAGTCTAATTATTCAGCCAAGCATGTGATTGCAAAGTTCCTGGTAGATCCTGTATTTTTTTTAGTAAGGGATTAAAAGATTTGTGGATTAGTCTATCATATGTCAAAACTAACCATAAACTAATAAAGGGGGAAAGAGTGGACCTGGAATTCCTTATGTCACAAAAATATTTAATATAGCTGAGAATTGTTGGAATAATTGAAGTCACTGGCATAGTTAGTGTGAGTAACGGTTATTCAGAAAGGACAAGTGGARGAATAAGGAGGATGTACACCTATGTGCATCAAGCAAGTAAAAACACTTGTTCTGCTGTCCACTTTTTGGTGATAGGCAGACCTAGGGAAAATCTTCAGGCAGTAAGTAACAAGAAAAACACCATGCATACTATCATGGGGGCTATTTGCTTTGAACTACCAAAACTTGGAGATCAGGTAAAAGATATCTTTGTGAATAGCTAGAAAAATAAAGCAGAGTCTGGGTTTTGGTATTGACAAGGGACTTCAACTAGCTAGACTTCTGTGGGGAAAGGAATGCCTCAACAGACAGGTAATCTAACAAGTTATTTGAATATTTTAGTAGAAAAATTTTATATAGCAGAGGAAGAAACCGTTAAAGACTGTGTAGRTGTCATTCTAATCAACTGGTAATAACTAATTAAGAATGACAGGGCAGAAGATATTCTGAGTAAACCTGAATAGASAGAGTTCATAATGCTGAAGATGGGGAAGAATAGCAAGGCCCAATTTCAGTAAGCTCAATTACTTTGTAGGTAAGATTTCCCAAATAGCTGATATCTGGAAAAAAACCTGTATGTTGCTTATCTTAACCACAGGAAACCTTTTGATATTCTCTCATATTACTTTCTCAAAGACAGGAATGGTTTTCTGATGAAAGTTCTGCAAGTAGAATGCAAAAAATGTTTGAAAAAATCCTTTATATTTTGAATAGCTATTGAAGACTGTTTTCTTTAGAAGTATAGGAATTAAATTACAGGAGACCGAAACAGCAGTTTGGAGAAACATGTGCAAGTAAGAATAGTGAAGCACTGGAATAATTTAAGGAGGGAGAGTATGGAGTGTTTAATRTTGGAGGCCTTTAAGAATTGTTAGACCAACATGTCAGGAATGACCTAGATATGACTAATCCCYCCTTGGCTTACAGGAAGGGGCAGAACAATCACTTGAGGTGCTTTTCTGGCTTATAGTTTAATGAGCCAATGATTTTCAGGGGTGTACAGCAGTCTTATTAGGTGTTTTTTCCATAGTTCTGTGCTGCAAAATCTGGGGGATTGCCCCTAAGTATGTTTTCATGTTCACATTTCACATAAACTSATCTTCATGGCAGTGTTATATTCCTCTTTTGAGATCTTTCAAATGACTATGTACAAGCAGGAGCATGAGAGACAAAAATACAAAATACTAAACAGCAAACACAGAATGCATAATCAATTCTTCCAGTCAGAAARGGATTGGTGTTAGTAACCCTGTTCAATAATTCACTGATCAATTAAAATAACATTATTAGTCTCTCTTCCCACTTAGCAATAACAATATATAAAGGTCACTTGCCATCTAGTTAGGGAAAAGATGGCAATTAGCACCAAAGGAAAAATGGAATATTCATTTTCTGTTACATAATGTAAGTTTTTTTTTTTCTACTGACATTAAGTCATCAGTAATAGCAGGACTGAGTTTTCACCTCACAGAGAAATTAAGGAAGAATTTTAAAAACTGTGACCCTGGAACTCTTAACTCTATATACGTAGAGTGAGAGGAGTCTAAGATATTAAAGGTTATTGGAAACCCAATTTCTGTTGTCTGAAATGGTAGCCAGAATACTTTTAGGAACGGTTTTGAAGTATGAAAAATTTTCTCCTGGATTCTCTTAGGAATCTGTATGTGAACATTCATGTCAACACTTTGGTCACATCTGAAAATGCTATCAATACTTTTCTTCTGAAATGGGGAATCTCTCTTCTTATCTCTCTCTCTCTCTCTCTCTCTCTCTCTCTCTCTCTCTCTCTCTCTCTCTCGGCCAGGCTTTGCTAGTGAAAATTTTTCTTGCTGGCCTGACAACAAGGGGGCATCGAGGAAAGAAAGTTTAGCAGACTGCATGCAAGCCATCTCTTAGTGCTTGGAGCTGCATCTAAATTCATAAACCCTCGCACCAGACTTGGGACAGCCCTGGGCTACCATGATTGCACTGCATTCAGGTGCAAGCTGGAAAGCCAACACAGTGCTGGACTGCACCTTTGGTGCTCGATGGCCTGGATTCTTGCCAGCTCTGCACTATGCTGCTGCCAGTCATGTTACTCTGCTCCCCATCCTGGTGTTCAGTTCTAGTTCTTCAGCTGTGAGTTTGAAAAGCTTATGCCAAACATTCAATGGCTTTCTGTCACTTCAGCTACATCTCAAATAACGAGAGAAATAGAAATTTGGACCATAATACTTATGTTTATGCTTTGCATAATGAAGTTATCAGAACAAGGGATAAATTTGATCTGTTTCCTAAGACTATGATATTCATGTATTTCAGTCTTCCATATTTCCTAGGTTATGTTTATTACCACAAAAATGTTGAAAGACGTTAGCCAGTTTGTATTGACACATTTACTCCCTAAAGATCTTAAATTCATTCAGGTTTTAAGAAAATAGGTGTCAGGAGAGTAAAGGAAGAGAAATATTATTAGTGCTTCTAGCAATGAAAACTCCAAGGCATGACCTCCACTGTATCGATAGGTGCCAGAGAAACCACATGGGTAAATCCATACAAAAGGGCACTTGAAAACCTGAGTCCCTGAGTTCTAATAATTCTTTAGATTATAGACCTTGTGGAACTACTTACTGTTGTTTTCTTTCAATCATTATTGATTATCTCCTGGCCATAAACCACAATTTAGACTTTTTCCCCCCTCCATAAGAAAGCAGATTTGCAAAGAATCATGTGTTCAAGGTCCTGTCATTTGATGAGATTTTTTCAGAAGCAAACTATTTTTTTTCTGTTGGAACTCCATTTGYTGAATACAATAGGATGCAGAGAATCTTTGAAGTTACCATTTTACAGAAAACAGGCAGACCTTTAGGACTCCAAACTGCTAAAAATCTAGTATCACATTTATCTGTCTCTTCCACTACAGATTTAATCATAGAATCAGTGAGGGAGAATCACCTTATGTCCAGCCTGCAGGATTCCTGGGGGCTGCCCTTAGCAGTGAAGACTGAAGCAAAGAAGGCATTCAGTAATTCTGCCTCCTCTGTAYCCCTTGTCACCAGGACCCCCGCCCCATTCAGTAGCGGGCCCACATTTTCCCTAGTCCTCCTCTTGCTGCTGATGTATTTGAAGAAGCCCTTCCTACTGTCCTTAACATCCCTTGCCAGACTCAATTCCAGCTGGGCCTTAGCCTTCCTCGCTGCATCTCTATATACTCTGGCTGCATTCCTGTAATTCTCCCAAGTAGCCTGTTCCCTCTTTCACATTCTGTGTATTATCTTCTGTCTGAATTTGGCCAAGAGCTCCTTGCTCACCCATGCAGGTCTCCTGCCCCTTTTGCTGCACTTCTTACTCCCACGGATGCACCGCTCTTGAGCTTGGAGGCAGTGATGTTTGAAGAGTAGCCAGCTCTCCTGGACCCCGCTTCCTTCTAGGGCCTTAACCCATGAGACTCCTCCAATTATGTCTCTGAAGAGCCCAAAGTCCACTCTCCTGAAGCCCAGGCCTGCAATCCTGCTTGTTGCCTTACTTCTTTCCTGCAGGATCCTGAACTCCATCTCATGGTCACTGCAGCCAAGGCTGCCCCCAACCTTCACATCTCTAACCAGTCCCTCTCTGTTGGTAAGGACAAGGTCCAGCAGGACASCCTTCCTCATAGGCTCCTCCACCATTTGTGACAAGAAGTTATCATCAGTGCACTGCAGGAGCCTCCTGGACTGTGTAGTCCTTCCAGCAGGTGTCAGGGTGGTTGAAGTCCCCCATGAGAACGAGGGCCTGTGATCGTGAGGCTACTTTCAGCTGCCTATAGAAGGCCTCATCAACTTTCTCTTCCTGGTCAGGTGGCCTGTAGTAGACACCCACAACAGTGTCCCCCATGTTAGCCTGCCCTTTGATCTTTACCCATAAGCTCTCGACTGCCTCCTCCTCCTCCACCCCCAGGCAGAGCTCGATGCATTCCAGTTGCTCTCTCACATGAAGAGCAACTCCACCACCTCGCCTTCCTGGCCTGTCTTTCCTAAAAAAAACACATAGCCATCCATGACGCTGTTCCAGTCATGTGAGCTATCCCACCACATCATGTGGGATCCCATTCCGGTCATGTGAGCTATCCTACCATGTGTAATGAATGTTAAACACTTCTGTCATTTTCATGTTAGCTTATGAAGTATAAAAAAATTTTACTTGCTAATTGAAGGATATTTGGTTTGGAGGTAGAAATTGTTACTACATTGGCTGGAGGGGAAACCATGAAAAGTATAAGCGTATTGTGAGGCAGCATGGAGCTTGTTTGAAAAAGTCCATCCATAAATTAGAGAAAAATGAGGTGTAAGATGAATTGTAGGAACTTAGTCCCAATCAATTGAAATCAATGGAGCTTGCAGATTTATGCAGAGGAACATATGCTTTCTTCTTTAAAAAAAAAAAAAAAAAAAAAAAAAACTCTTCTAGGAAGACAGATTAATGAGGCTACTAATGTATATTGTTATAGCAGAAAATAACCTTTACAGCTAACTAGTACTCCAGAATGGATAGGACATCCACAAATGGAGCATGAACAATGTTTCTAAACCAAGACCTGCCTTTCTTCTGCCTACCACTTAAGTAGATGTATGGGTAAAACACAAGGAGGAATTAAAGTATCAAGGATAGTATAACGCTTTTTTGCAGTCTATCTCCAAAATTGCTATTTTACTCTTTTCATTACTGAACTGTCATCTGTTAATTAGCTCATCATATTAATCTCAATTGTGTACTACTAACTTTTTGGAAAATGAACAACAACTCTAAACCTTGGGCTTTCTGCCATCACACTGGGATGAGAAGAACTACCTCTCTTTTCTTTTCCGGACTAATCTTCATAGCCCTAATTTGCTGCTCTGCTTGCAACAACGTAATCATCAGGATCATAGATGGACTAAAAGTATTTTCTAGCACAATTCTTTAATGTTTTACTGTTTCCTTGCTGCTACTTTATCTCTCTGTCTCATCTTCTACTGTAAACTATGCGGGGCAAAGATCACCTTTCTCTTATATTTTTCATAGCATCTAATAAAAYGGCAGTCTGGACCAAAAGTAGGAGTAAGTTGAAAGGTCATAACAAACTATTTAATGTGTGTGCAACAGATACATGCTACTGTCACAGTCATTCAAAGTCCATCTCTTAGTAGATTATATGGAAGAAAACAGCAAGGTGAGAGGAATGAGTGAGGCAAAGATGGAGTGAACGTGATAAATTTTCAGTCTTTTTTGTTTTTAGCAACTAAATGATAAAAATTCACAAGAAAGGACGTGTGGCTAGATCATTTAGATTGATCAGTGATGATAGACCTAGTTTAGCTTTCATTAAGGGCACTAGGGCATCTTTCTGGGGCTGCATCTAGGGCAGCAGTGGTTGGCTTTAGGCCTAAATCTACCTAGCTCTGACAAAAAAGCAGCTAAATGCATTTTGTCATATATACTGCTGGTAAACTGAGTACCTGTGACTAAGGGATGTATTATTATCCTGAGGAGGAATCCTGTTCTCACTGTAGTCTATGATGGTAYTATTTATTTCAGTGCGGCCCAGGTTTCCTCTCTTGGATCTTCATAACTCCACCAGTCCAGGATTTTGTTCTTCAGGGCCACCAGCAAAGGTTAACCCACCATTCTTATTAAATGAGACCTCCTCTCAATTTTTTTTTTTAAGGGTCTGTTTTTTTTCAAAGTGACTACAGTTTAGACTGATTTCAGTGGTAATTCTGGCTGCTCAACAGCACTGAAAATCAGCCCAATGGCTTTTATCCCTTTTTTTATATCTTTATAGATGAAACTTAGTAAGTATTTGGGCATAAATAAATATATGGTAGTAAGAATAAGAACACTTGATCGTTTTAAGAGCATTAAAAGAGCTTTACAGAGTCACTAAGTTCAGTTATAATATCTGAAGCTAAACAACAATGAACATCTTTAAACCAAATGCTAGGAGAATTACTGCAATACAGAACTTCTTGGTTAGTTAGCTATGTCTGGTCATGAAAAACAGGAAAACCATTAGCTGAGAGAGCTGTCAGTGATTGTGCAGGAAAAGCTTATAAATACATAACCGTATGTGTATATGTAGTGTATATTACATAAAAGCTACTGGAACTGGCTGTAATTGTGCTGAAAATCAATTTGTTTAGAAAATAATATACTGGGCTGATTATACATCCCTTGGTGCCATTAACAGTGGTTCAGGTAAAATATTGGTTCATGTGCCACAGGCATGGTTCATTCCTGTGGACTATGTTTTGAGGTGTGTGGAGAGGAATACATAATACATACAAATACATAAAAATGCAATACCTTGTGGACAGTGATCAGCACAATAAATTCTCCACTTTTCACATTTCTCTTCATATATAAATCGTTGTTTCCATGATGTTCACTAGAAGGGATATGATAAAAATCCCTATCCATCCCTACCAATGCTACTGCATCATATAATAATGGTGCAATAATAATACTAAATAATACTATATATGCTTATTAGATGGAGCATATTATAAACTCACAGGCTGACTGAGATTTATTATCGATCTGCTTCTTTTTTACACTGACAACTCAAAAGACTTAATCAGGGAGTGACCAGGTGAAATGTCCTTTGAACATGTCACAAAAACAAGTTCTTTGCTAGAAGAAACTACAGTTGAAAAAGCTACAGAAAACACAAGATGAGAGCGAAGTCGGACAGGGACATAAATGGCTTCATGAAGGTTGCTGGCAGAGCACAGAATAAATCCAAACTTCCTGACTGCCCCCTCCAGTKTGCTGTCCGCTAGATCGCATTAGTACACTTGCACAATAGTCAGGTCTTGAACTTCATGTTATTTCAGTTCTGTGTCCAGTACAACAGGCACAGCCTTTTCTCAAGGTACAAGAAGTCAAAACACRGTTCACTTGGGCTTTTTATAGAATAGGAGTTTCTTTCTCAAGAAAGAGAGCATGTGGATAAGTAAGAGGAGCTAGATCAGACCCAAACATCTTAATAAATGGAAAGAACCCCTGCCAAAATGACTTTTTGCCAACCTGATAAAATATGCTCATCTCATACAACTGTTTCAAAATCAATAATGAAGATGTGTGCATGATTCCAAGTAGCTTTCCTGAGGTGTATTCAAGATATATTACAGTTGTCATGTTCAAATCCCTAATGCAATTGGAAATCTCAAGATAAATTTCAACATGCAGAGGTTTGTTTGAGGACATTGGGAATAATCTAATCTACTAATTCAAATTTAACTTAGTCTTAAGAAATGCTTTTGCTCTTATGTTGTATCCCTGTCATAGTTGCATGGTGMGTATATTGCACATCAGGCTACGTTAAGGTAAATTACCAATGTTATAAGGGCTTTATTTTTTCCCCTCCTCTCTCTTGCTCTCTTTTTKAAATGAGGCAGTATTGCAATTTTGTGATTAAAAACCTGTGTCTTGACGCATATCAGATAAAAGATCTTGGCTGGGTTCCAGTTGTTGTTAAGGCTGTGATTTTTGGCCTAAAAGCTTGGAAGTTTGGAATTAAACTTTACTGACCCTTTAATAAGAACTGATTAAGAAGTGGTGGCCTGCTCTGTCTGATAGTTCATTATTTACCATACGAAGCTTATAATAATTGGATATTACCCTGTCTGCAGCCYTAGGAAGTATCAACTTGTGAATCAGCTCTGTGGCCCAGATTTTTCAAACTAGGACATCTTGAGTGCTTTGTTTTTCAGGTGCAATTTGGGAAGAGGCTGAGTATTAAAAAGTGCTTAGAATCATTTTGATGGGAAGGTGAATATTTTCTAGATTTTTTTTGAGATATAAGGACTTAAGACTTTAAGTCTTGAGCTGAGTTTGGTGTGGTTTGTCACTCCTCTATGTAAGTCACTGAAGTATTTCATAGACAGAAGAAGGACATGAGAGAGAAGAGAAGTTGGAACAAGATTCAATTTGCTGTTCCACAGATAGTTTTAAGAAGAGATGCAAAGAATGAAAACCAAAGACAAACAAGTGATGACAAGTGATAAGTGATCAGTCTGTGTCACACATACTTTTTGATGTCTGCTGTTCATAGAATGAAATATGATTTCAGCTGGAGAGCCCACTCCTCTAATCGGTGAGCAGATTTATTGAGATTCCTGATAGTTCAGCCAGGATGCCAGTTATCATGGACTGTAGAGTTGACAGGAAGAGTTTAATAGTATCTGGAAAGGGAATGACTCYAATGAAGCASGAAAATCACTCTGTCATTTCTTCAGCTTCAGAGCAAGTTGTGTCTTCTAGTTRTTGAACACTTCTGTGATTTTTTTTTTCCTCTYGATCCTAGCTGAAGTTTGGGTGCTTCTTTCTTGGAAAACCATTTCATTTGCTTTCCTGTCACTTTAATCTGGGATCCAGGWGGGTGCACACTGTGAACAAGCCACACCTTTTAACCTGTTAACATACATCTGGGTGTGTGAGTATGTATATAAACAGCAGTGATCTGAAGTCTGACCTTGCTCTGTGGAATATTACAGCCCAGAATGCCAAGTGTGAAAATGAGTGAGATTTGTCCTTTCCTTTGGTCAAATCATTGACCATCATTAGCTAAATAAACTTAGAAAAATTCCCGTGAGGTCTGTTTCGGTAGGCAGATGGTAATCTAATGGTATGTCAAAAGAACCAAAGAAATATGCCCTTTTAATGGATTTTGCAATCTCCTATTGTACAAACATTAACAATTTTCATAACATGCATACTCCAGGGCTACCTTATGTTGTTTTAAATGTCCTATAGACTTGGGTATATATTAGTATACTTAATGTATATTATATCTAGTGATGTTAATAGCTTTAATGTACTGGGCAATGTTTCTACAGATTAGTGAGTCTATGACTTAAGAGCTTGCATTTTAAATAGGCCAGACAATGAACCGTAAAGAGTAAATATTCCATGAAAACACTAGAAATAGTAAGGAAACCGAAGAATGGCTTGGCTGGCTATTCTGTGTAGCGGTACATTGGCAATCCTAACAAGGCATCTCTAAATATATTTAGAAATTTTCAGACTGATCTGAATAAATGGAATTAGATGACCAAATGCATTAAATAATCCTTGAGTTTCTTTCCTTTTATCTCCTGAAAAATGGTGGAATATAAAGGCTCTTTTGTACATAGAAAAATGATGAAGCTTACACTCCTGAAATCAGTGGGAACCTTATCACTAGCTGTCAAGCCCACACGGATTTTGCATGGGCTATATATGAAGACAGGGTCAAAGTTAAAAGTCACGCCAACAGCCATCAAATTCACATCCCATAACTTAGTCAAAGCCTATACCTCTTTTTGCAGATGCAACATGATTTTTCTTCTTTGAGCAACTTTACCATAGCTTGATAACTTTCTCATCAAAAAAAAAAAAAAAAATCCCTTAGTCTTTAGTTTATTCAGTTTTTGCTCATTTTTCCTCCTTATTGGGACTAACTGAGCACTAGGACTGGTTTCCCATAAAGGTACGTGAAGGTCATAGGATGTTTCAGTGACAGTTATGGACAGTAGCAAAGTAAGAGTTTCTATGCTGTTTTTAAATTCCTTTCTTTGGGTAGTGCCAGGAGGAATATTTATAGTGTTTAATGCTGACATCAGGATGTTTCCAACAGATTCAGCTTTTCTCCATCATTATTTTCAAAGCTGTTCCTGTAACATGATGAAGTGCATTATGCTAAAGCTGTCTTAACTGGCAAATCTACTTATGACAAAAGTAAAGCTTAACCAAAAAAAAAAAAAAAAAAAAGGCAAATAACAAAAATCTGTGTGTTTAAAAGCCAGAAATTAACTCCATAAAATCAGTCCAATCACATGTGGAGTGCAGGCCATCTGTAATGGTATTCGTTCTTTCCTAAATGCGTTTTGGGAAAAAGTATGACATATCTCTCAAAGTTCTTCAAAATAACTTCCTGATAATGGTGTTGAATCCTTTCTTATTTACAGCTGGCTTTACTCCAGTGTAATTCCATTGCCTTCACCTGAATTAATGCCAAAGACACTCAACTTTTCCCCCCTTTGCTGGAGGGGATATTTTCTCAGATATTATATTCCTTCTGTATGCAGAAGATCACTGATTAATCTTACCTTTAGAAGGTGATAAAGAAGAGAACTTTAACTGCTTAACTTTAACCTGAGCTTATTTTTCTGGAGCTTAACTGAATGAATGGATTTCATGAATTCTAGAGGTAGGCTGAAACACATTAAGCTTTCTGATGCATCTTCATCAAAAAGAATGTCTACCGGAAGGATGGTCTTAATGGATGCTACTATATGCTGCTATAGTATTCTCAGATTATTTTTAGTGTCCTAGTTTTTTTTAGTAGTTACATAAACCTTGTAATGGCTTAGATGCATTTGAATAGAAGGTGGAAATAAATCCCATGAGGAAATCTCATGTCACATAACACCTCATGTCAAGAGGTGCAGTAGCCCAAAGCTCACTATAAATGATCCAACTAGTTATCTCTGAGCTAGTCTGTGGGGTGAGGTTTTTTTAATTTTGTTTTTATTTGCTTGTTTGTTTTTGGTCTCTGAGCCCTTTCATGTTTTTACATATGGAAGCCTCAAGAAGCCATGGAGGCAATGTTACCTTTTTTTTACTTTTATGTGCCGTTTTTACGGGTATTTGGTTTAATAACAGACACATGGTGTAAATATTTGTGACTATTTGAACAGAAGCAATTTCCTGTTTATGTTATTTCTGTAACATTTTCAGGCATGCCAGGCTGATAAAATGGCATTCAACTGACCATCAGATATTTATCTTCAATATTTGTTTTCAATATTTGTTTTGTATTACTGTGCCTGCTAAGAATACAGCAAGAACCCTGAGTAAGTCAACATTACTTAATATTATTGTTGCAATTAAGGAACATATTCAATTGGTGGTATCAGCTTCCTTCAGGACAATCAGGGGGGCTCACTGTATTTGTGAAAAATGCTAATAGTGTTTCTTACACCAAAATGGAACAATATCGGAGTAGCTGTCACTATTTCATCATGCAATAAAACTGAGAATAAAATTGCTGGAGCGGATGAATACAATACTGCAGACCAGCTATGCTAACATGAGGAAGTTTCTCACCCTGACTATTCTCTCAGTGGGTACTCAGTACAGCAGGTATCTTACGAGCTTCCAGGATCCCAGCAGCAGTGACCTGCTCGTTAATGAGGAAGGGAAGCTCACGTGTTGCTTCAAATTCAACTTCAGTCTCTCCTTGGCAGATCAGTGTCGCAGTTTAGCGACCAGCAGAACTGGAGCTAAATAGGAGTTTACAATTTCTGATTTGTTCAGCATTTACATCCTTACTGACCAGCTCCTAAAATGCTGGGATGTAATAATCCTACTGCCAGTGGTGTGTCACATAGCAGAACAAAGTTTAAATTCTCTACTCTGTTTTTTTTTTGATTCAAAATATACTTAATACCAGTGGATAAATCATTTGATAAATTCCTCTAAGAACTTACTAGAAATCGAAATGTCTGACCAGTGTCCATACTAGCTTGTTTTCCAATATGATAAGTTCATCTATTGTTATAATTCATTATCATCACTACTATTGATAATATTCTAATAGTGTGTTTTCATGCAAACACAGCAGAATCTCAGCTATGACAACACTTGAATTTCCAGCTGTTTAACTTCAAATTAGGACAGGATTTTCATTTTTAATAGAAGTATTTTATGACTTTGTTTAGTAGACTGATTATCGTAAGATATAGGGACTTATTAAAAAACCTCCTTTGACAATAATTAATGCAAAATTTATTCAGCTCTATATTGGCTGAACACACAAACTACTTAAAGGAGAAAATACTACTCTCTAACCTAACTTTCTGAAATGCTTAGTATAAACATGTTTTCCATCACATTTCATATTTAAGTGTGTGTGTGACAGGAAAAGTTTCCTTGTGAAATGATCTCTCCTTACTGTAGCTCAGCAAACCCAAAATGTATTACTAAAACAAGCATTAAATTAAAAAAAAAAAAAAAAGGACTTTTAATCTTTCTGGGGTTTGAAATCATTGTCAGATTTGTTCTATGTTTTCATTTATGTTTGTTCAGTCAAGCCAACTAAATTGTTTAACATTTTTTCAGTAAATGTTGATGTTTTGGCAAATTTTGTTGCTATTTTTATTTCCATTTTCTTCCAGTTGTTTATTGAAGAATAAGAGAAAACCAATAAATTTTTGAGGCAGAATTTTCTGAACTTAAAAACATTCAGGAAATTTTTCTGTGCTATGACAAGGAATGTGTTTTAACTAACTTTAAATGGATTCTTACAGGTAGGTGGTTTATAAATTAATTCTAGTGGTATAGAGGTTGCTGTCCAGTGTGAGTTGCTTCTATGTGGTRAAAATTAATTTTGGTTCTGAAGATTGTCCAGATAATGACCACTCATTTCTTTCTGCAAAGACTCAGTCTGAAAAGAGCGTCAATTCTACTGAGTTAAAAGTAAAACTAATAAAAGATTGACAGAAAAACATTTTAAGAACTTGAAGACTTATGTTATCTTAAAACTGCAGAAACCATCTAAGAACCTTTCCAAACACATAAGAAGCAGAAGCAACTACTAGAGTCCTGAGTAAAGTGGTAAACAGTCAAAGGTTAAAGACAATATCAAAAATATGAGGCCACGATTGAGTAGCTGAATGAATTTTTCTTTGCTGTTCATTATGCGAGATAGGTGGAAAAAGGAATCATTACCCAAGGGCAAAAGAGACTGTGGACTTTTCTAAAACTGATTTTTTTTTTGTCTGAAGAGCTCTTAGAATAATTGAACACCAACAGTTTGCCAAAATGAGGTTCCTATCATCATCACCTCATCTCACTTATGAGATTTCTGAATTTTACTGTGGTTTATAATCACTCACTGAATTGGCCTCTTCATGAGGGGAAATGGAAAGTGAGGCCTAATTTCTGGGAATGGCTCCTGGAAATTGTTTTGGGCTAAGTGGTAGCAACTATAAAAAAAAATAATAGACTTATTAGGGACATGGATTAACCTCATATACTAGCAAGGAGTTGAAGCAGTTTTTATGGAGGCAATTAATTCCTTAAAATTTTATGAAGTTTTTTCAAAGAGACAGCAAACAGTGGATATAAGTAGTACACTTAAGGAGTCTAAATAAGAAGTAAAACTAATCTGTTGTGAAATAAGAGAATGTCCTGTCACAAGTTAACAGATTAAAACACAAGGAAGACTGAATATAGAGAAAAAAATTTCACACTTAATGGAAGGTCTTGCTGTTTTGCCCCCATTATCCATGCTAAATCCTGAGCTGTTTGCTGTTTTCTTAAATAATGTAATAAAGCGATGAATAAAGATGCAACTAAGGTGACATACATATTCATGATGATCCATTTTAATGAAGAGATTACAAGGAAGATTTTTAGGGACAGGGCAATAAATGGTTGTAGTGGGATTTAGTGCAGAGAAATGTAAAGGCCTAACCCCACAGAATGAATTGCTCTGTGTGTACATTAATGGGAGCTAAATGACCTTTTACAACTCAGGAGGTCTTGAAACTGGTATTACTCTGAAAACATCAGCTTGTCAGGAAATGAAGCACCAGATATAGTTATAGTATTGTATAATTCCACCTTGTCTGCTATTTGAAAACTATGGCTCTATCTCCATGGGCATTTTAATTCCTGTTGGGAGTGCACTTCTGATCTTCCTGACCATCTCCAATTACTGCGGTTTGACTTGCAGCACAGAGCAGTCTCAGAGCACACAAAATGAGTTACTCCYGAGTGAAATTAAAGCAGCTCATGTGCATCAGCTGCTAATGGACATTAGGCTATRGGGTTAGAGTAGAGCTAGTCTGAAGTAACCCCTGCCTCTTCCAAAATGTGTATAACATGGATGTCACTTCCTCAGTTGCTCTTGAGTTTTGCTACTGTCAGACAGCACTATAGACATAATGTTTGTCATCTCATCTCCAAACGGGTGTAACAAAGCCAGCAACTGTATGGAGAAAGATTGTTCAGGGGAATAAGCTGAAACAGGAGGAACAGCTTCTGTTTGAGAATAGTCTCAATATATAAGGACTCTTCCATATGGAGTAGGGAACGTGGAAGACATGGAGAAGAAAAATACTGARTAGTTCTCAAGAGCTGGAAGACATTCAGCAGCCAGCTAATCAGCTGCTGAGTGAAGTCTAGTTAAAAGTAGTGACTAATGTGGATAATACTCAGAGAAACTTCTTGCTGCTTGAGAACAAAATGATCAGTAGATTTCAAGGCACTTCAGGAAGCAGAGTCCTTTCATTWTCGCTATTTTTCAGCAGGGAAAATTCAAACACAAAAATTGAAAAATGCTTGCCTGAGGTCACACAGGAGGAAAATGGCTATAAGACTACACTCATGTCTCCAAAATACCAGCTCTGGGCTTGTCCTGACACTAATGCAAGTCAAAGATTTGGATGGAAATAGTAGTGAGTCTGTTGGTTTCTCCATTCCCTTCTAGTAAGGATATCTGAGATGCATGTGACTAAGGGCCTGGCAACTGCATGCTTAAGACTGGAAGATTTTAGGCAAAGTAAAAGACAGGAAAATGCTTTCATTATTCCAATTAGAAAAGTAGGCCATGTATAATAAATTCAAGCTGGAAAACTGTTCTGGTCAGAGTCGGTTTAGGTTCGGAGAAGGGTGAATTAGGCTTCTTTCTAAGGGCTACTCCTGAGAGGAGATGAAATGAATAACATAGCATAAGCACTGTGCAGATGGTGGAGGACTATTATTTATTAGCTGCTTAAATTGTCTTAGTTTCTTGCCAAGTACTTACTAGGAGGGGGAAGGTCACTACTTTTTTTCTTTTTTTTCTTTTTCTCTCTTTTTTTTTTTTATGGGAGGTAGTGATGTTTTAACAATTATCCTGAGAAATAAAACTATAAGGAAGTAGAACAGATAGGTGCCAAGGAGGATGATAGGTGTCCGTCTTCTATAAGCTTTATTCCTCCCTAGGCAAAACTTGTTCTGACACTATAGAGGGTCCTTTGATCTGACAGTTAATGATGAAGTAGCTGAAAGCTGGAGTTTTTTTAAAAAAAAATCAAGTAAGATCAAATAAAATGTACCATTTTTTTTTTTATGGTGACAGTCCAAGTAATGTACAAGTAGAGCAAAGGTAAGTCTCAGAAAGTATCAGGGAAAGTGATTTATTACAAGCCTTTTTAAAAACAGTAACTTAATTTGGCTGCAAGTTGTGGGGATTTATAAGGGCTGCTGATAAAGCAGGTAAGTCTCTACAGTGGCTTCAGTTTATTTGATCTCAGTCACGCAAGAGTTCATGCCACTGCTTAAGTATGAAACATGTGCGTTTTTCTGGGGCGATAATTTTAGAAGGCAGCGTTAATGAAARTATAAGCCATCAGCACACTAAAGATCTCTTTTCTGTGCTATGGTTTCCCACAAAATTTTTTCGTAGACCTAGACACATCTTTTCACAGCTGCTTTCTTCTCTCATTTTTCACTGAGCTTGTCTGTCTGGACTGTAAGCAGCTGAGATATCTTGTCTGAGCACGTTCTTACAAGAAGATATTGAACGATTCTGGCCTCCCTTTGASGTAGCCAGTCGTAAGTCCTCCTGGGTGCACGTGACGCTGACAGCCGTGCAGTCTCCAGACTGGAGACGGGTCACATCTGACCGGCAGGTGTATGGAAAGAGAGGTCAGATATGTCTGTCCCATCTATTAGGGATGTCCTTTCATTCTGTGGGTGTAACTGCAATATTGTGCATGAATRTAATTCCTTATTTTAAAGTAATACTAAACTGATGATAGGACTTCTGGGGACAGCTGCTTTACCTCTAACATATGCCAGTCATCACTGTGCTCTGTAAGCAGTTCCATTAAAGGATGTGGACTTATTCCAGAAAAATGCTTTCTCATGTGATGCCAGTTTTGTCCATTTTCTTTTGTTTAATGTTTTTTAGACCATATAACAGTTACATAAATGTTCAACGTGAGGTTCTGAAAACTGAATTAGATTAGCATTCAAGAAGAGATCTATTTCAAAAAAGTTTTAATGAGATATTTAATTTGTCTTTTCATTCTGAAACCTTTTCAGTTATAATTTCTAGCTTTTCTTTAATATAAGGGCTAGAATCTGACAAGATATTTGAAGCTTACAAGTCTAYATGCATTAAAATTGTTTTAATTCTCTTAATGTATGAAAGCACTGGAGGTTCCAAACATCCACCTAGACTCCTTTTTGAGAAACTCCATGCAAATAAAAGACCAAAAGTTTACAGTCTTGTCACAGGACTACAGGAGGTGAGGTTTTAAAAATTCTGAATTTTCATAATAAAATGTCTGGAATTGGCAATGCTGGCTGATGAAATAGGTAAATACATAATTTATTATTTTCAAGTTAGTTAAACGGCAGGTTTCCAGACTACCTTCAGTGCATTTTTCTAAGCATCATCTTCTCTCATGCACTCTTTTTTTTTCCAAATGAAACATCTAATTAAATCTATGTTTAACAAGTAGATATTTTGTTCCCCAGCTAGGCATGCTATAATTATAYCATTAATGGAGTGAACAATGTGCAAAGTATTGCCTTTTTTACCCAGTCCATTGATATTCTGGCTGTGGATCCTGCTGGAGGAGCATCKATTTCTCAGACTCTGCTCTCTCCTTGCCCCCTGAAGCCGAGATTTGAGTGACCCTTGCTAATGCAGCCCAGGAACTATCTATTTTCTCTGACTCTGCTAGGCAACCAGGGTAGGAGTTTGTCATGCTCCAGCCCTCATTAGTAAATAGCTATTTAACTGCCTCAAGTCTTCACACTAATCGGTGCAGTKGTCCTTTAAAGCTTCCCCTAATGTTATTCCAGTTTGTGGGCGTTCAGCCGATCGCACGTTAAGGACAGCTGGCTGGCAATCTATCACGTTGCTTTACATGCCGCGACACAGTTTGACTGACACAAACTGACGTGATCCACACTTGGCAGCATAACGTGACAGCTTAAGGTATAGGAGTGGGTCATACCAGCCCTCTTAGCACTTCTTCATTTCAGACCCAAATTCACTTCTTAACACCCACTTCCTAACCCTCATGTATTGAAAAGCCCTTGATGCTTTGCTTCAGGAATGGAGAATTATGAATCTCACTATTCACATGGATATTCAGTATTACCCTTTCTAATTTTTCTTGCTAATCTCGATTCTGTGTTGGAGCTCTGTCAAGTTGGGAGCTGTCAAGAAGGAATAAAACAGATGGGAATTGCTCTGCAGACAAAATACAAACGACTGAATCTTGATTTTAATTTTTTGTTTTGCCACAGTCTCTGTATGACCCAAGGCTAGTCACTCAYAGCTAAATTATTAAAGACAATTGGATGCCAAACACACATTTCAATAAATAAAAGCTTAATCTTTAATGCCTTTAAATACTTTTAAATATCTTTTTTTTCTCTGAGTTTTCCTTTTGGGAAACTCACTATCTTCTCCCACTGTGTGAGAAACTAAGAGGTTTTGAAGTCTAACAGACACATCTAAGGAAGATAGACGGGAAGTACTACTTTTCTTTTTCCCTCTTCCTTTAGGGACTGCAGACTTGTAAYGTACTGGGAACATTCTGTATAAAGTCTTCCAGAATCCCTTATTTTTTAAAGAGTGTCATTTTGGTATTCTGACACTACTGTTTTAACATTTAGTACTTACGCTTCTTCTGAAGATACCTTTGCTCAGAGTGTATTAAGTAGCTACAAGATGTGTTTTGTCTTTGTTGCAGGCATGGTCTAGTCACTGGGTAAAGGAGAGAGAAAGYTGAATTTGTACAGCAGCCTGCAGTGAAGAAGCTGCTTTTCTAGCAAGAATCTAGTACTTTAGTGATGCTAGTGATCTCATTCTGTTGCAGATAGTGTTTTCTATTCCACTTTTTCAGTTTTTGGCTACCATAAACTTCAGTTATTTAAGTACCATCCTCTCTTTCAAAGYTAAGAATAGTTATTCCACTCTCTCCATCTCTGATCATCCACCCACTTTTTCTTCATTTTTGCAACCTCCTGAATGCATAGTCATGGATATTTAAGAGAAGAAAAAGATTTCTCTGTTGACAGCTGTGACAAATGTTCACCCACAACTTTTATGCATAATTAAATTATTATTTTAATTCTATCTAATTAATTTTTAAACCATTTAAAATTCAAATTAACACACAGTTTGTGATGAGAGAAGTTTTTGAGTTATGAAGGAATTAAACCATGTTTCTTGTGTCTCATTGAAACAAAGAGAAAGTACAGAAGGATATACCTAAAATAAATTAAAAGTGAAACCATAAKGAAAATACTCTTTGGTATTCAAAGCTCTCTCATGGTCGAAGTCCAGCCACCTTTTAAATGTATGCAGAGATAGATACTAGATGGAGCTATTGATAAGAGGAACACAAATCATACTTAATTGGAAGTAGCTTTCATCCATCTAAAATTTGGGGTCACATCTGCATGACTTGCTACATCTGGCARAGTAATAATTAGGTTCTCATGAAAATGAGATTTACAGAAAATTCTTCGCTGAGACTATTATACCTTCAAGAAATTTCAGATTCATTTTTAGTTGATATAAATATAAACAGTTGAAACTGCTGATCCATTCTTGCAGAAAATCTACCCTTCCATTCCTAGATCAGGCTTTACCTAGGGTTGTGAGACCCACAGTTTTTCTCTTGTTTTGACAGTTCCAAAAATAGTTGTAATAATTTTRACTTGAAAAGGAGGACTTCAGTCTACTTTCAAAAATTTAAAAATAAAGAAAATTTAAATAAAAAAGAAAATTTAAAATACCCTTTTTTATAAACACKACAATGATTTGGTTTTAGTCTGAAATGTTT
Organism: Rhea americana; assembly: GCF_003343005.1. Taxonomy (NCBI): domain Eukaryota; kingdom Metazoa; phylum Chordata; class Aves; order Rheiformes; family Rheidae; genus Rhea; species Rhea americana. The sequence continues at coordinate 2,605,145 of NW_028186457.1, forward strand.
CACTACATTAAGCACTGCCAGCTGTCTTCCAAGGGACAAGACTCCCGTCTACATATAATGTATTTGCACTGAAGGAGAGAGAATGCTATTAGCTGTAAGAGAAGAACCACACTTCTTTCATTATTAGTAAGCCAAATGCTAAAAGAAAAACCAATGATATATCTYATTTTGGTGTTTGAACATACATACATTCCATCTTGAAAATAAAGTCAAACACAGCATAACTGTTGATGGTTCCTTACCTTTCTGTACCCTGTGTACCTTATCAGAGATCTTGATGCTCTGAGGAAAGCAGGTACAATAGACTGAAGAAGGAAAGGGTTTTGCCCTGACTCATCTTTTTTTGTTGTTTTTGCTGTTTTTCTTCTGAGTGGCCTCCAGGATGGAGGATAAGTATATATGGTACATGGTCAAGGAAAGGTTTCTATTTACTTCRGTTGAATCAAGCCTAGAAATGCTTTTGTACAAACCTACTGTGCCAAATCTATTTCTGTAATGCTAAAGCTGGTGAAGGAAAGAGAAAAATTCCTGATGGGATCCAAATTTGCAATGTTATCTTATAAGAGAAAATGTCTTTTTGACTCTGAGTTTGTGTYCTGAAGAATGAAACCTCATAGAAACTGTCAATTTTATCTTAAGCTGCAGAGCTATAGGGATTATTTCAGCTGAGGATCTTCGTATTGGTCTCTGCCTTTGCGTGAGAAAAGACGTTAAGGAAGGAGATAGGGAGAGCTTTAAGAATTAAAATGAACTTAAACTGCAGACTCTGTAGGGTATGGATGTGCTTTCTGTCTGAATTCACAGATACTACCACAAAGGAGTTCTCCACTGCTGAGTTTGCCACTACTTTTTTAAATTTTCCGGGAAAAAGAAAAGCCTCAAATGTGAAAGGTCAAAGGCCTGGTTTGAAAGGAGCTATCTGTGAGGTTACTTTGGTGGGAATGGGATAGTGAGGACGTGACAGCTGTGACTTTTGAGAAAACCTCTCTGTTCCCTTTAGCAGGATTTATCACCCTAGCAGTGATCTCAGTGGCTGTGTTTTTCCAAGGTTTTTGAAGCAGATGAAGCAAGCAGCAGGGCCRTGGTAGTTTTCCTCTCTTGGTAGTCTTTCTCTTGTGCACAGCTAGAGGCTGATGTTCTGGTACCTGTAGCAAATTCCTGTCCTCTTTGAATTGGCAGAGGGAGACAAGGGAACATCCTAGGAGGTGTGAGCAGGGTTACATTTTGGATCAATTTTCCTTCYTTTGCAGTTTGGAAGTGACTCTCAGGATGGGTGCTGTGGTCATGCAGGTTTTACTTCTTTGTGGGAGGAAGCAGGGGAAATCCAAAACTATAATAAAAAAGAAATCTAACTGCTTCTATCTCAGCACAATAAAATGTCTCTGAGCCGTTTTAGATAAACAATATCTAGATATAGATATAGGTGAGAGAGCAGTTAGTTAAAGAATGCTCCATCTGCAATTCTTGTTCAAAGGAAATGACARCTATAGTCTTTCTCCTCTCAGTGAAATGGCAGGGATGAGAACGAGGGAAGCAGAGGTGATATTTGAATAAGAATTACACTGCTTAAAGCATCAGTCCACTGTGATAGTTCTTTTCACCTGGGAACATGCATGTCAATTCTTCCACCTTGCTCCTGAGATGATAATTCAGGAAAAGGGCTCCATCACTTGCCACGTACCTGCTGGGCATCAAGGAAGGGGAAAAGAACAATGTCGGATGAAAAGGCGAGTCCTTCGGTTCAGTCACATGGTCAGGGTACAAGTTGGCTAAGCCTTTTCCTCTTTGGGTGGCTCCTGAAAGGGCTTTTGTGGGAGAGTGATGAAGAGACACAGCATCTCTTTTCCAAGATTTCCTCTATTTCAAAAATGAGGCAGGCCGGAGGCTTGTTTTCACTAGAAAAGTTGTATGACAAGTGGTTTAAAAAAAAAAATTTGCTATATATCTGTGTTCAACAAGGTCCCTAGAAAAAAGAGGAGGCCACGTGCTACTTTGCTGGGAGATACTAAAGCTAATGAACAAAGAACAAAAAAGAAAAGTCAGCCAAGGTCTGGTCTACTCTGTGGCAATAATAAATCAATGTACTGCCCTTTCAGAYCCTCCACAACTTGCTTTGTGTGGAAAATAAGGATTGCAGCTATTGGTAGTGCAGTGAAGATCAGATTGTTACCAATCCATAAATTGTTACCTTGGAAAATGGGGATTGGAGGCTGAAGACCAGCACCATGCCTCTATCTCAGCATAACTCAGAGAAGAGGTAGTTTYAGCCAGGAGAGGGAAAATAGCCACATGCTACAGTTGGACTGGGATAGAGATGGATGGAGTAAAAGAGAACTTGAACATAAGTAAYGGAGGACGTTCCCTGGAGCTTTCTGCCAGAGACCTAGAGAGTRGCTCTTATTTAGCAGAAAAGCTTGAATTGTGGGAGAAGATGGAAAATTGTCTTGGGTAGGAGACAAACAAGGCAAGTGAGGGGCTGACTGAAGAGCTCTCAGGCTTCTTTTCATCTATTCTTATGTATTTTCTACTGAGTATTAAGGAACAGAAGGGATTTTGTGAAAAATAACTGAAAGGCCTAAGGAAAAAAAGAAGTAGTGTTGGCTAAGATCTCTCTAAGCAATCTTAGGTATCTATGATAAAATATATTCCCAGTCACAGACRCTCACAGATGCTTGCCTGACTAGGCTGTACTTTTTTATCAATCCAAATCACCAGCTTTAAAAAAAATTTCAGTTTGTTATGGCTATGAAAGTTTTTTTTGGCATATTATTTTAGCAGCCTTAGAGATTTCTGCCTTTCCAAAACTAGGCTTTTCAAATGAAATGAATGATTTTTGCTGAACAAGCATGAGTCCAACATGAGACATCTTACAGTGGCCTGTTGTCCAGAAATACTKTGCTCCCTTAAAAGTTCCTAATGAAAGGTCTCAGCAGGCCCCAGAAAATCTTTGTGGTTAGCCTTTGCTCTCCTGATGATGGCACAGAATATGTGTGTGGACTAAACTTCAATGTTCAGGTTCCTGTTTCTGCTACCAGGATCTTTAAATCTGATTCTAAGAGTCACTAGGCAGCTAGGAATGTTACCTTTCACATCAGTACGAGCTCAGTATTAAATATTGGCCTAAATGAATTAGCCTTCCCTTTTAATTACAAATCAGTGGTATTCATACTCGCAGTATTTTCTACCAGAAATTAATTTAGTTGTATTGAGAAAAGTATTTTATGGTAATGAAATATCAGCTGAACAGTAAAATTATATTTTGGGGGGTTTATGATAAAGTAGGAATCATTTAATAGTAGTTGTGGAGTAATCAGTTTAAAATTATGTAAGCAGTTCACGTGTAATTAAATTTTTCTTTTAACTGGGTTAATTTTGTATGCAATATTAAAGCACTCGGTTGTCGCACACTGTAAGAAAATAACATGTCCAGTCACACAACAAAACAGAGTTCTTAGTAAACACTTATTAGCGTATTTTAAAATGATCCTGTATTTAGAAAGTCTGGTTCAGGAACACTCAGAAGTCATGAACTATAAACAAATGTATTCATTAAGTTTTTGACAACTTAGATTCAAAAATTCCTAATGACTGTAGATCCTGGAATAGCAGTAGGATCTTGCTCGTTCTGTGATATCTAAATAGAATCTTACAAAGTTGGAAAGATTGTACGAACACTCCAGTGTAATAATAAGAAAATTTAATAGAGAAATATATATTATAGATAAAATAAATATCATCCTGTTTGTAAATTATAAGCAAGCATGTCATTATGTCATTTACAGATCACAGATTAAACAGAGAAAAATAGCTTTCTTCTTTAAATATTCTACTTCTCCCTCCCCAAACCCCTCNAAAAAAAAAAAAAAAAAAACCTATAGAGAAAAGGACCTCAGTAGCAAGAACTAATATACAAGGGGTTTTGTTTCTTTTTTTAACAGGCTAAACTTTGCTCACAGAAACAACTTAAAATAAGAAGCTCTTGAGAATTACAAATAAATGAAGAAGCATTTTGAAACATGTCTTATCTCTAATTAATCATATAACACTAAGAACAAAGACCAAATTTCTTCAAAGTTCTGAGCTTTCCCTTTCATGCAAAACCAAATCTTTTCTGGGTTCACTGGTTCAAATAGCATTCAATTTATAATTGGATTTTTCTCCCTTCTGCACCCATCTGAAATAATTATTTCAGCAGCTCTGGCCTATCTTTATGGAATTTTATTGAGATAGTTTTGTTTCTCTTGTTTCATCAACTAYGTAGTAGAACTGTTAGTTCACTAACCATGATTTCACATTTCAGGATCACGGTCATTTGAACCCTGCCACCCAGAAACTGCTAGTAGACAGCTATATGTAAGCAGTGTTGGTATTCATGTGTACCCAGGTAGACACAYAGTCAGTAAACAAATTCTACTCCTGGACTGGCAAGAATAGAAAGGAGATTATAGAAATTAAGGAAATTGTCYCTTATCAAGCCAAAGGAGTAGTATTCCCATGTGACTCCTGCCATCATGCTCTGGAGCGCAGGGGAGGTCTCCTGTGTTGCCAGCAAGCATCAGCCCTGCATGGCATTCTGCTCTCCTCCCCAGATGACTCCTGTGCTTCCCATGGCTCAAGGGTGCTCGCTGCATCCAGCTTTGGGCACCTCAGYGTGGTATCTATTTTTCTGACCAGGCTCATAAAGTCAGTGGTAAGCTCCCTCAAAGAGTGAATCATGGAAGGAGAGTATTTTAAGAGCTTTGTTCATTCTCTAGAGGAATTTAGCTCTCCCTGTTGGCTTTATGAAACCAGCAGTATCTCTCTCCTCACTGCATTTAGATAGACAACTGTCCACAATGACCAGCAGGAGCTGGGGAAATGGTGGTGATATCACTTTTCTCTCTGCTCTAAAATTCTGTTAATTTCCAAAAAGAGTGGCTAGATGTCAGGTTTTGGATGGTACTGTCAGGTTATTATGGTTAGCCAGCTATGGTCCCTCAATAGAGCTGCAATAGCCATTCTGGAATGTGTTGTTACGTTTAATTAGTGGAGCCCCATGTATGGAAGTAATTTCTTAAGAAAGTTCCATCATTATACGAGAGCTAGAATTTAGGACCTGACTACCAATCTTCACTGAACAGAGCATGTCTAATATTTTGTATTACACACMCTTATTTTGTCAACAAGTAGTACAATCTGACATACCACATCAGAGAGCTTCCTCAGCTGATAAGAGAGGCTACTATGAGCTTCTTTTAATGCAGATCTCTCCTCCAGTGTCTCATCTGCTACAAAACTAGGCATCAAATAAGAGTTGATGAATAACAAATTAAGTTTATTGTAAGTTAAGCAGTTGCGTTTATTTTTCTATCACTGATATAGAACATGATATATCAATGTATCAGTGTTTAYGTAAGTGACTGTAGCCAAATTTTTCCAGCCTGAGCGGAGTTCTTGTATTCTCATAAGCTGTGTAGGAAAATGCCCTCTGAGTGTGTTAGAATAGCTCTTAGCACAATAGAGCCTAAAGGATGATTTGTGCCTTTGGGCACTACTATCATGTAAGTGTGGAACTTCTGGAATATGGAACTGAAAATTATATGGGAAATACTTGTTACATTGCATATGTTATGACTAGTCTAATTTTCAAGTAGTGATGTATTTTCTTTTTCTTCAGAGGAACATTAGGAAATTCCTGGACAAACTCACAATAGTTTGATGCAGATTTACAAAGTTATTCAGGCACTTCCCTCCTATTGATTTCCAAAAGCATAGTGCACAGACTGACAAAACCTCAGTGACCATCACCACTTTTATTTATTTATTTATTTAGTTAGTTAGTTAGTTAATTATATCAAGGACCTGCTTTGGGGCAGATAGGTGGCAGATCATCTGACTGCTCAGATATGATAATGAACCAGGGGAAACATAAATATTTCTTACAAAGAGTACGTGCCAAATTGAGAGAGTTCTGGCAAATTCTAGATTAAAATCTGTATTTGGGCACTGCCTGCAGAGCTGAGGGCTGGGGAACTGTTGATGTTCTTCACAATTGGATCTTTGGACTTGGACATCTTTGGATTTAGGTCTTAATACAGGGGAGAYTGTGCTTGTGTGGGTGGAGCAGGTTATGGCAAGGGGGTAAGATCAGGAGGTGAGAATTATGCATCTGAGCTTAGCGGCCAGACAGGCAGGTGCCTGGCCCCAAGTATGAGCTGCTCTGGAAAGAAGGCACCGCTAGTAGTTTGTGGAGTTTGTTGGAGAAAATTTTAACGGCCTAGTTTAAAAACTAAACTGAACTACCTGTGTGTACCGAAGTATGTAATTCACTATGTGGCGCTTTTCTTCTGCATATCTTTTGAACACTTAAGACATCTTTGCACACTATAAGTAATTATTGATATTTCACATACAACACATTAAACATACTCCAGGACCTATGTGTTATTGATTTAGACAATACTTTTCATGTTTCGTCCTTCTCATTAGAAGATTTGCTGTTCACTGCATTTTATAATAATTGTACTCTTGAATTTTAAATATTTCCAGAATCACCTCTGCATTTCTACTAATAAAACAAGCAAGACTAGTGTATTAGGTAGGTTCTCTGTGTTTTGTAATGCTGRTTTTATGTTTTCAATGATCATCTCTAGATAGATAACAAATCAAATCATGATATATAAATTTGATCTTACAAACTATATATTTATATGGAAGAAAACCCCAGCTTGAACAGAACCTTGTGCAAAGTTATACTTTGCAATACTGACCTAGAATTCTGCTTCAGTTTTTGAGCCATAAATTGTCAAATCCTGGTGTTTTTATACCAATCTGTATTTGTAATGTTGATAAAATACTGTAGCTTAGAGCAGCACAGGACAACAATGAATCTGTGTGGGCTAGAGAGGGATATATCTGCCACACATAACAAGGAGTAGTTGATAGGCAGACAATAGAATTGCTTCTATGTTTTGTTTGCTCTTTTTGTTCTTTCATTCTTTGCTTTTTTTGTCCAATTTTGAGCAATTTGTGGGATCTCTGATTTGAGGCAGACAGAAAAAAGGATTTTTTCCACTATTCACTAAGATAAAAGGCCCGAGTGATGCAAAGAAATATCAAAACATGGTCTCATTTAGCAACAAGTATTGTTCTCCCCTTTTCCCCACTAGCCCCATGGTTCTCCAGAGGAAGTGAGACTCTGAAAAGTGCTCAGTGCTAGTTTAACTGGGTCACAATATGACCTGTACTGGACAGATCTTTTCTGTTAAGGGCTTGCACGGTTCCTGTCATTAACTCTGTTATAGTTGGTTGGGAGGAGAAAGGAAAGAAAAGATATATGCTGTAATTGTCTAACTTTTTTTGTGTGTGAATAGAGTTCTTTTAATCAAAGGAAAGCTTGGTGCTTTTTCCTTTGACAAAATATTAACAAAGGACTCACAAACCAAAAATCAAGATTCCTTCAGCTTCTGTGATTAAAAGCCATACATTTTTTCCCAGATCTCTGACAGAAGCTTAAGAAATTCCTGGAAGAATGCAGCTACAAATAGATTTTTAACATTTATATGAGATGTGTTTATCAGGCAGATATAATTATTATTCACAAAGCAATGTAAATTGGCATGTCAGCATTGAAGTCAGGGGAACTATGACAGTTGTCAGCAGCTGAAAATTTGCCTTGGAAAATAYGGGCATAAGATATTTAAGCAAGATAATTGTTTGGCTTATTTTTCCCTTCAGTGTTATAGTCTTTTCTCTGAGTCCATTTATTCAAGTTGGGATCAGCAGATAATTCCTCTTGAGCAGCTAAAGATAACTTTTCTGCCATATGGCTCACGTTAGTGGTATTATTTTAATAACCTAATGATTAATGCATTCCATTCCTTAATCTGTTCCATATGCAACAAGTTAGTTCTATTTCAGTTTTGAGCAAACATAATTTAAACTCAAGTTTCCAAATTTCAGTTTTAGTTCTCACTAATCAGTATCAGTTCTAATCCTACTCATTATYAAAGAGCAGCATAGTCATGTTCTCTACTCAGATATGTTGTCCATGACTAAGAAATGTTTTGTATGCTTGTAAATGCGTACACAGATGCACTTGGATTCTGTATGTGGCAGAATATTTTAAACCTCAGATTCAGGCTGGCCCATTTAATTTGACAATTAGCTAGATTTCCAAAGTTGAGTCATTCAGTTTCTGTTTTATTCTAGTTCTGCCACAGTGTTGTTGCTCCTGTTCTAGTTTCCATGAATCAAATGCATTGTTTACCTGGATGGGAGAGATTTAGGGGCTTATTTATTCTGTGCTTATTTCTGCTAATGTATATTGGTCTGTGGCCCCATAGACCATGGTTTTCTGAGCTGGCATAAAGATGGGACACAGTGAGAGGTCTCTTCTCATTCTTTCACAGCATCTAAAACAGATTTAAACATTTAAAGCAAGTATTTGCCCTAAATGACCTATGCCAGGTCACACAAGCAGCCTCTGGAGTGAGAAATGAACCTAGATTTTTTAGTTAAGCTCTAGTGCCTTAACTATAAAAGTATCTTTTTTCAAAGGGCGTTATGAGAAATATACCTGGAAATCTAAAATCATCTACATAAACCTATGAGAGAGAATACTTTTTCACCTTCCAGGAAAAGCAGGTCATAAGAGCTTTCTTAGTGTCCCCTAACCATCACAGATGCAGTTTGCTGTTTTGAGAGCAAGAAGCATGAGATAAGACAAATGTGTAATTACTTCTTGACCCACTCTTCTGGGTTATACATTTTCATGAGGTGCCACGATTCATTATTTGCATTGATATGTACAGAAGGATGGGACTGCTTAGTTGATATTCATTTATTCAACAGTCTGTAATCTATATTTAATGGAGTACCAGACTGTGGCATAATAAACCGTTTAAAAAGATAGCTGCTGCTTACACAGGGGTTATTGCTTGCATAACCTGTACTTATTTTTCATTACAAAACTAAAAGAGCAAAGCATAATTCACACAAGAAAATGAAGTTAACATTTAATGGCTTGAAAAATGATAGTGTACCATAATGCTGTGCAGTACTCTGAACACTTATAAAACAAAACAAGGAAGCAAAAAAATAAACAGAAATAAAAAGGTATTAACTCTGCACTGTAAAATATGGGTATCAAAGCAAAACAATGCATTCTTGTTTGCTGCCTACTTAGGATGCTCAGAACCACTGAGATATTGCTAATTAGTCTGAAACCAGTAGATTTCATAAGCTACTGAGCATGCACAAACAATTACCTTTTTAACAGCATCACAAATCTTCAATCCCTCTTTTTCTTTACTTTGCCTCACCCCCAGTTTTTCCCCATAGAAATTCAAGTTTTTACTTCACATATARAAATGCTGTGCACATTGCTGCATGTAACTTAGGTATCCGTTGACATATCTGATGACTATTTCCACAAAGACATCTCACCATAGGTCAGATACCATCAATGCTTTGACCGAATAGTTTTTCTGAGCTACTAGCAGAATGAGAGACGTGTGTTTTGGTAATCAGGTGTTTTTGGCAATCAGCTAATTTGGTAATCAGCAAAGAAAACTCGAAGACAGGTGATAGGATAATGGTGGGAAGCCCTAAACGTTGGGGTTCCAGACACATGCTTACAAGTCCGAGACCTTTGACTATGTCTACAGGATATTCCAGATCATCTCACATAGAAATGTAAGACTGGTCCAAGCTACTTAGCTTCTAAAAACAAACACATTCAGCCATGTTAACCAACACCTATTATCACTATGGAATTTTAAGGTACCTCTAATTGGGAAATATGAGCTTTGTTCATAGTGAAAGCTTCACACCATCATGTCCTTGAGTATGGTTGAAGTTAATGAGTAAGATTTGCAACGTAGCATGGATTCAGAGTGTTCAATTCCTAATTCTTTGGGGCAGTATAGCATCCACAATATCACCCTCGACTGGGAGACCATTTGGGGGGGCATAGAAACCAAAACCAATAGATTTAAATCTCAGTTGGAATCCAAATCTGTAACCAAATTCCCTGATGGCATAAATAGGTGAGTGCACCTACAGTGCTTTGAAAGGAAACTTTTTCCTTCAAATGAGCAGAAAGTTGTTTCCTGCACTATGCACAACCTCTCTTTCAGGCAAACAGTGCATAGGCTTGTTAGTAGAATGCTGAGGGTGAGAAAAATAAAATAAAACAAAACACAAAACACTCGAGGGCTGTAGGAATATAAAGTAACTGGAGGCTAAAGGGCTTCAAGTACCAGTTAATGGGAATAGTGGGGTTGCAGAAATTGGAGGATTTTTTTAAATCCTTGTCTTTTAGAAGTTTCTTCAGCTTTTAATACTACCACATCATATAATTCAGTGAGTAAATGCGATATACATAAAAAATAAAATGATCTTGTTAGCTTTTTAAGCTTCAATTTTACATATATATGCTGAAGAATTTTTCTGTTATAGTTCCTTTTCTTGTTTCCTTTTGGAAATTGCATAAATATCACAGAAAGTTGAAACCTGGAAATCAGTGGAGTTGCCTTAAGGATAATTAGCTATAAAAGATAGGGGACTAAAAGCTAATTGCACTGCTTTAGTCCTCAAAGTCCAGGTGAAGCTTGCTGAGAAATACGGAGTCAGTTAAGAGAAAGGCTATTTAAAAATTCTCTTTCTTGAGTTTAACTAGAGTTTTTTAGGTACTGAAAACTCCTGACTGTTTTGAAAATCTTATATTCAAATATTTGCTGGGGTGAGCTGCTGGATTTTTGCTCTGAGTTTAGATGTTTGGAACATTTTGTGTCCTTTCYCCACTTGTTAGAGGGAGAAGATTTCATCTGAGCTGTTAGAGGAAAAACTACTTTTTGCTTTCTTACCACAAGAAAAGTTACTTGAAATCCCTGAAACATACCCATCCTCTAAAATGATGACCAAYACCAAAAATACGATGTGACTGAGAAGAAGAAAAGATCCAGATTGTCAGTGGTGCAGTGCTYTGAGGTCTGAGTTAGATGTAAATTGTACTGTTATTGAGCACTGGGTGTATGATACTGGTCAGAGGATTTTGGCAAGAGGGGTATCTGATCTTATTCATCTGGTTTGGTAAGTAAAGTGAATACACTACCTTCCAAGCCAMTTTTTGCTTGACACTTGTGGTAATAATTGACATTGAGGAAAGATTCGAAGCTAATTCTATTTACTTGTTTTTGAGTGTGGGAGGAATGCAATGGAGAAGTGTGAAGTAGCTTCTTCATTAACAGCTGACTCAATGGAAAAAGGAAAGGAAATTGCTTTCCCATCTCAAAACCTTTGAGTCCTCATTTCAGGTATTTAAAATGCTCAATTTGAAACAAACATACCAAAAATGCTTGTTCCAACATCTCCAGAATATCCTATTTCTTCCCTTTTATCTTTATCATTTGGTTCTATTTCAAAACAAAGTCATCTAAGACAAAAAGCACATCCCCTTTTCATTTTAAAATATCAAGAAAGCATGCATGAATAATGAACGGGGCAAGAAAATCACAAATTTTGGATTCAGAAATTTGCTGGAACAACCCTTTTCTACAGATAGCAGTGAAAATGCGTTACACTTTATCAAAAGGCTCCTCTCTGGGTCTGTTTCCATGTAACATTTTAGGGCTGGATTCACTGGCATTGTGGAACAAACTGTATTTTGCTTCCCCCTCCTTCGAAAATATGTATTGGTTTAACATATATTTCTCAGAAATGGAAGGGTGCATGTGCTGACCATCTTCCTCAGAATGATCACGCTTCCTCGTCTTAGATTTGTTCAGCTGCAGAAAGCCRGTTGAGAACAGCCTCCTCCATGTAACTTTTTGTCTTGCATAGTTTTATTACCTTCTATCTGAGAGCAGTTTTTGGACCTCTCTCGCCACCATTTCCTTGGAGGGACGAAGTGAAATAGTGCTTAGCAGTTTGAGGGAGGAGAGGAAAATTAAGGGAAGAAGTCAGGAATGGARAGTTGGAAGGACCCAATACTTTCAACTTTCACCAAAGTTCTGTRCTGTGGTACTGAACGAGGAGAGGATTTTAGTGGTAGGGTTACCCAAGAATGATTAATTAGCCTGAGGGCTTGGACACAGACATGGTAAATTGGCTTGATAGGTGATCTGTGAACTATCTTCTACTGAATAAGGAAGAGAGGTTGGCTTTTGATGCCCTGATGCCCTTAGAGGARGATGCCCTGAGGCATGYGGAGATATCACTTACTGGAAAAAGAAGGAAGTTGGGRAATTCACTACATGTGGTGTGGAACRATGTAGAATACATCGTGTATGTGCATATGCAAGGCATGTGTGAGTATAACTGAGTAAAGGTTGTAACACAGCAGGATTGGAAACACAGAAATGACTTGCCCAAATTTCAGTGCTCACTGTTGAGACAGGCAAATTGTCAATCCAAACCTTCCCAAAAATGTCAAGTGGAATTCAGCTCTGAGACTTATCTTCAGCTTAATGCAAAAATCTTCTTTCTGCCTGTTTACATCTTCCTAGTTCCAAGCATATCAACATCACTTTGATAAGTCTTTTAACTGAAATATACTTTAGGATAGTGGTTAGAGCACATATATAGGTAACATGGATTCGAACACTCGCAAGCCATTACTATTGCTAGAAAGACATTGACACATCAAAGGCATTCAGCACCTACAAAGGTAAGAACTTCAGGGCTCACTAGTCACAGAAGTTTGATAGATCTCCWTTCCAGACCTGGGTGTCTTACTGGCATTTCGGGTGTCTGTGATCCCCCCTTTTTCAGTCAGTGTACAATTGTCTAGGACAAAGCTGAATAAGGCTGGTAAAATCTGCCCCCTATATTCAGCACCAGAGCAGATCATTTGTCTGCGGTAGCAGAGTGAGGCAACAGGAATAGGACCCAAGTTTTCTAGCTTGTCATGCTGAGCCTAAAGCCCTACTGACTAGATCTATCTGCTTCTCCAGTAGCAGAAAATTAACCCGTGAAACAAATAGCAGAAGGAAAAAGCCGCTGAGCATGAAAATGAAACACTATTTTGAAAACACCACTTCACTAAATAATTGAGTTCCCCCTCCACATACACACTTGTTCCATATGCTTAGAGTTTAAGTTAAGTGTTTCCTCTTTTTATTACTTCTCTGATATGAGTACAAACATGTAATCTTGAGCTTACTGCTAAGTGTGTATCTGTCTTCAGATTTTATGCTCTGTAATTCCCAAGAAAATCAGTTCCTGATATCTTGCATTGAAAAACTATGTTCACTCAGCAGGCTAGAGGAATTTAAAAAATGTAGACAATGATAGTAATCCTCTGCTTAGTTACACTGATGTAAAGCCTGGGTAATTTTATTGTAAGAAAGAGAAGAATCAGATCCACTATTCTCAGAAGGATGTTCCCTAATTATTTCTAGATAAGGTAGTGGTAGTAATTAGTGCTAGATATTGGAATCAGAACTCATTGTAATTCATGTCCACATAATAATACCAGCAGCTACCTCTGTTCAACTTCTATTATAATTTCTTTTTTAATTGAGAAGGGGGAAAAAAAGCCTACTAAAACCACATAAAGACAATTGTAGATGTGTCTTTTTGGACACGGCAGATTAGTATCAGCCAATGACTTCTGTAATATGAATGGATGTGTGCTGCAGATAGTTGCTGGTAATTGGAACACCACGTAGTTGCTGCGGCAGAGTGGATATGTGCTTGGTTTGAACTGAAGTCTGTGGTAGGCGTTCAGCAGCTCAGGTAGAGACTGTGCAGAATAGACTTCCCACTCACTGCACTTCAAGAGAAACTGGGAAGGAGATAGAGTTTGGGCAGAGAGATGTGGGAAGACCCCATGTTGGTCTGAGAATATATTTTAGCTCTGATCTGGTAAGAAGTACATCCGGGACTGTTTAAGAATCTGTTTTCCGCCCTGAAAGAAACTACTGTATTTCCAGACTGGTTTCCTTCCCACAAGAAGGCGTTTGRAGCTTGCGATATTTTACCCTTTCTTGGAGCAAAGTATTCTGAGATAATAAGGACCTGAAGGTCCCAGAAATAGATTTTCCATGACATCTACAGAAGAAATTGCAGATTAATGTTACCTTATATCTAAACATTTTATTTTGAATTTTCTTTCAAAATTATTAGTTTTTTTTTTTTTGAGGAAATTCTTCCAAACCTGTTCTCTTTTTCCAGAAACTTCTGATTTCCAACAATATCACAGATACTAAGATGTCTTTTATTTTTTTGACTTGAGTGCTATTTTTTCAGCCAGTTGTTTTCTTTGGGGACTCACCCTGGAACAGCATCTAAATTGTGCTTTTTTCCTCTGTAAACMGGGCTTTCAGTACAGATTCAGGCTTTATCAACCAGACCCCGTAATATATAGTTTCACTTGGAAGTATGATTATGCTTTTGAAGATAGGTCCCCACACTAAGCAACATCCTGGTATTACAGTATATTAGGATTCAAAGTTCTTATCATACCAGCATTTCACCTATAATTTCATTTGTTGAATCCCTGATATCCCCAAGAGTAATCAATGTTTAATTTTATCTGCCCTTCRTATGATGCTCTCAGTTACCCCTCAGGAATCATCTGGAGACCTACCTTTTCACTTCCTGCAATCACCATGAGATGGCAGTTGTCAATTGCTGGACTTACTTCACCCCATTTGAACCAAAAGCACTCAAAGCTTATTGATCCTTGGAGACACCCAGCTTTCCAGCTTCGCTGTTCGCAGCATGCAAGTGTGAAACTTTACAAGTGGCTTTTAAAGGCAGCCAAGGAATGTGTGAGACAGATTGTTAGAAAAAAAATAAAATAACATTATTTAATTTGATGGTGCCGAGCTTTATGCCAAAGTAAGGCATGTGTTTGCTGTTAGCAATCAAAGTGGTTTAGCGAATGAAAACTGACATTTTGTTTATGGGATTTTACAAGCTGGGGATCCCTAGGGAAATTAATTTGGCCCTCTGGATTGCTGCCCTCCTCTGTGTCACTTCAGCAGCAGCCCCAGCATTATTTACCACAAAGCTTGATATTAGTTTTTGGGTGGATGGAACCCGGCGGGAAGGATGTGGGTGCAGCAGGTAACTCCGCACTATATTGCAAACACATGGCAGGTCTCCAGCATTTTCATARTGCTCTCTAATAAATCCTCAGGTCCCAGGTAATGGCCCAGATCCTGGGCTGAACTAATGAGCTACAAGCCAGGGAACTGGCTTTTATGTTGTCCTTTCAGTAAAGTCTCAGAGCACAAACTGAAGCCTTTTCAGCTAGTGCTCCCCGTATGTAGCCTGGAGGTGGTCTAAATAATTTATATTCTTCTTCATCTCTGTTATTTTGTGGAAAAAAAGCCTGAAAAAATCTTGATTTATTTCTTAATAACAGATGACTCCAACCTGGACCTGCATTTCTCTCTGGTCATGTTCCCCCCCTCCATTTTCAGCTGGACATGTTATTCTTTTGTGCACTGAGTTCTTTACAATCTTTTTCCATGTCAGTAGTTAAAACAGCTGCTCCCTTCTACCCTGTAGGTAGCCATGTTATAGTCATTTAAAGAAACTGAATCACTTTTCACTGATTTTGTTTGTTGTGTAAATCAGTAGTGCCTTACATTCATAACTTGCAAATTTTGCCATCTAATTTTCAAAGTAGTTCTTATGCCTAAAAATATTAAAGGGTGCTCTAGTTAGCTCACTTTATCACCATGAATAATTTAAAAAAAAATCAATAAGTGACATCTCGGTTGATTATATCCTGAGTGTTCAAGGAATAAGAAGTGATATATGCTGGTGAAGCTKCTGTGTTTTCAGCCATGTCCTCACAAGGCCTTGGGCAGTGGAACTGATCTCCACAATGTCAGCTGTCCCAATCCACAGGATTGATAATGCATGGTGAAATTGTGTTTTCCAGTGCTTAGTTTACTCCTCTTTGAAATGAGTCCTAGATTTATCTAGGATAGAAGAGACTAGGAGATGTGTATATCTAGGCTCTCGTATCACAGGGCATTAAATTCCACACAATTTTCCTTGCACAGACAATTTCAGAGCAATACTGGAGATTTGTTTAAGGAAAGACGTTAAATYGTGACTTTGAAGAAAAGAGGCAATGAAGACTCTACCTTTTTACTCAAGAGTTTCTTAGTCATTCCCCTTGCAAAGGATGTGTGTAGCAAATTTCTCACTTTTACTTACCTGATTTCAGCTTCCAGGCTCTGGTCGTGCCTTCACCGAAAGATTAAAGTGCCCTTTATGCATCATACTTCCTCCCTGTGAAGATACTTACATATTTCAACCAAGCCACCTCTCACTCTTTTCTTCTGATCAGTTAAGCAGATTGAGCTCTTTGAATCCCACAGTTGTATATTTTTTCCATCTTTAGAAGATTTTTTTTTTTTTTGATTCTTTTCCTACATTTCTAGTATGGTAAAACTCTTTAGCTCGATTTTGCCCTCCTCCCTCACCTTTCCCCTCCCTCCAAAAAGAAAGCATGTAGAAGTGTTTTGCCATTACCTGCTATTCGGAAATCTACGAAGCCAGTAAAGGAATTCTAGAGCTTAAAATAAATGCAAAGGAATCTTCAATTACCAGACCTTTCCAACCACAGCCAGTTGCGAGGGAGAATTCATTTCATTCTTCCTTAGAGTTCATGCAGAAAGGTGATTAAAAAGTGAACTCCTTACAGCAACGAAGTCACTCACTTGATAAGAGGATTACTTTTTTTTCCCCTCATTCCAATTAACATTATGGAATATGTCTATATAAGGCAGAAAAACTTTAATGGAAAAAGACAAATCCATTCCAGCATAGCCTGTTACCTGCTGTTTCTCAGCAGACAGGACATATGTTTGTTTATGTGTTTCTAGTGAATGTCCCAGTATGGATAATCTTATTTTTTTAATAGGTGTTTCATGTGAAAGAAAAAATTAACCTGACTGACATGCAAAATCCTCATTCCTGGTTCTGAATCCTGAAAGAAGATAAGGTCCTGCCTCCTTTCCTTGGATCTATGTCCCTCGTTCCATCAATGAGGCATGTCTTCAGTCGCTCCCTTCTTAGCCATTCCCATGGGCTAGCTGAAGTTGTGCCCTGTTCAGCACTCCTACAGGACTCCTACATGGCCTCATTTTTCCCAGACATTGTACCTGGAAAAATAGCATGTGTATTGGGGTAGTGTTTTCCACTGGGCTTCAAGTCTGAGATGCATGTTGAGGCTTTGCATTACCATTCTCCTCCACTTTCTAAGGGCTTCATGCTATTTGTGCACTCTGCAAGGCAGGTACAGACCATGGTGGTGGCACCACTGTCCCAAAATGGTATCACTTGTCCGTTCCTCTCTGTTCTGGGGGAGAATCTGTCTTTCTCAAGGTCCTAAACCTCTGTTAGCTCCCCAAATCCACTGACATTTCATTGCAGCTCCAGAGAAGGTAAGTGAGAAAAGTAGTATAGAGAAGGACAAAACTGAGCTTCGTGGCTCTACAGCAGTATAAACTGATTACCAAAATGTATGCCGGGGAAGCACCGTGTAYGGTTTTGACAGTGTGGAAGCTTATACAAGGGACTAGAAAATATACCAGAGGACAGAAGGAAATAAAGGGGAATATGAAATTGTAGAAGAAAACAAAGGTCAAATAAACCAAAAAGAGGAAACACTTCATATTTTATTAATTCTTTATGTTCATTGTAAATTATATTTTGAAACACAGCTTKTTTCAGTCTATAAAAAGCCATGTGTTTTTTTTTAAAAAGAACACGTTTTTCTTTTCAAAAAGAGGCTATCCATCAAAACTGACACTTTGGTATTTCCATTAAAAAGATGCTGATTAGGTCTAGAACCCTTGTTGGCTGGATAGTTTAACGGAACAAATGACAGAAACTRTCATTTGGCTGAAGGAAGGTAGAGCTGTGGCCAACCCAGCCCATAGGATTTGGCATAATCAAAGCTTTCTGAAGTGCTTCGGCAGTAAGACCGGCTGTGCATGGCAATTGCATTCATGGGCCTGCCAGAATGAGATATCTGGGCAAGCTTCCTCTGGCAAGTCTTGCTCAGACTGTTAATGATGTGTCTGCTATGTCCTCCTCTTGGGGACTACCATCTCAGGGACTACAGGTACGGGRGAGGGGGGTCTGAACTGGTACCTAGGGCAGTTACCTGGATAGTCTGAGGTGTGGACGTATTTTCCCTCTCATTTTCCATGCTTGGAGGAAAGCATCTTCAGGTATTTCTTTAGGCAAATTGTACAGTTTTTAGGTAGACTCCTCCAGATGGTGACTTCCAGGGAAGACAGCTGGATGCTGTAACATCTTCTAACACCCTGAAAAATTCACTAGAACATGTCTGCGGCATCCTGGTGAAACAGCAGCAGAGTAGGATGGAGTATTAGAATGTGGGTCCTAAAGAAAAGAAGATGGACTTTTACCAAAAAGTTTATTTTTCTAAATCTCTTTGACAACACAAGATTTTGGTACAGCTGTGGGCATTTTATTCATATTATGTTTATATTTCATTTGTATTATGTTTATATTCATACTTTATGTGTGTGTGTGTGTGTATATATATGTATGTGTATATATATGTATTATGTAGTTTTGATATAGCTTTGACAACATTTGAAGACATTTTAGTCTTTTTCTCCCTCCTGTCTCTTTTTCCAGCTTTTTTCCACCTGTTTGTTTTGGCAGTTCTGTTTCACTTCCAGCAACTATATATTATGCATGCAGACTTTGGTAAAGTTAATAGTTCTGCAGTGTGCTAGCATACTAGCTTTGTACATAAGTACTTCTCTTGAAAGCACAAAATCAGATTGAAATTGTTTAATAACAATTGCTTTTGTCATAACAAAAGAAATTAGACTCTCTGAAACATACTTTTTATGGGGACATAAGCCCTCTAGACACTCTGCTGTTTTATTAATCTGCTGATTTCTCAGATATACACAGAAAAAACATTTTAAAAATATTTGTTTTGCCTGGAAGATGTCCTTTCTTGTGTATTCAGTGAAACACTGTTGAGCACAAGTTCCTGGTTTGATTAATGTTACACTTGCTTGATTTATACTGCTGGGGCTGCTTATATACATAGGTATGTAAAAACCACAAACCAAACTCTTAAAATTCTTGAGCATTGCTAACATTTTTAATTAAAAAAAATGTCTTTCTGAGAAGATATTTTTGAGAGGATATTTTTTAGAACTTGTAGCAGGAATTAGATGGCTCGGATTTTATTTTTAATTCCTGAGTCTTTGACACTGGTATTCTGTTGCACAGAAAATACAATCATTCCCTTGAAATGAAGAATTTCTGGAAATCTGTGGTTGCTGAGCCCAAAATAGGATTGCTACTAAAATAGTAAAAATAAAATTTTGCTTGTGATGAGCAGTTATCTGCCAGCAGAGCATTTACAGGGAATTACCAGTGTTAGTTGCTGGTAACTAGGAATTTCACTGATGACTGGAGCAGATGCATATTCTGCCTATGTCCAAGATATATGAAGTTACCTCTGCCTTTCAAGAGGCATTTCTGACTTACAAGACTGTTCTTGTGTTTGGGGGGAAAAAAAAGTCTTTCACTTCCTGCTGGGATGACTGTTAAATTTGGAAAGGAAGAAAAACAGATCTAAACAAATAATCATCAGTCAGAAAACTCTGACCACATCCCTGCATGAAATGGAAACCAACCAGTGAGGTCTGAGAGGACGTTTTCAAGTTTAAATATAATTCTATCCTATTAGCAGCTATTTTGACTAGCAATGCAGACAAGGCATAAAGGCATTTACAAAAACTTATAGTGGAACTTTTCACTTCTGCAGTTTTTTTTTTCCTTTTTAAATACCTGATTGACTTAGTAAAAGTGAAATGGTTTTGCTAAATATGCCCAAGTTGCAGAATCTGTACTTTTATTTGATTATTTTCTTAATTTTTTTTCAACTAAAAATATGTTTCATCTGGAAATGTTTGCCCAACTTTTACAGTATCAGCAAAGCAAGGGGAAAAAAACTGAATAATACTCTGACAGTGTCTCTGTTTCTTCAACTTGCATTCAAGACAGCTCTGATCTGTGAATAGGCTTTGACTTTATGAGGAGTGAAGATGGGACCTGGGGTAACACACGCTCTATTTCTGTACCAGTTGATGACAGGGCAGCTTGGTAAATGACAGAACTGAAGCCGGGAGGGTATCAAACACACAGCAGCAGCTGTCATGGGCTCCTTGCTGTGAGTGCTTGCAAGGGACTTCAAAAGCTGGAGTTCTCCAGGGATTCCTTGAACTCCTCTTTGTTTTTCTTTTTATTGTTGTTGCTGCTTTTTTTCCCCAATCATGGCTCTCTGCCGAGCTTTTCGGCATTGCTATATGTTGTTCCTTCTGAGTCAAATTGGGAAAATCTGAATATCTCCTGATCTAGAGTCTGGAGGGGACATGAATTTTTAATCATAACTATCATCCATTATCATCATTATTTTATTGTATTTATGTAGTGCTGCTGGTCTAGCTGATGTGTTTATGGAGAGTTGGAAAGGAAGGTCCTAACTTAAACAATTTTACGGTCTATTTTTGAAATGAACAACACTGAAGTCACATCAGGATCTGGAAGCTGAGGGGGATCACTGGGATAATGATGAGTAAAAGGAGGTGTCATACAGAACATATTTTCATCTTGATCCTTTGTCTGTTGATTGCATTGCTTTGCCTTGCATCTAAAAATTTCTGTTGCTTTGTCTAATCAGATGTGAAGTTGGTAGCAGAAAGCTATAACGGCAAACAAACACAGAACAGAAAAATCTCCAAAACATCACATACTTAAAGTCAATTCAGGCTGACAAAGCCAGATCCACCAGTCTTTTTTGGAGCTGTTCTCCTCTGTATTTKTAAATTTAGGAAAGTAGAAATCACCGTGCAGGTTTAGACGTGAGTCCTTCTTGACCAGCAACATGTTGTAGACCATTTGGTTTAGAGGTAAAATCTCAGCAGTGGACAGATTTTGGATTATCTGTCGCAAGCACTGGTCTTGTCTCTAAGAGCCTCAGACACACAAGTCACTGCAAACTTTTAAATTGTATTATATGTATTTACCCACAGCATCCATCCATACCTTCCCTCCAGTGAGGCAAAATRAACCTAGGCTGCTTAGGTCACCATGAAAGGGGATTAAACAAGTTAGAATGGCCAACGTTTTTCTCAGCTCGTTCACAGAAATATGTTACTGACATACATGAGCCAGTTATGACAGGCTAACAAATTTTGCATGGTAAAATGGAGTCATTAGAATAAATGCAGGTATCCAGAGACTGCTGCAAAACAGCTGGAATGGACAAGGCATTGAATGTATGGATATAAGTGCATTGAATATGTGGACCTAAGGGCTGGTTGGCAACCAGAATAGCGACTACTTTTGTTGCTAGCCTCTCCTACAGACCATACTGTCTTTCTGTCTTGTCTGCTCTTGTTTCCAGCCATTACCAAGCAGAACTATGGCCCATTCTGTTACATTTTGCTTTGCAGAGCTATGCTAGCAGTCTGCAATTCACAAGCCTGAGCATCCATCCTAAAGTATTGATGTCATCATAGCAATATTTTTGTGATTCGTATGAATATTAAATTCTTTTTGGCATCTAATATAACAAGAAGAAATTAAYATTTTATTTCCTAGTTAGATCCAGACTTAGAGCAACATATGTAAGAGCCCCCCCCAGCAACATCAGGTTGGAAAGACCGCTGAGCAGTGCGTCAAAATCTTTTGTCTTTGACTGACTATAACATAAAGTCAAGACAAGAAATCAATATATAAATTATATATATATATATATAAAAATATAACATATGTATTATATTTTATATATATATATTCAGTTACTTATTGGCTATAAAAAGCAGCAGGAAAAATGATATTCTGGCRTCATGCTGTTCTATGTTTGTAGAACAAAACACAGGGACCTTCCGATTTTAACAAAGGGACAGACTGATCTTGACAGGGACTACTACTACCATAATATACATACTATCAGAAACAAAATCCAAGCCAAGAGTAAGATAAGGTAATTCCTTTCCTAATTTGTGGTTCAGCAGGTGGGGGACAGCTGATTTGTTTTGGATTCTATCTAAAGACTATTTGCAAATTTCAGCTGAGGAAGAAGATGGTGACTTTGGCTGCTTGATGAAGCTAGGTGCAATGAACAGATTAAATGTACATCACTAGCTTCCATCTGCTTTTGAGTGCAATTCAACATAAATTCTCAGTTTATCCTGACTATGTTYGAAAGTACTTCCTTCCTTTTGTCCTGTTTCAACATTTGCTACTGAAGACAGCCTTGAAACTGGAAGACTGGAGGCAAGGACAGAGATGTCCGTTGCCTGAGGATGGGCAGGACTCCACTGAAGTCCAAGGTCCAGCGCTTATTCCTTGGCATGTCCTAGGGAAAGTAGCTAGATGCAAGCTGCTGGCTTTTAGCTGATAGAACTTTATTGACTTAGATAAAACTTCCATCATATGATGACAGCACCTCTTTTTTTCTACTCCCACCCCCAACTAGCTCCTTGCACCCGCTTTGGTGCATAGTCACTTTCCTAACGAGATGGCCAGGACTGCTGTTGGCTGAGACCCACCACCACTTCTCTATGACCTCTTTTCTAGGACTCTTTTGCCCTTCTGTTCTGTGGAGAGGATAAATTCTGTCACACTACTCAGGCCTCAAAATTTAAAATATATTTCAGTCAAAATAATCAAAATTCTTAAAATGGCAGTGTGGGCAGCAAAATTCATCCAGAACATGARCTGCTGTCTTACACTCCCCTCACTACCATGCACACATGTGYGCACACACTTACATACACACAGTGGGCACAGGGATGTGCAAAGATCTTTATTTCTTAGAATTTGTGATGTGACTTAGACATTCTTCTAAATAACAGATATTTGACCCACACTTCAGGGTTGCAGCAGCTTAAAATTATAAAATGGTGAGCCTCTTCAGGAGAGATTTTTCTGATGATCCTTTTTCCTYTATGTGAAAGGCAAAGTCCATGTATGGCAAGGCAAAACAGTTTCCAGAGCATTCATGTAAAAAGTTATTCTGATTCTTTCCACAAAAGCTTTGAAAATTGTTCCTTTTTAAAAGAATGYTAGGAGAAAAGGTTTATCTCTTGGTTTAAAAAGAAGTTTGTGTATTTGCTGAGTTATCAAGATGCCCTCTGTGCTCGTGTTTTCATTCTTTAAATTATATTTCTCCTGACAAACTCATTTTCAGTCACAGTAATGAGCAAATAAACAAGGGGTAACAGTGGATAGCTGCAGAGTGAACAGAATAATTCAAAGGGGAACTTTTTTTTTTCCCCTGAAGAGCATGTCAGCCCTTAAAAATTTATGTATCTAGCCTTGAGATATGCAAGCCGTATGCATAAATAAATAAGCTCTTGAATGCATGCCATAGGTTTTGGCAGTGCTGGAGGTATCAGGGGAAAAAAAACAGAAGAGAAATTCAATTGTTCCTGACTATTAAAGATGCAAAATTATTGGGAGTTGTAATTAGGTAATGAAGGAACTGTCCCTAATAAATCTTTCCTATGGCTTTTGGAACTTCATGTAGTCAAGAGCATGAGTATTTCACTGAATCCAAATCTGGATACCTAGATATTTTGCTGAGCATATTTCAAGTTTTTGAGGGAGGAACACRTCCATCCCAAAATGTCACCATCGGAGGCAAAAGAGGTTTAAAAAAACAAAACTTCATGCAGCGGTGCTGACCCATCCACCTGCCAACAGCTGCCAGCAAATGCAAAGCAACCTCATGCCTTAATTGGCAAAGCCAATCTTAGTGACCCCTCTCAGTGCAAGAGGCTGWTTTGATGTTTTAAAGGTGTGTTTAGATACTTCGCTGAACCGGAATCTTAAATTATTTTGCAATAGTTCTGGGGTGTGATGAGAAGAAAGACTTCATGGGGTTTTGTATAGAAAGACACACTACTGTTTTTCTATAAAAGAYAATGTAATTTCCATCCTGTGGATGAGATATTACAGACCTCTGGCAGCTGAGCTGGGGTAGGGAGAGGGAGGGTCCTTTCTTACAATTATTTAAGACATTACTCTGCTTTTGGTATCAGCTGTCCTTGAGTGCTAGAAGACACTGGCCATGTTGCAGGCTAAAGAAGGGAGTGGATCTCTGGGTCTTAGTTACTATAGTATAAACTTTTAGTCTCAACTTAATGCATCCCTGAAAGCAGGACAGGATGGAAGAGGATGGCTTTGTGACTAAATTCATATTTATTGCCAGGAGTCCAGCCTGGGAGCCTTCTTCATCCTTGTACTCCATCTCGTGCTAACCTACACTACCCCTCCTGTGCCCAGAGCTTCTTCCTGGGACCCAGGAGTCATGGAGCTAATCCAAGCCCACATCTCATGTTCTCTTGTGAAGGCTTTAACCACTGGAAAACAGTCAGGAAGGGAGTTGCCTTCCATGTTATTGAAGGAAATCGAGTGTTGGATGCTGATGAAGAAGATGTTTGCACATGAGCACATCCTGTAGTATTTGCTAGGTTCTGGTCAAGTGAGGYACTAATGGAGGAGAACAGTGACCTCCTAGCTTGACTCCCCTCCTCTATGTCTAAATCTTATAGACTAATTCTCTTACAGTTATAAACTAGAAGTAACTGTAGGATGCCATGGGTTGCCAGGCATCTCCAGTGGGAACCCAGAGCATACACTCAATGCTAGTGATCCTCATGGTCTCTAGAAAGAGCATTTCAGAAAAATCCAAGCAAGGATCAATCTGTGTTTCTGGTTCATTTGTCACAATACAATGTTCTCTATTAAAAATAGAAAGAACAGAAAGGAACCTGACAGGAAGAAAATACGTGGCTCTTCAGAACTGGCATAATCCTTATTTGGGTACTACCAGTGCCAGTGACATGCTTAAATACTGTTTATAGTAACACTATACAGTAAAGTTTTACTGTGGCTTTTTTTTTTCCTTTAAAAGGAAATCTTTAAGAACAAGGTCTTTTACTGAATATCTTAGTTATTGATGTGACATATAATAGTATGTTAATTCCATAGCATTTTTAATATTACAATGTTTTCAAGACTTGAATGAAAAAAATACTTCTTTTTCTGAGAGAATCATGTCGTTTTTGGTTTTATGTTCCATTTTTTGAGGTTTTTATTAAAAGCTCTATAAACTGCAAGTACCTTGCTTCTTAAAAACCAAGCAGGTAAGCTTTTCTGTTTAGAATTCTGTTGTCAATGGCAAGGTTATTTTAAAGTAAAAAGATTTTTTTTCATTTGAAATTCCATTTAGTTTAATGAAACTAAACCTTCTGAAACTATCACCTCTAACCATTACCTTTTACAAAAACTTTCATTTGCTGTTTACAGAATGTATAGCCAACAGAGTAGATGTCAGAATATGACTTAAAAAAACTAGTTTTCTTTCCCCATTTCTTTCTGTAGCCTACACCTTGACAGCAGATKACTTCATAGCTCTGCCAATAACTTGAGCTTAGCCTGCGTGTCAGCCTGAGCATATAGCTTCATTCTCTACCTCTGAAATGCATGAAAAAAGAATTGCTTTATATTAGGTTGCCAGAGTAGCCTGTTTGAAGTTAGTATTAGTATGTAGAGCTGAATATAGACATCAGGCTGTCTTTTGTGAAGGAATGGTCATGGGCAGTATTTGAGGTCTAATATTTCATTTTCTAAAAATTTCTTTTTAATATATATTTTAAAACAATAAAGGCTTAATTCTTGACAACTTTGGCAAAAATATTTTGATCTGAAAAACCAACCTGATATTTAGCAGTTGAAAAGGATTCTTGTACACTCTCCAAAAACAATATTTCTTTTTACTTCATTTTGACATGCTGAAATTAATTTGATGACTATACCCTTTAGTTTTCTGGTAGGCTTTTATTGTTGTTTGCATTTTCATTTTAAGGATTTAGAAATGAAATGAGGCTTTATATTTTATTAGATCAAAATTATAATTCCCTCTATTTCTCCTTTTTGCCCCTCACTCACCCCTTTTTTTYCCCTTTTTGGGCAAGAGAAAACAGCTTATTAGCCATCTAGCTGGTGTAGGTAACTGGCCACATGTGATAGCCATTTGGTAATGGATTATTCACAGATGTGTTTTGCACCAGCCAATTCTCTTTGTTACCCTGAATTATTGCACCTGTTATGTTTTATCTTTCAGCATGGAAGCTCTTTGGGACTATCTGTTTATGTGATTCTGGTGCAACGTTTCCCTGTTCTGGTTGAGGTTCCCAAGACAAAACTCTGACTGAAGCCTTAGATTATCTTAATAATTTAATGGGTTATGAACAAGCTGATGAGTGTTCATCCCTTCCCATGGCAACAGCGGCAGCATAAGGTGATTTATTTATCCCATCTAAGAAAAGCAGCATCCTGTGGTGACCTACAGGGTTCATAATTTGGTACATGTTTGATTCTCACTGAATTCTCTTTTGACTTGGAACTGAGAGTTTATAAAATTGTTCCTTCATGTTTTCATTCCTATCTTCTRTCTTCCACACTTGTCTCTTTCTGCTTATGTTTTATCAAGTTAAGAATAAGCATTTTCACACGTTATTCATCATCTTTCAAATTCTTTTTCTCTTACTTGTGCCATGTGGTAACATACAGTATTGACTTTAAGCAAATGTCTATAGTCTTTATATGTAAGACAGAAACACTCTCTAATACCTTGGTTATRATTTCCTTATCCTATTACCATCTTCACACTCTCATATGWGAGACAACCAGGCTTTTTCTAAGTGTTTCTTCTTAGCTGGGATACATTTAAGCTATTTTTTCTGCATAATGAATTGTTCTCTTTTGATATTTCCAGCTCATATATACTTCCCCCATGCTTATCTTGGAACCAAATGACTTTATTTTGTATATCTCACCAATAACTTCAGTACAGCACTGGTCATTCATACAAGCAAAGAACAGAGCTATAATATTTTACTAATCATGAACTCTCCTAATTACTCTTGTAGTTTTAATCCCCCTTGGGTACATCACTAACTCAGTTTTACCCCATAGACCCGTGGCACTGTACCAGTCAGCAAAGACTACCATGCTGAATGCGTTCAGAATAAACTCCAGATTTCTTCTCTCAACATATGGGACCCCAAGTGTTGTGCTCAGGCAATAGGAGGGGAAAAGTGGGAGAGTGGCAGGTCACATCACGTGCATAAGGCCATAGCACAAAGCCAAACAATGCTATTCAAAGCTATGACTGAAGAGTGAACGGCTTTGAAGAGTTCTTCAGAGCATGGGATGCATACCTCCAGCATTAGCATCCCTCCTGTCTTACCTGTTCGATGCCTTATACAGTGGAGGGACAGGGTCCGATGTGGGATGTCCCATGCTCATACACACAGAGTCTACTGTTTGGCTGAAATGTTGAAAAAGTATCTGTTTGCCAATTTGAACTTAATGAATCTAGATGAATCAGTGACTTATTACCATTAAGATCTTCTTCAGTAGCACTGAACTTCCCATTTTAGGTTGCATGTAGGTCTTTGGGCACCTATTAAGGTAGAGAACTCAAAAACTTCCATTGATTCTACTGGAACATCTTCCATACCTACAAGCTGGTACCTTGATGTATCAGAACCTGCATTTGAAAGGAAAATTAATTTCATATTTAATCTAGACTCCACTTCCTTATCAGATTTTGAGGGTGATTTCTGAAGGTTAGGTGTAGAAATCCAAGGAATTTAGACTTGACAATAAGAGACTCAGGACTGAAGAGAAGACAGGGAAAAATAAAAAAAAAGAAATTCATGATTCACAAGATTCACGAATCATGATTCATTAAAATTCTGCTGAATCCCAGCAAGTAAGAACAAATAAACTTTTAATGCTAAAGTAAGGATTTTAAAATCAATGAAGTATTTAATAGAATTCAGTATAGAGTATTCAAAATGGGGAAAATGTGGCAATAGGTGAATTTGGAATGAATGAAAATTTAAATGTGGCCTAGTTACATAACTAAAACTAGACAAGCAAAGGCAAATGTCAATAATCTGACCAAAAAGTTGCACAAATATAGATCAGTGTCTCACTCTCAAGGAAAAAAAGTCATTAACAAACCAAAGCAAACCCACAATTCAGAAAGCAGATGGCATTCTGGGAACCACTAATAAAAATACTTTTAAAATAGGAGTAATGTGTAAGTTTCTCAAGTTATGCCCTGAACTCCACAGTGGATCAATCAGCTAAGGGGGAGCCTGGGGCAACAACCTYTGATACAAACACACGCTTTGTAAATATCTATGCTTAGAGGAATCCCAGCCTCACAGTCCAGTACTAAACTTGCTGCAGATAATGTGTTATCCCTTCCAAGATTGGAAGAAGCAGGTAAAAAATGCAGAGCTCTTCTCTAAGCAGGCAGTTATGGCATACCAAATCCTTTTTTTGGATGACCTTTTCTGTGATGAGGTCTGGAGGTCTGAAACTGAGAAGAGAAGTTRGCAAAGATGCCTTACTACATGACATTTATATTTTGACAAACGGATACAAGCCTCAGCAACAGACACGTTGGTAACAGATAAATCCTTCTTATCGTGAAACTTGTTTTCTACCTAGAAAGAAATGTTCTTCATTCCTCTTCAGTAACTGATGCCATGACGTGCCTTTCCTGTATTCTTAGCACTCCCCACAACAGGCTGCTTTACCTYTGTGCTCTGCCTGGTCCCTCCAACAGCAGGAATTGCGAGACTTGAATTTATCATTGGCAATAAGGTCCAGCTGAGGGACTGTCTTGTTACACAGACACTGACTCTGTTCCTGATTTGGCTCCTGTCATTATGGGATCATGGCTAATGATCCCATTACCCTCCACCTGCCCTTCATCCATGACTTGGCAGAGRTTCATTCCCACTAATTCAGCAGCACCCTCATCCAGGCTGGGGYTTCTTATCACAGCAGCAATTAGATCCCAGACCTGCTCTATGGTTACAGAGCCAGAAACACAGATAATCTTTAGAGTTTTCTGAATTAAAACATCCTCTACAAATAAGAGATTTGAAGAATAGCTATTTTTGTAGGTAATAGGGTACTTAAAAAGAAGTGCTTGGATTAAAGGAGTGTTCATTTTGTTTTAGAAGTCAATGATGTGTCACACCTTTTTTTAGCAAAATGTGATTAATTTAAAATCTTACAGTCATTTTCCAATATTAATATGACAAAAAAAAAGGTAGAAGTGAGAAAAAAAATTAGCTGTTCACTTCATTACTCATTAATCCCTCTCTGAATGATGGGCATCACATTTAGTTTCAGGACATTACAAGAGCAAGTAATATGGGGCAGTCCATTCCCTGGTTAAAATGGCAATAGTCTGCTAAAGTTTAGTCCAATAGGTTCATTTCACCAGAAAAGTTGCTCCAGCAACTGGCTCCCAGGAATAGGAGGGCAGCTAAAGGAGCCTGGTTTTGTCTGAATTTTGGATCTCACAGTTTGGCTCTGCATGAAGGCCTTCCCCTCTGCAAGGCCACCAGCAGCATCTCTGTGGCAGTAGCTGTTTTCATAGCTCTTTCAGAATAGTGATATTTTGAGATTTTTAACATTCTCCTAAATTTGTGGGAAAATGTCTAAGAGGTTTTGAAGAAGTTGGGGGATGGACTTACACTCCTTTTCCCACCTCAGCCCACTGCCAAACGCCTGTGCTGGAAGCAATTGCACGTGCACTGCTTTCGTGCACCAGGCTAGAAGGTCACTCTTCACTGTGCACACTCATAAATTCCTTTCATGTAAGTAGTTAAAAATCTAAAACAAACCAATTTTCTCTCCTTTCTATAAATAACATTGCTATATAGTATGGCTAGCACTTCTTTTTTCCTCAAACCGGAAAATAATTAAAACCTTCATCCTCTCCCTCCTGAGCTCTGCAATATCTCTATCCATTTTTACATTGCTATTTCCTATTTTAATCCATCCATATTAATCCTGTGGTGACCTTCAATGATTTCTGTGTAGTGAGTCCATGAGATGAGTCTGTAAATTTAGGATGATTTGTGGGATTGTCTTTCTTTTTATCATCACTGATGTTCTTAAAGGAAAATAGTATTTTGCMCATGGAAGGATGAAAATACATTTACCTGACAGGCAGAGAGGGAACATTTTTGTTATGATTGACAAAAGCCTTAAAGGTTGTGAGGATAAAAAAATGATGAAATTGGGATGGAAAAATCCTGAAAAGAGGTTAGGTCTATTCACTGCACAAGTGAAAACACATACACTCTGGGCCTGTTTCCGCCAGCATTGATATTTAACATAAACTTTGCATAGTGTGTGTCCCTGATCTGACTCACGTGGCATTAACACATCAAAGCTTTTCCTTTAAGGTCCAAGAATTGCCCTGACATGACTACACTGCATGTAAGAACAGAGATGAGCTCCAATATGAGGGAGCTCTCTATACCTTAGGGAATTCACCACTGACAGCTGCAGGTAAGGCTCACTGAGTGGGAATCCATAGCATAAGCTAGTATGGATTTACAGTGAAAAGGGGCTCAACTACAAAACAGTTACTGAGGGCTAAAAGCACACAGTTAGGATGACTGTAGATCCACACTCACCCCTGCTGTAGAAACATGTTTGTGCAGTTCTGAATTACAAAGTATTTACACACACACACACACACACACACACTTACACCTTAATTTGATTTATCTCCTCATCTGGGAGTGAATCACAGACCTCCAAAGACTGAGTAAAGAGATGCATATAATTTCAACATCCTTTGCACCTATCTTCCCTGGGTAAAGGGCTGAATACCTTGCTGAATACCCGACTAACATTTCCTCTAACATTGTATTTCAGTTGTCCTGGGCCCGTTCCAGTTGTCCAGTTGACTTGTGCTTTCTTTTTGGAGGCAGGAAAGGTACAAGTGTGAAACAGAACTGGATGCATTCAGGCTGCAGGCAGGGCAAAGTCCCTTAATGTTGCTCACACACGTATCCTATGTGTGGCATCACCAACTATGGTGAGTTACTCTTAGATCCAGGCAATGTTTAACCTGCAGCGATGCCAAAATCTGGCTGTTTGTTACAGCCTTTCTATTCATGTTTGTTCAAACTCCACTGATGCATCTATCAGACTCATGGCGAACTTAATCCCCACCGCTCTCATTTTAAGTGACTGATTCGTTTCCCCCTATTGTGTTCAGCCCACTGTAGACACCAGAAATTTCCATAAGTCTCTTTCTTCACCCTTCTGTTTAGTAATCTCCTCAGCCTTTTTCCATGACAAATGTGTTCATATTTCTGGAAAGCTTCATGCTTATTGCTTTTGTCATTTAAGCCCTCCTAGCAATGTTGCCCTCTATTATCTTCTCTGTTGCTTAGCTGTACCAAAATCATTTGTACAAATGCTCATCTGCCTGGATTTTCATACTTCCTTTTCATATGTCTTTCTAGCTGATTTCCTACATTTACAAATCGGTATTGTTAGCAGATTATTAGGTATAATGAACATCTATGATGAATTTGGYCATTTCTCAGTTTAAAGAACAGTCTTTCTGTTACATGAATATTTGTTCTCTTTTGTTCATAGTGCATAGAATAATCTGATGGGATCATAGTTCAGTATGAAAGTATCTGTATCGATAGGCCAACTTTGAGGTAAAACATGACAGACAAATCCTTTCTGGAGCTGTCTGATAGATCCTCAGGCAAAAACCTACTTGGAGCTTTTCAAACTCTTGTGTCTTCMTGTAAAATGTGAGCATAGGTCCTTAATCCTCCTCACTTTACTTATTATTTATTTATTGTTATGTAGTAGTTGTTATGCTCTAAAACTGACTAGAACTGAGCAAAAAMTTTTGGTGAACAGCTAAGCTCACGATAATGCAGTGTTCAGGAAAGCCTGTTTGTAAAATGGGGACTATTCGCAAAATCAGCTTTACCTCCAGATGGGAGAGCAGCCAAAATAGAAATTAGCGTGTATGCCCATAGAGTGAAAGAGCTTGCCATGACACCTTTTGAAACCAGATATTTTATCATTGAAGATGCTGACACATGGTTTTGCAAATGCTCAAAACAAGAATGGAAATAAAATGTGCTGGTTTATTCCAAACAAAATGAAAGATTTCTAGTTCCACATGGTCCAGTATTTCCCTTATTCTCCTAACAGCTTTAGATCAGCCACTGATCCCCCCAAAGCGGTATATTTGATGTCCTATAGACAACAAAATTTCAAGAAATTGGAGGTTATGTTATGGAGATGCATTATAATTATTTTCATTATTATTTTAGAGAAGCAAGTGATCAGTCAACACATATTTGGGAGAAATATATATAACCTCTCTATTAATAGTGATTGGGCTTGAAAACAGTTTTAAAAGCCAGGAGATAAAAGGTCATATTATGACAATCGGAATTTTGGAACAAATCATGAATTATTTATTTATTTATTTGTATTTACAATGGCCAGAATGAAATTCCTGATGATCGATTTTAGGTTATAGTTCTATGACTTGTGTCAGCTTATGTCACCACATTTGACTCATGTATGAGCACACTGGTTTTGCTTTATTCACTGATGTGATGTGTSACAACATCATTCTGAAATCAGTGTGGAAGCAAGGCAACACATCAGCTTGATTTGTTTATTTGTTTTACTGCTATCACATCTCATCATGTTGGTAGGATGACCAGATAGCTGGCACTAATATCATCATGCAAGAGGCATTTTAGTCATTCAATAGATCTATATAATATTTCAAAGAAAAATGTTTTCTCCATACTTAGGAAAGCATGCTTGTCACAAGTTATCCAGCACCCACAATGAATCATCAAGAGAMGTGATAATACATCTCCAGGCTCTGGCTTAACCTCTTCTCTTTCCTTTACAGATCACATAGGATAAATCAGGCTGTCCAACTCAATATAAAACAGAGAATTAGCAAACTGCTGAATCACAAGGAGATGCTGATTTTGTGACTCCTCATTAGTCTTCTGCAGCAGATAGAGTGCCAGTACATGTGGACTACTAATTTGTATTACATTTATGGCAGTTTTATTTCCTTCAACATCATAGTATCTGGAATAGAAATTAGTTACTGACATTAGCCAGTAATCAAAATCATGCAAATAAAGTAGCACTTGTAGTTGCTGTCCCAGTTTGTTATCAGMTTTTGGAGCAGGAGAGTCTGGTTTTTATTGGTAATTTAGATAACCACTGGCAGCTTTATACTTGAGTCTTCTTACTAGAAATGAGAATATTTATTTATCTAGCACTTCTCAAGACCATTTGGTATCCTTTTTTTTTTTTTTTTTTTTAAATTTATAAAAAGAAAATTCCTTAACCTTGCCATGTCCAAGTAGCTATATATAGGATGATTCAGACTGAAAGAGGAAGGGAACAACCTTCCACTGATTGCATTGGGAATATCCCATGTGCCATTGTAAAATTAAACTTTATCGAGTGTAGATTAAACATTGGTTCTTGAGATTAATTTACACAGGTGGTACCAATACATTTGTTTTCAGTAAGTTTCCCCAGCAAAACAAAATAGGTTTTATGTTTTGGGAAATGRCTTACCCCCTAGATATAAGATTTGGGTAAATGCCATTGCCCAGTCTTGAAAATTACCGTTCATTTTACAGACTTCATTGTGAGACAGTCAGTGCTACTTATCCAAGAAGAACACAATTTCTATAAAGCTTTCACTTCCAGACTGCCACGAATCAGCCACCACTTGCTGCTATTTGGCTAGAATTGGCACGCAGAGTTTCATTTCTAGCTGCAGGTACACAACCCACTGTTYGCGATGCCAAAGGGGATGGAGTAGAGGGGTCAGCTGTAAAGCRTGCATGTAAACAGCTTGACTCACTGACAAAAGTGATCCACAGTCTTGAGACTGAGATTAGGCTACTATTGTAATTTTATTCCCTGACATGAATGAAGATTTCCTAAGTTTTTTAAATGGACAGTAGAATTTGGATAGAAAATCCTCTTCATCTTGCTGTTTTCTCCTATACTTGTGCTGCTTCGAYGCTTCAAAATGTTTATTAATGTTATGCTGGTGAAATTTGAGGGAAAAATATTTTTGTCATCCTCTGTTAGAATGCATCACCGTCAYGATGTTGATCTAGGATTAATTTCTTTTTTTCTTTTCATATAAACTTTCCACTTCCCCCATTTTTTTTCTTTTTATGTTTGAGGGTTAATGGAGTCTCCTGCAGGATATGAAAATAACTCCCAGAGAAGAGGGAAGCATCTGGCTTCACCTGTTTATTTTGATCATTTCAGCAAATCCTGTGATGCCCTTGAGTAAACATTTCCTTTAAAGTGTTTCATTACTACTATTCTCTTCATGTTCTCTGCAACTTGAGTGTCTTTCAGCCCTCCCATGAAACCTCCATATATATTMATCTCAAAGAAGCCCACACCGCACCATTGATCCTTGGTTTGCTCTCACCTATAATTCTTTCATGCTTAATAGATTTCTTCCATGGATAAATATTGTTTTAGGCTTTTTGCCAATGTCAAATCCTATGATTCAATTTTCTACACAAGGTGGTTGCAGCAGCTCTCTGTGAAGAATGCTCTGGCCCTCATTTGTATCAAGAGTCCTAAACTAGTGAACCCGCGTAGATTAATATGTAGTGCTAAGAGGAAAGAAATCACTCTTGGCCCCAAACCACATCTGAAATGCTTTAATTTTTGTAAAAGAACTTGCAAAGTTGCAAATTACTGAGTTTTTACTTCACTTTATCTTATCACATTGAAGTTCAGAGATTCCCAATGATTTTGGATAAGCYTTACCAAGAGTGTCTTGTTTTCACTTACTCCTCTTTTACACCTTCCAAATCTCTCCGCAGCCAATGATGTGCACTTCTTGGATGGGAATTGGTTGTCTTAATCATGTAACAATTTGGCTAGTCTTCCTTCCTCCCCACCCACCCAGGACCTAAAGCTGTTCTGGAGTGAACTGTGGACCATGTTGTCTCTTCAAAGAATTGGTATAATGCATCAGCTGCCATCAATTTCCTTAAATGGAGTGGGGAAAAAAGAATGTCAGACATACAGTTAAAGAAAGAGGGAAAAAGTTATCATCTGAGTCCATTCTTAGTCCATATAAGGCTAGATGCAAATCCCTCCAAGATTAAAGACACCTTTCCGTTAGTTTTGAGAGATTTTGGATGAGGCCCAAAATACAAGTGTTCTATCCATTTATCTGCTATTCTAGTTTTCTCTTAGGAGACTCCCCTTTATCATATCTAAAGTTGGCATTCTAGAAAATAGGAACRTATTACTCCAAAGTGCTCATCACTTCCCACATTAGTTCAAGAGACCCTGCAAAAAACACTTTTTATAGAAGGAAAAAAAAATCTAGTCCCTAGAATAATCCTAACAACATTTTTACAGACAACGTAATTAACAAAAGTTTTAAATAGATTGGGAAGAGTAAAATTAATTTAAAAGAGCATTCATTTTAGAAACAGAGSTGCTAAGAGAACAATATGTGTCTTTGTATTTCTTAACATTGTTACTTGACTTGTTRTCAGCTTATAACAAGGCAAATCAATATGGCAGGACAGTGGGGAAAATAAGGGAGTCTTTTGGTGTCAGTTCGGATATTTTTGGGACAATTTTCTCTGTGGCTTGTTGAGGGAAGGTAACGGTGTCAGCCAGAACTCCAGACTCCAAACTGCTTCAAGACATAACGGTCAAAACTTTTGGGATTTCTTTGAAGTGTTCTTGTCCTTGGCTCTGCAGCTTTTCACATTTTTAGCAGCTCTTTTTCACATTAAGTGCATAGCCAAATGATGTGCAAATGATTCATATGGGAGTTTTATCACTGTCAGACAACTGGTTTGATCTGAAGAGCTTAAAATTTCCAGGGAAGTCTCGGAAGCTCACAGGTAAATGCTGAGGCCATATTCAACCCTGATTTAAAAAGGGGAGCTCTGCGGTAGCTCAACCTCCCTCTGGTACTTGATGGAGTGACATGATACCGGACAGTGCTGTTGTCTCCTTTTCCCTCTTCTTCATCCTGACAAGTATTTACGTTACATTGTGCTCACTGTTTTCACTGTTCTAGTCTGCATTAGATAAAAAAACACAGTGACTTCCCCAATTACTTATAAAACGTTTTGTAAAATACCACTTTTCCTTTTGTCCTTTGCAGACAGGCTTGGTGCTACTCAAACTTAATAATAATAATAATAATAATAAGTGAAAAAGAAAGTACTCTTTCGAGGTGACTAAGAAGGCTGTGAGTACACCGATACTTCTAACACAGACCTCCAAAAGGCACTGCCTCCTACTGCTAAAAGAAGAGAACAGGAACTAAAAGACTGAGTTTTATACCTCTCTTTGCTCATTAAGTTCTCTTACAAATTATTACATCTCTGAATCTGTTTCCCTAACTATAAAATGACACATCTATCCTCTGTTTACAAAATACTTCGAGGGGGGGAAAAATCAGCAAATGCAAGCTATTATAAGCTATTGAAACTTTTTTTTACTGAGCTTTATAAACGTTATGTGGTGATTGTTCARTCTGTTTTCAGGCCAGGTACAGAGAGGCTCGGTAACTGTAGAGAGGTTGTCCAAAAATGCGCAGTGCTTGAATGGCAAATGTYAAAGGAAGCAGAAGCTGATTCTCTGAAGTTTTACTCTCGCCCCTCCAAAATACTGTATTTGAGAGAGACATCAGTCTCTGTCTGTGTATAAGAGTATCTTGATTCACGTATCAATTACCAGGAATACGTTAAACATCTGTTTGGTGTCAAATCAATTTAAGGCAAACATTATTGATTTCAGTGACCTTTTAGCAGGAGATACTTGTGTTAGTTGTTTGCCTGTTCRTTCTTTCTATTTGCGGTATTTCTAAAATCTTATAGAAAAAAATGATTGGTCTTGCTGTTACATAAGTATTTTTATTTTGAATATTCTAACTAAAAAAAGGAAGGCACTATAATTATGTTTTTAAACCGGCAAATATTATCAACAGAATGTTAAAAATACTTCATTTCAACAAGATTGAATTAAGTATTTCAATTTTGTAGGGATTTCTTTTTGAAAAAAAAAAAAAAGAAGCATTTAAAACAGCAAGATATTGCAAAATGTCAGCGCATCTGAYGTTTTCACCAAAAATGGAGGAAAAAGTGAAAAATGAGGGGAAAATGTTATTTTTTACTAGCTTTCAAGCAATATTGGTTTCTAAACCAATATTGGTTTAGGCATGCTGTTAGAGTATGGATCCCCAGAATCATAATGAATAGCAGTTCACTTTCACTCCATATAGGATATGATATTCTCTCTATATGACTCCTTATAATGTAAAAACTGCATTAAAGCCCTGAGCAAAATCACAACACAGCTAGTAAAAGATTTTTCTTTTGTTTTCAGTAGAGGTGCTAATTGATAACTAGGTGGGGAAGACTGGCTGTTATTCACAAACAAGAATCAGCAGAAAGTTAAAGAAATCAGTAATTACACTCTTTTCAAAGAAAAAGTGYATTCAGCTGGAGGCTTTTGCAAAGCACTGTGGGAGAGAGGCAAAGCTTTTTGGAGGATATGCAGCAAGGTTAGAGCTTCTTGTGCTTGAGGACTTTATCTCTGCTCCASCCTCAGGATGCTTTTGGATCCTGAACGTTTCTTCCTCCGGAATTCTTGATGAGGTGAGCACCAGGGATTGGTCTGGGACTTAGGTGAATGAGGGGAAATGTGTTGGGTAGATGCAGAGAACTAGTGGCTTTGGTGGTCAAGCCAGGAGTTATGGATTATGTATCRTTGTGAATTCAGCAAGGCTAGTGATATACTTGGGGGGCAGGATGATGGATGCTTTAGGGGAGAAAGAGTTTTAAAATCTCAGTCTGACTTATTTTTATCATTTTCTGTTCTGCACTCTCACCCCTTTGGCCAGGATTAACCTGCTCCAAACACAGGCCCAAATGAACCACTGTTCAGTAGTTGTTTGAGTAAAAATTTTAATCGGAACCTCTCTTTGAGAAGTGTTTTTTTTTTTTTTTTTTTTTTTTTTTTTTTTTTTTTTTTTGGTTAAAATTTTTCCCGGAACCTCCCTTTGAAAAATTTTTTTTTTTTTTTTTTTTTTTTTTGCTTACTATGTCACAGGCAGAGGAAGAAATGGAGATGAGCGATTTGTTGCTTGACTCCTTCCTACCAGCTGGATTATTCCTAATTGGCTGATAATGTCTCGTACACCTGGTGATATAAATGACGAGCTTAAATTAAAAAGCACGTGCTATTTTAGCTATTCCCCCCCCCTTTTTTTAATCAAGACACCCCAGCAGATTGCTTTATTTCTCGTAATTGTAGCAAAAAGAGCATGAATGAATGCTCCTGGAGAACAGTCATGCTTTTGTGCAAGCATGCTCCTTCACCCTTCCTTCCTCTCCCTTTCATACAGTGCAGTGGATGATAATGACGGGAGGTCATGGCATATACAGGATAGGTGGCAAGACTGGGGTAAATTTAGCTGCAGACAAGCAGCACCATCAYTGTTGTGGAAACAGTGGGACGGATAAAGAAAAACCAGGATCCTCACTAAGTGCTGTGAGAGCCCAATTGACTCAAAGTGTGTTTCTTTTGTATGCTAAGAGGCTCAACCTCATAATAATAGTGAACAGTGGTGATTTTCACTTGCTTGTGTGTTGCCTGCACTTTCTAGGYAATAATCTTGTTTCTCCAAGCTTGTGGTATATCACTGAGTGCTTGTCCACACAGACAGACTGCTATACAAAATCCTGCACAAACAGATGTGTAYTAGTTGAAGTAGGATGTAGACCTGTGGGACAAGGCAGCTGCATAGCATCTTTTAGCTGCTACTGAAGTATCATCAGAACCGCCTTGTGCCGTGCAAAGGAGGCTAGTGCTGATGTCCCACACTTGCTCTGAGTGGCAAATGCTCCTGCCTGCTACAGGACTATYGACTGCAGTACTGTGCCCCGTCCTGCCCCTTGTCCTCAAAGTGGTGTGAGCAAGCTGCCCTCTCAGGAGGATTCATTAGTGTAAGAAAATGCAGCTCTGTCCAGGCTATTCTGCTTATCTTTCTGGAGCTATTTCTGTTGTGGGTAAGTTGAGTTTCTCTGCTACACTTCGTGATGTGTCTGGGCCATCCACTTTGGATTTTGGAGCCTGTGCTCTAGTTGAAATTTGTTGGATGCTGAGCTTTTCCAGTGGAGTTTAGTAAAAAGATTGTTTTATTTTTTTTAATCTCCTTTGCTTAT
The DNA here is from genome assembly GCF_003343005.1 of Rhea americana. Lineage (NCBI taxonomy): Eukaryota > Metazoa > Chordata > Aves > Rheiformes > Rheidae > Rhea > Rhea americana. The sequence goes on from NW_028186457.1 coordinate 2,644,312, forward strand.
TCCTTCTGCTGCCACACAGTAGTAATGCAACAARTTTCACATGTGCTTTTGAATGGAGAATGCTCTATATTAGGCTGGAAAACCCTGCCTCACTTTGTGCTTCCTCTCCTCTGAGTTCCTATTAATTAGCAATTCATTCTTATATTCTGTTCATACRTGTGCCAAGAATTAATCCTTTCTTTGCAGGCATTTCCAAATGCTCCATAGTCTTCTGCCATTTGCCCCTGCTAATTCAYGTATAAATAAGCATCGGATCAGTAGACTTCAATGATATGGGAGCTGCCAAGCTAAAGTTATTCTTTAGCTGTGATATGAGGGAGAGATTGATGTGCAACATGTCCCATGAAAGGCTGGTGTTGGCCTTAACTCAGGATAGCTGGGCTTTGCTCTTGCCAGTTGTAGCGACCCTCTGAGATCCTTAATGGGATSTATGATCTCCATCTGGTGTGGCAGAAGATTATACTCCATAATTACCCATTAATTTATTCTTTTAATTGAAGTTCTTATAGTACTTCACATGCTTCATCTCCTTATATTGTCTTTTCCATCTGGCATCTGATGTAGTTGTACTGCTTCAAGTCTCTTCATTGTTTCCACAGCGTATTTGTTGATATCTCTGATTTGGCTATTCACTGTTATCATGCAAATCTACTCTTATTATAATTACTTTTCATTTGGGCAGGCCACTTCACAATCATTCAGACAGCAAATGCAAACCTTGTTGTTGTTGGTTATTTTTTTKGGGGGGGAGGAGGGCTTGTGAAGAATACTCGATTTTTTTTTTTTTTTTTTTCCCCAGAGAGCACCTTCTGAAATTCTTTTCAAGGCATTCCAACAAAGTGCGATAAAACTCAATTCACATTTTCCCCATCTTGTCCTGATGTCTCCTGAATAGAGGCAAAAAATGCTTACCCAGATGGCCTGCATAGGGGAATGTAACTGGTTAAATACAGTGCTAATGCATTAAAATTATTTCTAAGACAAGAAGATTTTGTAACAAAATCACTCATGAATGTAGGAGATTGACATTGATCATATAGGGAATACATCATGGCTTATAGACTGGGACTGACGTGTCCAGAGCTGGACACTTAAGTTAAAGCAGGGGCTGTAATTTCTCATCTCTGCAGAGAAAGACTTCCCATACACTTCTACCAACAGATTAGATTTGTTATAATGATCTTGACTGGCATGCTGCCTTTTCATTCTGCTTACTGTGACTTTGGGCATCAGGAAAGCAAGGGACTAGGAGCATTCATTAGCATTTAAATTCAGATGAGGCACCATGCCGCCCTTCCAGTTTGACTGGAAGGTTAAGGGAAAAAATGCACAAACACTACAGATTTCTGTAAATTAAAGGAAAAGTGAGTAGCCATTTAAATGTCATTTCCTAATTAATGAAACATCTTACAAATTCAAGCACATACTAAGATAGACTTTTCTAGGAAAACTTTGGAAGAAGTATTAAAGAAAAGAATTGTCTTCAGATAAAAATGAAATAGTTCAACAAGAAATGAATAAAGTTCTCTCTTACTGATGGGGATATTGAGGAAGTTTTCAAAGTTAGTTTGAGGAAAATTAAAACCATTTATATTTGAGGGGGACTGGGGTGAGGTTGGGGTTTTTATTTTTTGCTGGAAAAGTTCAACCTGACCAGAGATCTAGGTTTCAATTGAGATTGACTCAATTTCTTAGTCAAAATCCCTTCATCACTCATGTACTGCCCTGGAGGAGCTGATAGTTATGTGAAACATTGCCTAGAAAGAGGATCAGTAAATGGTAAGGCTTGGGAGTTGGAAGCAGTTGGGATGCCAGGCTTTTTGTAGTGGCTATAGTATCTGTAGCTACTGTAGTATCAGTACAAGGCTGTTATCTGTGGAAGGAAAAACTGCTGCTCTGAGTTACCTGTCTTCATTGAGTTCAGAAGATATCTGGAGAGACTAACAGGTTAACCTGCCTGGCTAAGGTAAATGCTTATAATTGAGATGTGTGAATACCATGCTTGGTATATTGAGTGTGACAGGCTGGTTTATGGTGTAAGGACATCTCTCATGGCTTTAGACACTGTATTCTCCAGAAAGCCAACTCTGAGAAGGCCCATAATAGGGCTTGTTTTGCTGCTTTACACTACTAGCATGTTTAAATCTACTCTTGGATATATTGGGGTATTGTTGTTAGCATGGCTCAGGGAGAATGCTGCAAGCTCCAGTGAAAGGGTTTTCTTGCTCTTTATTTGGCATGCTGCCTGCCTTTGACAACCAGTAAAGCAGGGACATCCTCCCCAGCAGCTCAGATCTAAATCCCAGATATGCAGATTGATTTCCAGCACAGCCTGTGCTGTGTATAAATCCTGAATCAAACAGGCTAATCACTGTTAATCACTGCTAATCAGTATGATGGGGCCTGTAGACCTTTGCAGTCCTACTTACTGGCTAGGGGGGACAAACTGCCAGTAGGTGCTAAATCATTAATGTCTGCTGTTGAATTTAAATAGCTGGTGGTGCTGAATTTAAGTGACTAGTGCTGCAGTCATACACTGCTATAGAATGACATTTTCCAGAACTACAGCATCGCTGTATATTTTTCCCAGCATGGCTATGATTCAAGATGAGCAAGTATTAATCTGCCTTAGCACAGGAGAAACCTATTAGAGAAGGAATTCCTTCCAAATATGCTGGTGGTTGCTATTCTGCCTTTTTTTCCTTCCCCTTTTCTCCCCTCCCCCCAACTCCATCATAGGTACTACTAATGGCACTTAGCTTTCCTTTATCTAGAGAAGTTGAGTCTAACAATGGATCTCAGGTTCATTATTTGTCCTCTGTGTTTATCATATGGTATTGTTTTGATTTGGTATGGTTTACCATAYGTTGGATGGTTATGGAGTTTGGGGCACTTTCTGAATCGCACCATAAATTCATTCACAATGCACAGGATTAATAGTCTTTCTCTTTTTTCCCCCTCTCCTTCCTTCCCCTCTTTCCTTTTCTCTTTTTTAATTTACAAGTTGAATTTCAAAATAGCCATGAAACATGGCAGGTTGCACATCTGGGAAGAGCTATGGCCCTTTTCTGGTAGTTAATGTACCCTGAGCTTTTGGCTTTGGTGCCTCATAATGCCACATGAGGCATGCGGTAACTGCCCAGAAACACATTTGTTAGCTGTCATGTCATTGCTTAATTATATCTTACTTCTCTTTCAGTGCATCTCACAAGTTTGCTAAATGTTCTGTGTGACTCCAAACTTGATTTACTGCCTTAAAGATGCCTTGGAGAATTCTGGTGGAATAAAAGAGCTCCCTTTAACGTGCTTTCCTATCTGCAGAGCTCCAATTTAGTGTAACTTTGTTAATCTTTGAATCAGTAAACAATATTGCATGTGATGAGTAGCTCTAATTTAAGCAGATTGCTTACTTATGTACTTGTTCTCAGTGTGTTGTGAAAATGACTTTTTCTTTCTTTGCTGGATCATRTCAAGTGGTGAAAACATAGTGTAGTGGGTGTGTTGATAGATCCTGCATCACTGTAAATCAGGACAGTTTTGCTGAAGTCATGACTGTACTGCTGATTTATACCAGCCAAGGATCAGATTTTGATGCTATTGATAATGGGAAGTTATTAAAAATCCATTCTGAAGCAATACCTTTCTGCCTTTAAGTCCCTGTGCTAAAGGCATAGGAGAAAAGAGGCCACATGAGGAAGTTGTCTTGGTGGTGTGTGCTGGAGATGTTGTTAGCTGTGTTCTTGTCAGTAAATTAGTTTCCCTCAATAGCAGCAGCTTCAAGATGCCAAAAGTGCTTTTTCTCTGAAATGAGATTTACTAAGTGTATGTGAGACTGGAATCTGTGGGCATTTGATAGCTGCTGAGCTATTGCTTGCTGTGAACAAATGGACCTAGGGCAAAGTAGCTTTCATAGTKGTTGGGGTTTGACTTTCTCGTCTATGGTGCAAAAGATGTTTACTTGCTGCTTCCAAGTATAGATCATGCAGCTTCTCAATACCTACCTAAATATTTGAAGGACCACTGGAAGAAGCCATTAGCCCTTTTCAAAACTGAAGACTGGTAGGTGTCATAAAGTTACTTGGAGTGTTTATTATACAGTCTTGCTAAATAGAGTTTTTCCTGTATTATTGCTACCTGAAGCCTGGGTCTTCCTACTGTCTTGCTTAGGTGATTTAAAGCACATAAATGAGTATCAGGCTTGGAACTTGCCGAAAGACCACCAGGAGCCATGAAATAAACTTCTGAGAAAAAAAACTCATAACTTCTTGGTAAAGACAGACTATTTTTTTTAGAAAAAAATAAGGAGTAGGAGAAAATGCAGAAAGAGAAATAGATGATTCTATAGACGTTATCTACAAAGTTCCAAGCCAATGTTTTGATTAAAGATACTTAGGAACTGGTTACAGAAARAACAACAGAAGTGAGAATTAGTTTATTGGATGACTCATAGCATAGACAAAATGCGTCAAAAAATTGTAGCGGTCCCACCATAGTTCTTGCTTTGGTATCTTAGTCCAAGTATCAGAGTGTTCTGAAGCTCCTAGGCTGGTCTTTATCAATATCAATATGTTCTTTTTTTGTTGGTTTTCTGTTTATTTTTGATTCCTTCCTAAGCAGACTACAACAAGAAGCTCAGCTGCTGAAGACGGAACGCAATGCCGTTTTTGGTGTGTGGATTCAAGCACAGGGTTTTTATTTCTGTAATCATTCCATGAAGACAGATGAGACAGTACTTATAGCCAAGACAGCTGTGAAGTGGGGTTTGTATCCCACACCCATAAAGCACCCACAAAACTGCGTAGCCAAGAAGACCTCTTGGGATTAATGTGAAAGAAATTACGAGTCAGTAGTTTCTACTGAAGCAGAATGGATAAGTGAGGAAATGAAACTAGACTGAGTTTGGAGGTTGGGCTAGATGAATACAGACCCTAAAAGAAGAGGGCAAAGTGTCTTGCCTGCTATGAAGGGGAAGCCAACAAAGAACCTTAGCAATAATAGGATTACTGGCAAACCAAGAAGATAATTTCTTTGACCATGAATAAAACCTTGCTTAATTTTTAAATCAGTATGTTTTACAATAGCTCCATTAAGCCAAAATTTGATCCTACATTTCTCATGGCAAACCTAAGACTTAGTAGGAATGATGAAGGTTGGAAGTGAGCTTTTAAATGTTTGAATGTGAGATAACTGTGAGAAAGAAGCCAGGTATTGCAATTGCTTACAACTAAGTTTGAAAACTCAAGATTATGATTGCACAGGCTCTTTTTGGAGGAAAGATCAAATGTCTTAGAAATACTCCTATGCACACAACATAACCTTATAAAGCTCCTTTTCTTTTTTTCTCCTCCCTTTCATCGTGATTGCTTACCACAGGCATTTTCTTTTTTTTATACTTCATAGTATAAAACTTGGTGCAACTGCATTGTTGTTAACCTTAGCAAAAGATAAAGCAGACAAGATTTGCATAACTACAGTTGCTTATCTTTCTTTTTACTGTTCTCTCACCATGCCCAGCAAGCATGGCTGGAATTCATCATTTAGAGTTATTTTATATAAATACATGAAACCCAGAAATTTCACTAGAAGAGGAAACAGATGAAGTCATTGTTTGTAACTGAATTTCTGAAAGATAAATATTGTGACTAGCTTGCAATTTTTTAATGAATTATCCAAATGATGCCCTTTATCTAAGATTATCATATTGAGTTTCAATGCCTTGAACTAAGGGTGAAACCCCATTTAATTATTTAAGGATGGTCTGTCTCTGCAGATTATCTGACTTAAATTTTAGGGCAGCTGAGGACATCAGCACTCCGGTGTAAGCCCTCATCTTTTAAACTCATCATTTGATCCTCTGACTTTTCAAGCTGTTATGAGTAGACATGGGTAATTATGAAGAGATAATCCAAAATGACAGCTGCAGTATGCCAGCTAATGAAGTCAACCCTTGACTGTGAGACAGACCTTTAATGCTGAATTCCGTGTGCCTGAATTCTGCATAGGCCCCCAGAGATTCTGGTTGTTTCTTCAGTTTGGGAAGCAAAAATTTGGTCCTATGGGCTTACCTTTATAGAAGTGTGCTCTGTTTATTACATTTTGGAAGACCTCCCCCATGAATAATTATAACAGAGGGAAGCAAATTAAGGTCATAAAGATTTTGGCAYTCCAAATTGTAATGTTTGAGCATGCTGAAGACCCTTGATTTGCATGACTGGGATGAGGAGTTCTGTTTATACTGTTTGCTTAGTGTCACCTATATAGATTAACTCCACTCAGAACAGTAGAGTTATTTTGGTAGCAAAATACAGTTTATTGGGTACAAGAATGCTGATAAGAATAAATATTGTCTGTGTATCTAGCAAATGCTAGGATTTGATTTTTGTGGTTAAAATTCATTACTATTATTTTAAAATATATTATTTTTGAGATCAGTATGAGACCATAGAGATGAGTCTCACATTTAGTCTTTATTGTGCTTTGAAGTAGCTGGTCATCTAGGGATATGGTGAAATTTGAATCTAGCCTTACCACAAAAAACATTCTACTTTATGTTTATCTTTAATATAAGGAATTCTTTTATTTACAGTCTAAGTCMAAAAAACAATGTTAAGTAACTTGGACTAACTGATGACACATCCAAGGCTGTTAAACATGAGCTGCTCAGACATCTGAATGGCAGTTTTTTCTCTTGGAAATCTTRGATTTCAGTGTCTGTATAAAAGAAGTTCAAGTTTTTCTGCAGGCAGAATGTTTCAGTGTTCAGTGAATGTTTCAGTGAAGGAATGAGCATGGCAGAGCCTGTGTTGTCAGGAGATCTCCTGTAGTCCTAAAATCTGCATTCTCTATTAATCTCTGATCAATATATTTTGGTGAAATCAGTGTAGACCCTTGATGTCCATAAAGAAAAGGCCATGGGAGGTCATTTATAGTACACTGAGRTTTTGGTGGAGGGATTTCAGTGGAACATAGTTTCCACTCTTTGAAGGATTCTATTGGAGGATTCTTTTCTGGATGATTTTGGTGTGGCACATTGGAGTGTTTACTGTTAATGTAAATCTAAAGCTGAAGCTCACATGAGCAAACGCACAGTGAATTCTATCTAATGMAGTGGAACAAGATATTCCCCAGATGGAGTACTCTGATTCTCATTTGGAAGGCAGAGGAATGGATGTTTGGGGAATGGTCAACCTGTGCTGACAGTTGAAATAGGAACAAAATGTGTGGGGGGTTGGTTTTRATTCTTTCTCCTCTAACAGGAAGTATGCATTTTTGGGGGAGGGCAGGAGGAAAAGGAAAGAGAAGATAAAGGGGTCTCACTGACAAGTAAAATTTGCTTTTCTAAAATAAGCCTATGTGTTATTTACATCACCTCTTGAGTTGAGACATTAACAAAATACAGATTTCTCTAGCACTTCACACAAGAATACATTCGGTATTTGCTGCTTGGAGATCTTCCTAGTTATTGACCCTCTCTTTAGGGGTATGCTGGTTTTCTTTATTTAATCAAATGTTTTGACAGTGAGATATTTTTAGACTTAAGAAGCTTTATAATCCCTTATCTTTTCAGCATGAGAATAGAGCCAAAACTGCAACGGCTCAGCATAGTCTGAGTTTTGACTGGGGGGGGGGGCCTTCCAATACTGGTGGGAATGTAACAAAGTTTGCCTGGGAAAGCGGAATTAATCCTGTCCTGTGAGAGACTGTTAGAAAAAACAAGTTTAGCCATGTAAGCAAGTTTTAAATAAATGGATATATTTACCATTCTCTGAACACAAGTTTCATTTATATTCCTACTTGATTTGAACGATATCTTAAAAAAAAATGAATATATAAAAATGTAGGAAATATATAGGAAAACTGTCATAGGATCATAATTCATCTTGATATGTGATGGGGAATTCGTATGGATAGGTGAAACCTTTGAGGACGTGTGCTGTAGTTATCAAATCAAGCTTTTCTATGAATTAAAATTTCATGAGATTGAGCTTGCAAAGTGCAACTTTTCTATTCAGGATGGCTACAGGGAGGAGGATTTGAAGACACTTTGAACATTCATGTAGATCTGAGATGACTCATCCATTCAGCCAGACTCACTTGTGTATTTTTTGCTTGTTCTAGTCCGAGTATGYCCACAAACTGAATTTTATTTGATAGTACTTGGACAGGTTTTTTTTCATTTTTCATTGTTATTTCAGAGTATCTCCTAAACACATGTACAGGTGCATTAATATCAGAATGGAAGTTTTGTCATCAGTACTGTCTGTCTTGGTTGTCAAGTTGCTGTTCCTTTGCAGTAAGAAAAGAAGCTAAGCATAAACAATGGAATTTCTTTTAAAATGACCTGTTGCACCTCTGAGACGTAGAAAGACATAGCAAGTCTTTGGAGTGAACCTACCTACAAAAACAGAGGCTGATTATTATTCATCTAGAGAAGTTCTGGATGAAACAGATGTTTGCAGAGATTAGAATGAGTTTGCAAATGATTTTGTGGGAAACTTGCACCTTATCTGAGCATAGATGCTTAGTTCTGAGAAAACTTCCTCTCTGACCCAAATGCCTGTTTAATTATATCTTGGATAAATTTGTTTTGCAGTCTCATGTCCAATTTCTAATACCTAATTGCTATAAGCCACAGAAGTGGGATTGGTTAGCTATAGTTCAGATTTCTGGACATTAGTGTTTTGCTGTGTGGTTTGTTAATATAGGAAGTTTGTTCTTTGCAGTACTCTTCTACAGATGATTTAAATACGATTCCTTAGTCTGAAGGGTTCATATTACTGTTGCAATGTACAGTGTTCCTTCTGGTTTTCCTAGTGTATGATTTTTTTGAATGCGAAAAATAATGCTTTCTCAAACTTCTGCTGCTAAATTAAACTTTCTCAATGTACAATATTGAGAAATTCATTGTTTTTGTAATTGGTTGTAATGGATAATATGGGAAGAGTAGGGAAATGGAACCAGGTCTGTTACTTGCAGAGGGTTAAGAGACATTCAACCGAAGTTCAGCACCCTGAAAGTTAGGTGTCTAGCCTGATTTAGCTTATAAACTTTGCYTATTATCTTTGGAGAACAATTAGTACATCCAGAAGATGGTTTATTTGTTCCCTAGCGGTCTTTAGCAGGAGAGAATATTCAGAGAATTAGTTTAACCCTCTAAAATTTAGATGTCTAGTTAAAGAGAGAGAAGTTTCAGAAGCATATTCCGTAATTGGACTTCCAATGGCTTTTTGTAGTCTGTGCTCAATCAGCTATTTTCAAACTCAGCTCCTCTTCCTCCCTGTCCCCTCCCCTATTTGGGATAAAAATTTAGTGACCAACTGGGGTGTTATGCTATTTTCACTCATCGTTCTCCACTGCTGCTGACATAAACAGTCCTTTGCTGATGTACTTTGGAACTCCGGGGCCTTGTGTTGATTAAATCAGCTATGAATCTGGCCCAGCAGCTGTGACCCAACTATTGATTAAAAACTAGAAGCTCAATTAATGCAAAGAAATGGATTTTTTAAAAAAATACCTTTCAAATTGAAGGGTGGTCTATAGAGTCATTCTTTGACTCTGAGTTGTAATCATATTTGTGGTGTTCAGATGATATACTGTGCCCGGGGTTGCAATGCATCATGTGAACAGCGCTGTGTTGGRTACAAATACAATCTGCAGTTGGATAGGACTCTTTATTTCACTGTTGTCTATCAAAATTTCTATTACTGGTTCAGTCATTCATTAGCAAAAATACAGAGTGYGCATTCTGAATTCCATTCAGGACCATCCATAATACCAGCCTTGGAAAAGAAAGGAAGAACAGACACTTTTCTTTAAGTGGATGTCAKTTTTTTTTCTTATAGGTGGGTTTCTCATTCTTCTCTTTGAACTGGAAAAAAACATCTTGACTCATCTTCAAAGGGTATGGCCATGATGTGGAATATGGAATGACCCTGCTTTTATAAAGGAAATACGGTGATTTCAAAGCTGCCCTCACACACTTGCATTTGCAAATTTCCTCTCCTATGAACTGTGGTCTTGACCWAACAAGCTTTTGAAAGAAACGCAAAGGCTGCTGTACTATCCCAAAACATCAAAGTAATTTGGATAAAAAAGCCACTCAATGCAACTTCAATTTTCTCTGGTAAAATTCGGATCCTGTAGATAGTTCTGTTTGTCTTTAAGCATCATAATATCAGAGAGATTGCAGAGGAAGATGACCTGTCCTATTAGTGGCTATTTTTGGCAGACAATGACACATTAGGATAATTTTTGAGAAATAGATTTTTTTTGTTGTTGCTGTTAGAACCTGTCTATAGAGATGTCTATTGTTGCTACTGTTTGTTAATATTGTCTGTAGGAGATTCTGACTGAATCATTATCATTTGAGGGGGGAAACTATCCAAGGTGTTTTATCTACAAAGCCTAGTTAGCACCTAAAACCCTAAACATGTGGAAACATTCTTTCTTAAAAGTATGAAAAGAGAGTGAATCATGCAGGTATAGCAAAGATAAATGGAAAAGAAAGCATGTTGCATTGCTTAGCTTTCCGCTGTCTTGAACTTCTAGTAAATATCATGACATACTTTTCAAGAGGAGATATCTAAGAGGTTATGTAGAGCTATTATGGCTGAAGATTAGACATGATCATCCCTAATTCAAGGCATTAACAGGCTCTTTATTAACAGCTAGGTGTAGAAACTGACTGTAAAAGCATCCTTTTTTGTTGTTTTCTCCTTTTTGGGGAGAGGAGGAAGGGAATCTCAGAACTCTAGAAACTTATTTGCACACTGGAGTGAAAATAAACTCTTCAATTTGATTATCTGGTTCCTCAAAACCTTCAGAGGGATTCTATATCCACTTTGAAAAAGGCTGCTTCTCGGATCATTTGTGGAGCTGGAATTTAAAATTGGGTCTCTTCTGTAAACCAGATTTGCAGATTTGACAGAATTTGTCTCGGAAACAATCAAATTTGGTGAGCTGGGGCAAGGAATTTTTGTCTAAGACAAGAACATTAGTGTATTAATAGATTTATTTTCATTCCTTGTTCAGGTAGTACTTCCTAATGTAGACTAGAGCTTTAACAGGACAAACAGTGGAGAGGTCAAATTCTTTCGTTGTCAAAATTCATGTGTTTAATTGATGGAGTGATATGTTTTGAAGTCTAGTTTAAAAACACTTTGACCAACCATTTGAGAAGCCAGTAAGTGGGACAGAAAATAGTCAATGCAAAGAAAAGGTAGATTGAGAGAAGAAATGGGTTAATAAGAAAACAGATTTCCTAGAGTTGTAGTTCTGTCCCTATTAAAAATGACAATGCACCATTGTGAATGGAATGGCTTACTACATTAATATTTTATTTTGAGCTCTGCTAGAGGCCTTTTAATGCTGTTTTAAAATAAATGTATGGAGTTTCTAAATCAGTTATATAAATCTGTTTCATATGCTTGACCCTAATGTCACAGAACATGACAGGAGCACTAAATTTATATGCTTGTTAGCTGTTAGCAGCACCATCACTTGCATTTGTGTGTCTGCTTACAGCTTGGTGTGTCTTATTGTTTACGATCCCTGCTCTGCATTGCTATCTCATAATTCTTCCCATCAATAATAATCACAGGCATGTGTACTTAGAAATATGGGAAATGAATATGCTTTGCTCCAACCTAAGAGAACCTTCATAAATAGTCATCTGTGAGAGAAACAAACCTGTTGATAATATATATTTTTGCTAACCACTCATACATTTAATGGCATGTATTCTGTAACATTGCTTGAGGAAACAAAAGTTCATGAGAATCCTTATCTGGCAGTGACAGTGCTAACACACACTACACACTTTCTTTGTGTAAATGCTTTCCTGTAAATACTGAGACAAAACTGAATTTAGTGTGGTTCAGTTCTTTTTTTTCATTGCATAGCATAACTTAGATAGGATTTGTGGTCAGCCAAGCATCTTACTCTCCTATTTTCTTGCTCTTGCAATGCAGCTGGGGGGGGGGTGGGGGGAATGATCTATTACACTTCATTAATCCTTTTAATATCCATTGTCTGCATTATTTGCTCTTCACTTTGTGGTTACAATTAATATTTAACTTCCATTATGCAAAGTCTACTTATCTGTGTTAAGTTTTGTTTGCTGGGCTTTGGTGTCATAGTGCTGCTGGGACAGCATTTGGAACCCAATTTCTCTTCTTAGGTTAATGTTTAGGCAAATCTGTGATTCATAGTTTAATTCGTTCATCTAAGTAATTCATAGAGAACAAGAAGGATCTCCCCTATCCTGTTTACTTCTTTCATTAACCATTTCCCCTTGCAATTTGATTTCCCACTCAGCTTGCTGCTTCTCTTTGCTGCTTAATTCTGTTGGTACAATTGACTGCAGGCAGTTTTTTTTCTTGTTATAGTTACAACCAAGTATATCTGAAGTATAGCAGTTCTAAACCTTAATGTAGTTTTGAAGACATTAGTGTACATGTGAATTGTCTCAAGATATATTAATGATAGTATTTAATATTTGTTTTTAGTTTGACTCTAATCACAGTAGAGTGATGTCTTATGATGTGACATCTCCAGTGGGATATCAAGTACTAGCCTCAACTTAAGGTGGTTACGCTTAGCCAGAGATCTCATTTTGTGTACCAGGAACTTCACCTTGCCATTTGGACAGCACTGTACCATATGTTGGATCTATACCGCTGAAATACTCCTGCAGTCACTGCTACTCTTTCTATTCACTTCAGAGAACATTTTATAAATGGTGGTTTCAGCTCTATGAAAATTTATGTTCATTTCTTATACTCAGTCACTCACGGACTACTTGTCTATAGAGTTTATGGATGGCTATAATATAGCTGAGCGAAGACTTCTTAACCCTGGACATTAGAGAGATTCTGACTGAATAAAGAAAATTCTCATTTAGGCTGTCCTAGTCTTTCAAAGTGCTTCAATCTTTTAAGTTCAATTTCCAAATGAATTATTTGAACTCCTCATAAGTATCTCACAGTTCAATTCCAGTCTTGTTCTGGTTTTGAAATGAAACAATAAGACTGAGAAGTCTGGACAGGGCATACTTATTTTGGTTTGCATGAAACAACTATACAAAATTCCTGGAAAGTATGAAAGGGTGAAAAATCTCTTTACCATCTGCTAATTCTGGATCATGCCTTATTCTTAAAAGCTTATGATTTTAAGAAAGTTGACTCTTTCTATATCAGGAAAAATGGGGATTTTGATAGAAGAAGAATCACTAGATAAAACTGTAACACTAATTCTACCCCATCCATTGGCATATATTTCCATATGTGAAGTTGGAGGTTATGGTAAAATGGTTGTAGACCAATGTTTGAAGATGAGAAATAGGAACATTCTGGAGGAGAAGGCCTGGAACCTGATTCCAATAAAACCAGTAACATCTTCAGTGGTGCATCATGAGATCTGAAAAAGTTGGTTTTATAAAAACACCCCCCACCTCCACTCCCACAGTTGGGAGTAGATATTAGCTTAAAAATAATTAAAGAAAAGTTATCTGAAAGAAAGAGGGAGTTGTGTTGCCCAGAATAGCTGGGTAATAAAAAGAAGTAGGTGTCTACAATCTTATTGTCATAAAGATAATGAGTGAAGCAAGAAAAGCACAGCAGAGAGCAAAATGGAACTGCTGTTTGCAGAGGTCGTTCAGTGCTGGGCTATCCAGAGTTCTAAGACTAACCTGTACAGTTGCTTCTTGGAGTAGTCCAGTCTTTCAAAGTATAAAGAAGAGAACTGGGTTATTAAAATCCAAGCTTTGTGAAATCAGCTGCAGCCTGCTGTCTCAAGTTTCCCTTTTGTCAGCAGATGCTGTTGAGAGGCGGACTGGTAGCCCACCTTCGTTCTTCATGTTATTAAATACCAGCCCTGAGTCAAACTGAGTGGGAGTGAGAAAATAGGTTAGAAATGATGAAATAAATCTTTAAGGATCAATTCCCATAAGGAACAAGACATACCGTTCCCAGGAACAGAATATGTTAAACAGCCTTGTTGTATGGTAACGTTTCTCTTGTGGCTGGTCTGGATGTGGTTTTACTTAGTTTTTCAAGGAATAGTTGGCTTGATAATGCTTTCCTTAAAGCAAAGAGGCTCTCTGGACAGGAATGCTCTTATACTGGTAGAAAGTTGCATCTACCAGAGTATGTTTCTCTTTAAATACAAGAGAATAAGCTCTACTAGAATTTTCTGCCTCTAACTATGGAAATCCATCTTCATTTGTGTTCTACTGATTTAAGTGCATTGTCTTGGAAATCAATGAAACTTTACCAAAATAATATATTTCCTAAATTGTCAGTCTCATTCATATGAGTAGATCTTCATCTGGTGTAGATCAGGTAATTATGCTATCAGTCTCACCAACCATTTGTTTCTGGACTATGCATATCAAAATCTATATGGTGTACTACTTGTTTCAAGAGCACTAGGTTTGAGGAAGTGCAAGTCCCTCATTAGGTGATCTGACGTGAAGCTTTGGTTTGCCTGAGCTCTGTTTCCATCTACTAGAATTTATTTCCCAGGTGATGCTTATGGTAAATAGCCATATGCTAAACAAGAACTCGGAAATCAAGGCACATAATTAAAAGTAATAATGAATTGTCCTCTGTTTAATGCAACATATAGAGGAGGGAAGGCATGGGAGCTACAGCAGAGAGACTTCACTGATGGTGATGAATTGTGGCTGATTTACAACATGATTTATAAAATTGTGATTTGGCTTAACAAATCTTTTTAGCAGGGATTATTTCTGGCCTTATTATTAGACTGTATCTGGCATACAGAGACCACTGCTAAGACTAAGGAAATGAATAGCTGTAGAAGTACTGCATACAAACACAGTAAAACTTCAATCTAAAATTTTTACTTCAAACTTCAAAAACTTCTAGGAAAACGGAAACCAAAACTGAGCCTCTCTTCTTTACAGTTTTGCCAGCTGCAGTGTATTGTATACTGAATTCTTTGGTCTTATGTCTACAAATCATGCAACCCTCGCTGTCTTCTATGAACTGTAAGTGATGGAGTAGAGGTTTGGCCTATCAACCTAAAATTCCAAATTATTTAAGCATTCTGTTTAATCTGTGGAAACACAGGATCAGTACTAGAAGGAGAGTCAAAAAAACCCTAAGTTCTCGGTTTACATGAGGAAATTCATGTTTGTCTTCACTGATTCTACATTCTACAGCTGTGTTAATTGTTTTTTGCAGTGTAGGACCCCTAACTGTTTTTGTTAGCAGCACAGGCTGCACATGATGAATAGTGATGCACATGATGTTCTTTCCTGGGGCATAAACAGGTGAAGTCAAGCTGGACTTTGTACTTGAGTGCTGTGTGTTTTTTATTGTTGTCTTCTGTTTTTTTTTTTTTTGTTAGTGCAAATGCTGCCTTTCTAAGTAAAGTTTCACACAGTATAGACTTTTCAGCTTATTTCTGTATGTTTCAGAAACTTGTATTTTAATCAAAGAGCTGTAGAATTGCATTGCTTAGGCGTTGTTTGACATGCCCAGGAGAAGAAAGGATGCCACTTTCAATGTGCTCCACTCCTCCTCGTTCTTTGTGTAACATATCATTAGTTCAAATTCTTACCATGGATCAAGGGGATAGTTTCTGTTGTGCTGCTTGAGGAACTTCTCCAGACTTATGTTCAGGCTTATAAACAAACAAGATAAACCAGCTGAGTAGGTTTGTTAGATCAGTTGCACGGTGGGCTTTTCAGCCTTTGCACACCAGTCTGCAAGTGGAGTACTTCCTCCTCTGCAATTTTGGCATGGAAATGTAACCCTAGTTCTTATCTCAGTGCACTGAGACATGGATTCCTACTTGCAACTGCAAATTAATCAAGATGCAAATTGGGTACTACAGCCCAGTAAAACCTCAGACCGCATTCATATGAACAATGATTCTGACAGAAATAATGATCTTAAAGTAAAGCTCGCTATTCTCTCCTGTGAAAATCTAGAGGGCAATAGATTTATTCTGGCTGCCTGAGAGTGGAATGTGGTTATGATCTCATTACTCTATTTCTCCTTGGAATTACTGTTTAAGGCAGAGGTGTAGAAATGTACTCCTGCACTCAAAGATAGTAGTCAGTATTTGCCACGTTTTCTGATATGTTGACATTTCCAGTGGGTACTTTTAATGGGAGCTGTAAGAAATCCCAGTGTGTGAGAAATGCTCTTCCTGTAGGTAGTATATAGAAGGCGTACCAAGACAGCAGTCAGGTGAATAAAGCACGAGGGAGGAGGTCACCTTTTAGTTTTTACTTTCCTAYTGGCTACTTATGTAATCTGTGGCAAGTCACTTCTGGCCTCTGTTCCCTTTCCAGCTGTGGCTTGAGTTTACTACCATATAGGTCATATAGGATTTTCCCCTCGTTACTTGTGGCAACACGTGGTGAGAGGAGTCTTACCGTCAATCTGGAGCTCAGCATTTAAGTAAGAAACGACCCACTGAAAACTCATCAGGCCAGAGCGCCGATTATGATTTGGGGAGGAAAGAGAAGAGCAAGAATATTTTGGCTGAGGCTCACTCCTAACAGTTATGATTTTACTCCTCCTGCCCCCTAAGTACTTGTACGTTTGCCAGTCTCTCCACATTGCCCCAGCACTCTGGGGGATGGCTCTGTGCAGACTGGCCTATTAGCTGCTTCTGAAATYGATTGCTGTACATCTGTGCTGTTGATGCTCATCTTAAAGATTACAAACAGCAGGGACAAGAACATCAGACACCTTATTTGCAGTTGGACAYCTTTATCCAAAGAGTACTGTCCTTAGCCTTCATCTTTGTCTGCTTGCTGCCACCCATGACTGCATCAGCAGTAGGGGAAAAGCACAGCTATATCCATCAGTTCCTCTGCTGCCATTGGTCAGTGAAAAGGTGACTGGGGGAAATGACTTTGCAGAAAACGCTGAAAATTCATCCTAAGGGTCTCCTTGCAGCCCTAACTTAATTGCCTCCTTTAGCTCAAAGCATCATACCTTCCTTTACCTCACTGTGCAGGAGAATCTCTTCTTACACTGCATTATTTAGTACCTCAAGACTGAGCATTGTGACTTGAAACACTCTGAAGCTTCCAAGTGAACTTCTACTTGGATTATTTGAGGGAAACAATTTCTCTATAGTTCTGAGCAACCAGGCTGTAAGTTAGATATAGATTTGGGAAGGGCAAATTTAGGGTCTGTTAAAAGTTATGGCAACTGTAGATACAAACCACCTCCATTTTATCTRTACAGAAAATTCAGCTTAATGGACAACAAAATAAAATTTGTCTCCTCTGCCTGACTGTGATTCACCCCATCAGGGGTAGTCCCAGTAGGCTCATATAAGCAACTCCTYCTTGTCTGTCCAGTTCTTAGCTGGTAATTTCAGCAGATTGAGCCAAKGTACTAATTAGTGCCAGTGTTGCTTTACACATAGGTGGAAGGCTATGCAACTCACTATGCACACTCTTAACAGTCTGTCTTGAGCTATTAGCACCTTCCTGCTGTTATGAGCAGGCAAGGATGAGAAAGTGATTATTTAGGAGACTTATCCCTCAAAATCCATGCTACACTTGAACAAGACTTCTGCATCAGKAGGACATGGTTTTCTCCCAGGGAGAGAACAGGCAGACAAAGAAGAAACACCAGCAGAGAGAGGAAATCKCAGAATAATCCTCTCATTGCATGTTGGCAGGAGAGCTGGGAACAAGTGCTTGGGCTTACGGTCAAGTCAAATGCCAAGGCAGCTTGTCTTCATGCTGTTTCCATCCTATTAAGAWTTGTGGTTAAACCCTGAGACCTACAATGCAGGCCAATAAAATCTTCCTTCCTACTGGAAGAGCCATCAATACCTCCTATAGAGTATCAGCTTCTTCGGGGATAGATATTAATTCGGGTGTCATGAGGTTATTCAGACCYTTTCTTTAGAAAAACTTGTCTGGAAATGTAATGAATTTCTTGTTTTCATTGGCTTCCAACTTTTAGCTGAGTTAGCAATCCAATGAAATATCCAATGGGAATAGTGCTGATGGGAAAAGTTAAGCTTAGAAACCAACAATATTTTCATTCTTAAAGATTCTGAAGATTCTTGTTTCAATTGGTATTAAATTGGAAAGTGTGATTTGTATCAGTGATTCCTGAACATTATTAGGGAAAAAAAAGGCAGGCCTGTGGGAAACTGCTACTAGCTTAGCCCATGGAGATATTTATTTTGTCTATTTTGTTTTGTCATTTATTTCTGTGCACAGGTCAGAGTGCTGGAAGAGATGTATTGTAAGCTTAATAGCTATGGATGCTTTTTGTTAGGAACCAGCTGCTTGCATCCTGACTTTTGGAATGAGGAGATCCTAATTCTCCCTGGGAGCTCATAGAAGTTTCAAAGCATCTATTTGGTTGAATATCAAAACTAATAGTCTCCATAGTATCCAGGATTAACTATACTCATTCTTCATTTATTCTGCAGACAGGAAAGCCTGTTCTCTTAATATKAACTAGATGAGAAAATCTTTGTGGGACTCGATGTGAACATCCTGTTCACGTCATTGAAAAGAAAACACTCTCCTAGTTTATTGATTACAAGCTGTGAATGTTTTTACTGTACTTTATGGATGTCTTACACTGTATCTTGGTATGCTAGGGTTATGAGACTGAAAACTTGGAGTTCAAGAATAGTTCAGGATGATTTGTTTAGCAAAGAATCTTTACATACAAAGGCTTGTAAATAACATATTTATCTCCAGAACTTGAGTAGTTTACAAAGCCAGCAAGTCTTGTTAAGGYTGTTCAGAAACACCCCAAATCTTTCAGACTATTACTTTTTTTGTTAACAAAAAATGTGGTTTTGACCTTTCCTTTTGTATAAATGGATCTGAATTCCATGGAAAAAGACTTTTTACTGGAAATCATCAGATCTTTATTTTTTTTATCCTAACATTTCCCACATAATGATATATTGCATATCTAGGCAACCCTAATACTACTCACATACAAATAAAGGGTGATTTGCCAGGGTTAACATGTAGACAAGTCTTTTATATCTGGCACATTATTGGTATTAAAACACCTAGTAAATTTTCATAAATTTGTCAACATAACTTATTTAAGCTTGTAGCACTAAGGGAAGCAGTGAACTTGCTTGTTTGGCTGTTTTTGTTTTATTTTTCTATCTTCTCTGAAGATACAGAGGGTGTGAAAAATCTAAAGGTAGGATTTTGAAAAGTAATTAGGTGCCCAGCTCTTACTGCGCTTTGTTTCGCCAGAGGGCAATTAAGGAGTCAGGATGTGGGATATAAACATAAAAATGCATCTCCTTGTTTCGAGACCAACTTTGGTATGTCTATTGTGGTGAAAGACCTTTACATGAAAGCCTGATCCCCAGAGACCAGTACCTCCCCTTTACTTCATTTTGTTAGTTATGAAGACCAGGAAAGGTTCAAGCATTTTCATTACTTGAAGTTAAGATATAAAGCTGAGGATATTTGTGGCTGTGCACTATGAGGACCCTTCTGTGTTTTCTTCAGGAGCGCTCAGACCTATTTTGGGGAATTGCATGCCAACTTTCTGCCATTCTGTCCTTTAGGGATACCAACCAACTGTCCTATTTGGCAGCCTGCTCTTGCACTGCCCAGCTATCAAAACACACTGGAAACAAAAATACRTGTTGAATGTGTTTGCCTGTGAAGTGATCAAGTTCTTTCAGGAGAAATGTGACTGATAATATAGCTCCTTGGCACCAGATGAAATYGGTTTCAAGTGGTGTGGAGAGGAGGCAATGAAGGAGGGGTCTAGGTTCTAGGTTTAGGTCTCCTCTCGGGCAAACATTTTCAACAGGAATCTTGGCCCTTTTCTGATGCTTTGCCAGGCACAGCTCTGTGTACCCACTTGTATCACAGGGCMACTGTGCCTGAGCCTGTTTCAGTCAGCATCACTCAGTCCCCTTAGACAGGTTTCAGTATTTGCCTAGTGCTACTTCACAACTGTTTCCTTTATCCATTTCAGAAGAACGAAGGTAGGCCTGCGGGAAGCTCCTCCTAGCTTAGCCTGCTGAGATATTTGCACATTTTGTTTTTACTTTGTCCTTTTTTTATTTTCAGATCAGAGTGCCAGAAGAGAATTGGGTAAGCAGTGGTTGTGCTTCAGAATACAATTAGCCAGCTGTGTGTTGAGATCTTCACAGTTGCTACCACCAAGCTGAAACTGAGTGTAGGACCCTTGTCTGTGAGGACTTTGCACTTGTGTATCAGGCACTTATCTTTTTTTCCTTCCCTTTAATTCATTTATATTACAGWAGCATCTGTAAAGTCCTCGGAGGTTGCCAAGCACAAACTATGGCAGACACTTGCCAGAGAGAGCTTACATTAAGTCTGTCTAAAATCATTAGGTGTCACTTAAGCATTTCATTTGTGGAAGGAAATAGAAAAGATGAGAAATCAGCCATGAGATACCAGTCCCGCAGAGAAATCTTCTACCCCAGTATGCAAGAATGAGATGAAAGACAAATCTTGCAATATGCCCACAGAACATTCTAAAAAGAAGGGGAAAAAAGGCTTTGAGATCAAGAATGATATCTTTTGTCTGTGTGAAGAAATTTTGCGTCGCAGGCCATAATTCTTGGGCTTACCTATCACATAGGCATACTCTGATGATGTTTGCTGCCTTTAGCTCTGTGACTTAGGCTGCTTGCCTTACTGGTCCCTAAAAGTGCAGAACCAGGGTAGTTTGTGTATAAGATGTGCAGACACTTTTTCCCCAGTGCTACGAACAGTTCAGGTGTAGGTGGCTTCTCTTACGCACTTTGTAAAAAGGCAAAAAATAAAAAGCAAAAAGTAAAAAAGCAGGTTTCAATACATGAATGGAAATTGTAGATATGTCTTTTATGAAAAATAAATGATGCTGTAAAAGGACCTCACAGTGTGCTGATTTTCCAC
Organism: Rhea americana; assembly: GCF_003343005.1. Taxonomy (NCBI): domain Eukaryota; kingdom Metazoa; phylum Chordata; class Aves; order Rheiformes; family Rheidae; genus Rhea; species Rhea americana. The sequence goes on from NW_028186457.1 coordinate 2,665,217, forward strand.
ATGGGCCAGGTATGCACCAATGAGTTCTGCAGACCCATAGGCTTCTTACTAAATCAGGGTCAGGACTAAAAATATGTTGTGATTTCAGGACATAAAAATGAAATTTCTTGAAAGATGATTGATTAAARGGACAGAAATATTCCAAAAAGTTAATTTACGTTTCCTGGCTCTCAGACACTATTGCTTTAACTGTARCTCTCATTTTAGTGACATAGGAACTAGTTGCTAGAGATATGATTTTGGGGATGTTTGACTCAAGGTCRACATATCTTATCAACCTTAGAGTAAGTATTTCTCATCTATAACACAAGAAGAACGAGCCTTACTGCTTTTTGGTGCCTTTCAGTGGCTTGTTGCTCTGAAGTTAGTGACATTTACTGACATTGCTTCCTCCTCCTGGCCAGCAGTTTTCAGTCTCAAAAGTGTTCTCACCRTGCATATGGACTGCATAGGGTTTCATGCAGTCTGACTTCTGTAATAATAGAAAAGGCAAAAAGGAAACTTGAAGTATCCAGGCTTTTAGTTTCACCAGGAAGCAATCAGTAGTCTTTGAAAGACTTGAAGTAATGTTGGTAAATTGCTCAATTTTGTATATTAGCAGAAGCAGAAAGTAAGGTCTTAAAATTATCAATTTTCTGAACACGTTATCTTGCCAAAGACCTGCACTGCAAGGTGATTATGCTGAACAGCTGAGAGTACRCTCTTAAGGCAACCACAACTTTGTATGATTTGCTTGCAGGCTGAAAAAAATACTCATGACAAATGTAGATGCCTCTTTATTTGGAACAGCATAATAGCAATGCCAATATATAATGTGGAAGAAAAATCTGAAAACAGTTTACAGTTATGTTAAATGAAATACAATTTTATTCTTGAAGTATGCAGACAATTATGTGAATGTTCCTGAAAAGTTCATTGGGGTGTACCATGTAATTTCTACATCACTACACAATCATATCTGTAATTAAAAATGTATTACTATATCCAAATATGAAAATCAACAACCGCGATTGACAGAGCTATTGTTGTACTGCTAAAATGGCTGGCTTACTGTAAGAKACCGTTATCCAGACTTATCTGTGAGCTACATATTCTCCTTCAGCATGCTTTGAGTATAGCTTGCTTATAGCTAAGAAAAGCAATTTTCCCCCCAGAGATACTCGAGAAACCATTTAGAAAATCTCATAAACCCTCAGGACTGGGTGTTTCAGCAATTTGAAAATGTATCATTCACAATGATCTATTTGATTAAATGAAGTCTAAGTTGGATGCTGGGTATAGAATATCTGGGAGCCTGAGGATTAGAAATGTTCCCAAGCAATCGGAGTGAGGAAAAAATTATGCCAGGTTCCTCCWGCTCAGTAGAATTTTCTAAGTACACTTATATCTAGATAATTGATTTTGTTATTCATTATTCATTTGAAATTTGAATGGCAGCTACAATATTATAGAATAACGAAACTCCATAAAGGTAGTGGAAATACAAATTCAAAAGTGGTTACAGGTGTATGGCTCAAAGAATGCTCTTATCCTTGAAAATGAACTTCATTTATTTTCAGTACAGTGAGGAAAAACAATTTCATTTCAGAACTCAGTGTTTTATTTATAAATTCCGATGATTTTATTTATTTTTTTTTATTTTAGGGGAGGTAGAGATCCTAGACCCCCAGTTGTCTGTTTTTCTGATTATTTCCCTGATAGGATGTGATTTCAGCTGGAATGTAGGCAGTTGGGAAAACCCAGCCTGATGAGACCCTTTTTTAGAGAACAAGGAGCCTGGGTTTGGATGCAGCTCAGATTCACCTCCTCCTTTATGTTCAATAGCAAAGCTTCTTTCCATTACTAAATATGTGTTCCTGGATATAAATGAACAAYGTTGAAGGAGTTTTACAGTTAAGGTTGCAGTAAACCAAAGAAAGGAATTCTGTGCTTCGTTTTAGCTAAAGTTTGAAGCCTGTCACTGCCTACCTTTTTATTTTTATTTTTTTTATTAAGTAGCACTTTTTTTT
>NW_028186457.1:2667452-2677712 GCF_003343005.1 Rhea americana
ATAAGACTACAGAAAAGCCTCTGCTTTCTCCCTACTTTTACTTGTTCCTTACTTACAGAACCAGCGATTCTACAGTGTGATTAGTCTTTGTACCAAAGGCAAGTCATAGCTGCACCTGGCTATTAACMGTTGATCTGAAACAGTCCATAGATTCCAGGGAACTGTCAGATGCTGAAGCTGCAACAAAAAAAAAATCCCACCTACTTTATACTAGGTAGAGAATGAACAGGGTAGCAGAACCTCACCCTAGAAACATTTTTTTGATTATTTTTAATATTGAGGACTTTTCTGCAACAGTGTTTTTCCYATAGACAATTTAAAAGTAACAGCTCTTGCAGGTTTGATTTCACTCATAGCAGGCATTTTAGCTCCAGGACTGAGGGGGGAGAGAACATTCAGGGATGATTTCCCTGCTTTTCTTATCTTGCGAAGTGGGGAAAGRGGTAGAAGCTCAACTAAATCRCCTCTGAGAACAGACTTCCTTGTGYGTGGTACAAGGAGTTGGATGAAGCTGAGGTTCCCTGATTTGAGTTACTTGTGGGGAAAGATGCATCAGTCCCCTAACTTCCAACACATGACACTGGCATGGGTATGTGTGAAAATTACTCTGCACATCTGTGGTCAGAGCATCTCTGTAGAAATAATCATAATAATGATGTGCGTTGGGACTGTTTGGCTGTCAGCTGCTGCCCATGCAGCAAGGCTGACGGAGGAGACCATGGGAGCACTCCCCCTGCTCACTTGGGCAAGGTCAGCCAGCCTGTCTGAAACTGCTGCAGCAATGCCTGCTAAATGATGCCTGCTAGTGCCTGAGGACTGTTGTGTCTGTGTGGGTGTTTGGTTTTGTTTGTGGGTTTTTTTGTGTTTTCCTGGAGCAGTGGCATTCCTTCCGGTCACCTGCAGATGGGGAAAACATCTATCAAAGGGGTAACACCCTGAAGCCCAGAAGTCGTAGCTGAGTAACTGCAGTTACGGTAGAAATTAGGACTCCTAGAAGTAGGATTTAATTCATTTTTACCACAAATATATACTGACCTCCAGTGAAGGTGATGGAAGAACAGCCTGTCCATTCATGGCAGAGGACAAATAGTGGTGGAAGTCCTTTTTAGTGCCTGGGAGTTGYGTACATGCTGTTGCCTGGTATGCAGTCCACCAAAGGGCTTGTCTATGTTACGTAGCCTATAGTGTGACCTTCAGGACTTACTGATTCCAGCAGAGCTTGTACTGAATGCTTTTCCATTGCCTTTCTTTGGATTTAGCTCAAGAGCTCAGATGGGAGCTGGAAACTGTGAGGACAAACAGATTTTTCCTGAGCCCAACGAAGCGAGTTGTCAGACAATCCCTGGTACCCTTAACAAAGGAAAACGGATGCTTGGAAAAATTCCGTAGTAGAAATAATAGATTTAAACACATTCTGCAGTCATGATAYGACCCCAATAAAAGTTGGTAGGTAAAATAGGAACTTTCCGTTTATTGTTTATGAGGCCATGACAGCAGACTATAGCAGGAAAACGTTGATGACATGTCTCTACTACACATCTACAGCAAGTTCACACTTGCTCAGTTTCTTTACCCTCTTATCCCTACCACCTCTGAGGCATTTTTACAAGCTTTCTAGGGTTCTCAGGTGCCCAGGCTCCTCCCTTGGAGTGATGSGCAGCTGAAGGATACTCAATGCAGCTGGCACATGTCAGATCGTTGGGGCACTGAATTTTCTTAAAGGATCAGTGCCAGGTAGTWTTATATTACTTCAATTAAAAAATCCTTTTTTATATTGCATGTTCTTAGAAATTATAGAATTTTTTTATGAAAGTTTCTCACTATGTTTTGCATGAGGTAGATGTGAAGAAATTGTAGCCAAGAAGTTTGTTTGGCAAAGTCAGAAATAATCGAAGTTTGCTCTGATATCAGACAATTCTGTTATCAGGTGAACTGTTCAAAAAATAAAATCAGAAGTCTATAAATTACATTATGTTTCTCATGTTGCCATTGAATAATAAAGCAGAAGCTTTCATATGACAGCTCTGTGGCTATTGCACTGAATCCAGTGTTTTGCATTGGATGTTTTATGATCATGTAATTGAGTCTTTTTAAATTATTTGCATAGTAACTTTGGGGGATTTTTTTTCCAGAGCTTTGTAGAGCTGARTAAGGAGAATGTCTTTGGCAACCTGTGAAGTTTGCTATTCATGGGATGTATGAGGCTAATACTCCCTTCCGAAATATAGTTAAAACCTAACCAGACTTTCATGGAAGTCTGAGTTCATTACAATAAAACTTCGTAACATTTGGTTCATTTCTAACTCAACCTATCACAACCARTTTTATGAGAGGGCTTGCTGTGTGTTGCTGCTCCTCTGGATGGGCAGAGCACTCAGTACAACAGCACAGACATTTTGAGAGAGAGGCTGAAACTCCTGACCTAGAAGAAAGTCTCACAGAAAACACCCTAGTCTCTTGTTCACCTTACACTCCTTGTGCTKGCTCTAATACTGATGTGGTCACTGTATAAGCCTGGCCATGGGACTGATCTGGCTGAAAAATCATTTKAAAAGATCAGATTCGTTTTCAAAGGGCTTGGTTCTGTAATCCATCTCCTAACACGACTGCACGTGCACTAGTGTATGCAAGCAGATAGGAGAGAAATAGCCTGTGGCTCAGAGAGAAAGCAGTAATATCTTTTGCAGCAAGTGTAACCACACTTTCAATTTTTCTACACCCCAGGTGAATATGCTAGCCACAGCTGCTGATGATATAGCTATGACTATAAATGCCTTCCTGCATTTCAAAAGTCTCCTATGCTTCTGAACACATTCAGTTGTTCAGAAGTTGATCAATTGTCCTGAACAAATACAAGTGCGTGTGTGTGTGTATAAAAAAGTGGAAAAGTCCTTCTCAGCTTTAGCTGTAAAGATGGATGAGTTTTTCTTTCTGTAGGTTTCTCTTGGCCTCTTGCAACTTTCCTCATCCAGAATGCTGCATTAGGGCTTAAAATTACTCTGACCAAAGGGCTGGTTCTATTCTGTTTCCTTTGAAGATATTACCTGTAGCTTTGTTCATGAGACCTGTGGATACTCATCCAAGGTTCTGTTTGCCTCCCAGAGGTATAGCTTAACCACACAATAAACACTGGATGATATAAACTATGTTCATAATTCCAAATGAAGAAGGAACTGATGTCAAGTTATTTTGAAGAAATTTCCTCAAATAATGAGGGGGAGAGAGCTACAGTAACCCATATGTGGAGGAATATGATGGTATGAGAGGTGATTGTTGGCTCTGAATACTGTTTATCTACATATCTAGGACTTATGATACCTGTCCATTCTACTCTAATTTTGTGCCTCTTGGGTTTAATTGGTGAAGTTGTCAGAGTTGTACTGGGGTTAAAGGTTGGCAGGGGTATCTGGATCTTTCACAAGAGCAAAAACAAACATAGTATATTTTTMTTCTGTCTTTTCAAAAACAATGGTGACACTCTTAGATGAAATGAACTTTTTGTCTTCTGTTTTTTGTTTTTTTTTTTTTTGAAAAGCATTGAACCAATATTGTATTCAGACCTGTGTGATAGGGATTTATTATGGATCAGATTTCAATGAAAACTGGGATTTATGACAACTTCATGTTTGTACTAAACAAAGAACTAAAATGGTTTGCCTTCTACTGCAGCAGATCCCAGAACTATCAGAAGATTTGATAAGTGAAGKCTCTTGATTTTGCATTTGCCAGGCCATTTGTTCTTGCGGTTTGTTATTCAGGCCAGGACTGAAATGTAGGCAGTATTCTGGAAAAAGATATTRCTCTTGCATAACATGTTCTCTTATATCCCCCAAACAGAGATCTTCATCTCCCAAGGGTGTTTCTCTAGCAGATTTTCCCAAGAGCGTAGCCCTGTTTCTGCGTCCCATTATAGTCCTTAGATGGACCATTGAAGAGAGTGACWGTTGAGATCTAATATGAAAGGGTAATTGAAAGTAGAGGCAGATGCCTGAACAGTCCTTTTCCAAGGAGATTTAGAGAACTCCGTATGATAAGTTTACTTCTTGGAGTGTAAGGCTAAGTATKAGAGAGGAGGAAAAAATCCACTAATAATAACCTTTTACTCAGAGACAGTCATCCTAGACAAATTTTAGTCAAGCACTGGCTAAACTAATTTGGCTTGACACCAATAATAAATTGCGCAAATTCATGCGACCTTCATCATTCTTATTTTCTATTAAATGTCATCTTGTTAGATGATGCATGAATGAACGGTACAATATGATAGATAGTGTGAATTATTGTCCACTAATACGTTTTGTTAAAACATGTCTCCTCTCTGGATTGGTCCTTGAGAAATATGCCCCAAATTATTTCTTACCAGGTCTCAAAAAGCATAGGAATATAGGAACTTTCTAGGAGAGAGGGGAAAAATGTAYTTTTTCTTCTTTCTTCCTCCCCTGCCCCTTGTTCCTCAACATGAGACATTGAGTTATTGCTTGTTTTCATTACTTCATGTATGTGGCCACTTGGTGCAATGGAAGAAGCATCTGTTCCTTGCCTTGSACTTGGCTTTACAGGTCATGGTCATTAGAAAAGAAACCTCTGGAAACAAAGGCAGTCTCTTCCTTGGAACATGTAAGGAATCCTCTGGACTAGTGCTGCTAGAGSAGGTGAAATTAGATTTCTACCTCTAACCCATCAGGACCTTCATTTCCCACCAGAGTGTTTCTGTACTCCTTGCTCCATGGAGACTGCAGGCCTTGGCCATACAAAAGACCAAATCACATCTTTGCCCTCTGACAAGCCAAGCAGTTCATCTCTAATYTTTAAACCTGCTCTAATAAAAAAGTGCTCTGAAGGAGGTTTGTTTGTCTCTGAAATGACAAACTTAGTGTTACTGAAGGATAAAGATGATTACTAATAGTTCATAATAGAGTTATATTTAGGTTGAACTGATAATTTTATATATGAAATGTTGTTGTCCCTAAACACTTCYATCTTGCTACCTCTGTATTTAAGCTCTCTGTTGGCATACGCTGTGTTTCTTTCCTTTTTTTTTTTTCCATTTACTATTGGGCGGACACTATTGAAGTGAGTTTTTAATGTTTCCATAGACTGTGAACTGGTGGGAATTTTATTTTGATCATTTTAATGTCAGCATTTTCTTGAAAACAAATATGAAGATTTCAGGGTTAATATGTGATTAAACGTGTGAGCTATTATTAATCCAGGTCCTTCTCTGGTGCACAGCTAAACTTTATCTTGCTACATCCATATAAATAAATATTTAGCAACACTCCAGCCAGCCACAAAAACTAGGGTCTTATTCAAGCCCCTCCTTATCAAGTTAATGTGATGATTTTTTTTTTTGAAAGTATTCACGAATTTCAGGATGTGGCTTTTGTGTATGTCCTTTTCCTTCATACTCCTAGGGCCACATACAACTGTGGATGTCTCAGAAGGCAGATAGGAGTSAGCATATGCCATTTAAGAAACCTGCAGGAATTTTAAGTCCTGAAATCAGTGAAGGAACAAAATGTTAGGCTCTGTAGTGACACCAGCTTGTCTGGGATAATGATATAAAACCAGGTACGTTTTGCTACACRTGTACCACTATCTGGGGGAAATGACCACATGATATGATAGACTATTTTTTCTGCCCCGGCGTTATTCTTTATCTTCCTTTTTTCAACTCTGTACCATTCTTTTTTAAAATATTGAAAATGATTATTTGAGACACTTCAAGAAACTATTGAGGTGGTGTGTTTATTTCTGAAGTGTATTTTTTTTCAGACACCCACCTTTCGGCTGATCTGAAACTAGTGCTGAGACCTGGAATAGAAAGATAAGATAGAACAGAAAAGACAATTATAATATGAYAATTGGAAGGCATAGAGTGCTGTGCTGGTACTGTCAGGATTAAATTTTACTCATCAGACTCTACAATGAACAYCTTTGCTGTATATTTTTGATTGATAGGTATATGACAGCACAGATTTCTCTTTTCTTTTTTCCTCCTCAAACTTTTCTGTAAATTGGTTGTGATAGGTGATACACTACCAGTCTGCCTCAAGTATTTCTAACACTAGATTGAAATCTTGACTAGTCAAGTCCACGATTCCAGTCCACTGAGTGGTGCCTGGGACAATGCTAACCCTAAACAAGGCCCGGCATCTCCTTTTCGCTGAAGATACTGGCTTCTTGTTAATCTTTCYTACACAGAACGCTAACTCTAAATCCTAAAAGGGGCTTTTTAATTTTGTCTGCTTCTGAAAGGTCCAAAATTTAGCAGGCCTGCACCAGTTATGGAGTGTTTCCTGARTGTGGCATGCCTGGGTTTGGGTGTTGGGATGCCAGTCAAAAAAACACAGGGCATTTTTTTTTCCCCATGGAGTTCAGCAAATCTGAGCCAGAGAGATTCAAGTTCGAGATGTCCTGTAGCCCATCTTGTACAGGGACTCRTTATGAAAGTGCCTCTCCCTGAAGAAAACTGTTTAGACCCTTACTTTACTCCATTGTATAAAGTAAGACTAGATTCCTGTTGAAGTCAATGGAAATCTAAATCAAATAATCCTTGCAAAGATGAAAAACGTCTTAAAATCAAATAGGAGTTCACTTACTATTCAAATTTAGCAATAATTCCAGTCATATCAACAAGAAGGATTTTGGAAAACATGTCATGATGATGTATGGGAAACAAACTGCTTCCTAACATTTTGCAAAGTTTAGGATTCCCTTGCTTTAAAATAGCATAGTTTTAATTGAAATACTGGAGATATAAACGGTATTGTGAAAAACTTTTTCCTCTCTTTCACAATTAAAGCACGTGAGGTCACATGAAGCTAATCATGGATAAATATCAACGAATCAAATGAAATATTTCTGCACAGAATGCTTAGATTATGCTGGAGGTCAGAATCAAACAGTGTAGCTGCACTTATAAAAGGTGCTGGCTAACTTTATGATCATCCATAAAATTTTTAGCTTTACCTTCCAGATTGGGTTAGTCTGCCTTCATGCCTCAGGGCATTAGCTGATTATCAAATGACAAAAGAATTTTTATTTTCCCCRTGCAGAGCACTGAAAATTACTCAAATACTATTTGTTGCCCTTTACTGTCTTGTGAATAACAACTGTATGCTGGTGTGAGAAACAACATATTGCTGTGACGGATAACTCGTAAAAATCTGATATAGTAGTTTCTCTTTTTTTTGACGTGGCAGAAGTTTGTATTGTTACTACAAACAGTTGCTAAAAATAAATGCAAAGAGGTAAAATTATTACTTGTAATGAGATAAAATGATGCATGTAAGCAGGTGCAATTTGAATCTATTTTACTTCAAACTATTTTCAGAGTATGTTTGGTTTTTTTAATGGCATTAAATATATACCTGGTGATATTTTATTTTAATTCAAAAATCATGTCTATTCAACGGACATGGTGTTTTGCATTTGACTGGTGTCACATACGTCTGATCTCCTAAAATGATATTTGGATGTGTGTTGCTGTAACTTAGTGAAGAATTTTAAGCAACACTTGTGTACCTTTTTCAGCATTTTCATTCTCTTGTCTTAGCCTTTATTGGGGTAAACTTCTACTGGCCTAACAGAAATGCAGCACTATACTCTTTGGTCACAGCAATAAAGAACATGTAAACATCTTTCTAATTTTAACTGAGAAATTCTAAAACCTTTAATTGATCCAAAACTATGGTCCTTTTGCAAATGAGTTTAACTGTTCTCCTTATTCCCTCATGCCCTGCGATGCTACTATGTTCACAGAGGTATTGCATGTAGTCATTAAAGATATTTTTGTTCATTAAGGCATTTCAGAAATGCTGCTGAAGTTCACTAACTGGATATTCTGATTTGGAAGAGCAMGAAACTGGAAGTACGAGAACTGGCCTATTTCATCAGGAAAGAATTATCCTTTAAAATCTTGGTAAGTTCACTAGAAGTTAGGTACATGTTAGGTACATACCATCATGGTACATGATCCTACCAAGGCAAGGTCAAAGAAGTTTCTTGGAGCAGCAGAAATGTAGTGGTGAAACTCTGGATGTCTGCAAGATGTAAGGCTGTGAAACAGAAGACAGGTGCCTAAACCATGTACTCAGCAATGAAGGCAATGATTGTGATAAAATTCTCAGAACAATTTCCAATACTACTTATAGCCATGCAAGACTATAGGATCATTGTCATGTGGTAGTAGCCATCAGCAGTGAATAGAGCAACTATGGGTGAAATTGAAATTGCCTCAACCGTGAAGATACAGCAATAAACATCTCTAGGACACCTTCAGTGTTGCAAGTCTGTAACCAGGAAAAGAAGAAATGTTTTCAATGTTAACATATTCAAGAAATATTTGGTTAATTTGGGTTTAGTTCCTGGTCTTAAAAACAATCTGTAACACTTCCAGTGGGGCCTGTGCTAACCCCACTGGAGAGGGCCAAAATCCTTCCAACAAGCTTATTATGTCTTTACTTACCGTTTAAATTTCATTTTCCATCTACGAAATAAATACACTGTCTTCTGACTGTGCTGTCCTCAAATGCCTGCCTTGAGTGAGGATTGTTAGTACCACTTATGTACTATTATGTAGTGTAAGCAATAAAATATTTTGAAAAGGAGGAGGGGAAAAATAGCGAGGAAAGAGGAGACCTGTAGATAGGAGGGGGGAAAAAAGAGAAAGGTGAGGAGAGCTTGTGCATTTCACTGCTTTAATTTTCAGTTAACATGAGTACTGAGTTTTTCTGAGGAATGGGGCCCATGAGTTCTAAACTGAGTGGTAGCCAGTTTTGGAGAAGTCGTTTAAACACTTGCAGGAAAATGTAATGCTGCGAGTTCCTCATATCTAATTCTACAGAGAACTGGGAAACCAGGAAGAGAGGATCTTTACAGCATGAAAAGATATACACACACATACACATATGTATTTTCCTTCTATAGGCATGTTTGTTTGATCATACAAGAGCTTTGAGACTAAATAGCTTGTAAATTGCTTTCTCATTTGTTTCCATTGCTACAAAACAAATAGTTTTATTTTACAGCTTTTAAATGATCCTCCCAAGCATTTCTCCATCTTATCCTACATCTCTTCCTTGCTCCAGCATTTTCACCGGTACTGCCGTTCACCTGCATTTCTTTCTGCTTTGATATTTATGAACTCAGCTCCAGCAGCAGAGTTCACAGAAAATGTTCCCTCCTTTTCTATGCAAGACAAGCCACGTAAAAACTCGTTTACTCAAAGGAAAGGAAGATGATGAAAAAAAATCTCCTTTGTAAATTAGGCCCCCAGGCTGAATTCAGTTGTATAAGGAGCATTATGAAGTTATCTCCCGGAAGAATTGGTGCCTCTGGAATTGACCTAGCTTCCTTTTGAGATGTAAAATGATGTCTAAACTTAATTTAAACTCTTCCCAGTAGAAGCAGAGTCCTATGGGAATCTCATGGATGAGGCATGATATAATGACTGTGGTAGAGGCAGAGCTGTGTGATGGGTGAAGAGTTTCAACGCTTGGGCTCTGTGCCCAGTCCTTCCCCAGTCTCTTGTGTYACCGTAGGCAAGTTCTTCCATTGTGGCATGTCTGTGTTTCTGCTCCCACACATATTTTAACCTATTTAAATAATAAATGATTRGAAAAGGGTTTGCATGTGTGCGTGACAGCATCTTATTCCTATCTTAAATGCAGCCTTTAGCTCCTTTATAACTTTTACTGTTATTTTCATTATCGATGTACCTAAGAGAACCCTAGCCTCGATGTTTGTTTGATGCATGGGTAGAGATTTACTTAAATCTTTTCTGGTCCCCAATGAAAATTGGCAAGAAAGTCTCCTAAAATTGTGTGGAGAGGTGACCATATAGGAATCGGTATTGGAAAGAAGAAAGAGAAAGAATAAGATAGTGTCAGAAATCAGAGTAGGGGAATTTTACTTAGTTTTGTCATCATCTGGTGTTATGTTATTTAAACGAGTATTTACAGTGAACAGGGAAAGTTCCATGAAGACTGGTAGTGTGACAAATATTATGATCCATAGGTAATAAAGTCATTTTCACTGAAACATCCTTCCCCTAGGTCTGTGTTGTAGGCATCTGAGGCACGAAAGGAAACCAGTGCTATTTACTGGTAATTCTTCACTGACTTTGATTCTTTCTTGCTTTCTGGCCATTTGACTTATTTTAAATACTCTAGATACTTAATTTCTGAGCCTATATGTGAGACTTTCTGAGTATATGCGTGTGTGTGTGCACATCATATATATATATATATATATATA
>NW_028186457.1:2677832-2678883 GCF_003343005.1 Rhea americana
TTTTTTTTTTTTTCGGGGAGGGGGGCCCTTCTGCTGGAATTACTGCATAAAATCCAGGCTAGTGATTCTGTTATATGAGACATTAAAATAAACAGTCTGAACAATCTCTTGCAGCTTTAAAGATCTATGAATCAAAGTCTATTTGCTCTTTTTATTGTTATGTTCCTACATTTCAATTAATGAGATCTCTTAACAAGAACCTGGGAGTAAGGGATTTTAATATAGTAAATAAACTGAAAATGTTGAACGGAAAAGCTTGAGATGGGAAGAAAAGGAGGCTGTCTCCATCTCCTAGACTGCCAATGCCTTTTTATCTAATAACTGATCTCAACCAGAACGTCTGAAGAAGCTAAATTTCATTTTAAAGCTCTTAAAGCACAGTTTCCCTCATATTTTGCTTTTCCTTRTCATGGTTAGTATGGCTAAAATGTTTCTGAAATGCCTCAATGCTCAGGGCTCYTCACCTTCTCTTAACTTATCAGCTTATCAGTCAAACTATGTCATGAGRAACATGAAAGAGACTATCTGTAAGGTATTAACTCTAGAAATTGTGCCAGTCTTAGGGTGTCCTGCCAGATCAATGGCATTGGMGAAGTCCATCTGGGCTCCTTCCCTAGCAGTGGGGGAGTAAACTGGGTAGAATCTCGGACTGAAATAGTGAGACTCATTATGAAATGCTATGATGTTTTCAAATCTGTTAGAGATGTGCTGAAAATGAAAACAATAGGTCCTAAGGCTTTTTCTTTAAAAAGCACATATTAAAGAACTATAATTTCAGATTGTTACTGTATATCTGGAAGAAGAGAGAAATGTGGTTTCAKATTTCAGTACTACCTGAAACAAGGACAGGCTAAATGTTATTACAGCTTACCAATGTTCAGTTCATCCAAGAAACCTCATGAGGACTAGGTCTCTCTCAAATGATCTGTGTTCTGAGACTGCCTTGCTTTGTACGCATTTGTTTGATTTACTTGGTTTTCCCTATATATTTTGTATTTATCTGAGTATTTTAATTTAACTGTCTGTGTAGTCATTTCTTTGTCCATTTTTG
>NW_028186457.1:2678928-2765789 GCF_003343005.1 Rhea americana
TGAAATTCAGTCACACTGTAATCAGAACCTTTTTTCTTTCTTTTTTTTTTTTTTTTGGTTTCACCCATCCAGTAAATTTTAGATTCAGATGAAGATTTGAATGCCTACCAGCACAAATTCAGTTTAAAAAATTACAGCAAGTCCACCTAAGTAAAGCTAAGAAATAGGCTGAAAAGTGCTATTTCATTGCCTTGAGGATATTTTATTTCTATGTAACTTCTGGCAAGATTTCTAAAGCACTAGATAGAATTTTTGATCAAAAATAAAGGAGCATGTACGTAAGCTTTGTTTGTCCACTCACCTGCTTTGAGCAAAGATGTGATAGTGGCTGTATACAGTTGCTAGTAAGCACACAGCTGAGCTCTTGTTTTTTTATAGAGTTTTCTTTCCTTACCTTTCTTTACTCTCTCTAATATTCCAGTAATTTTTAGCTTGTACAAAATTTGTTGGAAACAAACGTCAAAAACTTAGAGCTTCCTCATGAGATGGAACTGGCTTCTAGGCAAGCCTAGCTGGAACTAGCTGCTTCCCTAGCTCAAAAGGAAAATCTCCTTTTACCTACAGTATCTTACTGTTAGCATATAATGCTGGTAGCAACTAATATAATCACAGATTTTTCATTCAAGAAATCAATAAAGATCTTTTTAATCAGTAGTTGTGTAGTAACAAATAGATAGCTTCAGTAACCTGTTACCACCCTTGGAATCTATTTTTTAAGAGGAATATGCACTTTCTGAGCATTTCCCTGGTAACAGCTATGTCTACATTCTCCTGAAAGGCATGCAATAAATCCTTCTAATTAGCAGTCCACAAGCATTTGATTTTTGCATACTCAGTCCAACTCTGCCCACTTCTTGCTCACCGAAGGTGAATGCAAAACCGTGTGCTAATGAATCAAACACACGTTCAACTCTAGTGAAAATTTGCATAGCAGTGGTGTTGGAATAAGTGATAAATTCCAAATGAGATTCAACGAGACCAAATCAGCCTTCCCGAGACTTATTTGTTTCTTTTTCTCCTTGAGAAGTATCCTAAAACAAATTGTTTGTTCTTTTTTTCCATTACATTTGTTTGGAGTTAATGCAGGAATCAGCAGACTGGATCATGTCCAAGTTCCATATTGGCCAATATCTTATCTTCAGCGTTGAGCAGTAACACATGATTTAGAGTAAGGTGAAAGAGGCCTGTACTGGCAGATGTGCGAGTCTTTCTCCCCAAAACACTTTTCTCTTGACTTCTGATAGAGATCAGCTCAAATTCTGGATTACTGGGATTAATGCTGTAACCCTTAACTATGTATTCTGTGATGTTCTTCATATCCATAAGCAGATGAGTTTTACAGATCCCTACCTAAATGTGACGTTTACAAGATAGGGGTTGACTGCTGGGCTTAAAATGACGGCTCACGGTCTAGTTAATCGAAATATATGGGCACTTCTAGGATGCAATTCATCTTGCTTTAAAATAGACCCCCAAAGGATCTTTCTGATATCTAGGAGAGATGTCCTGGTGTATTGTACTCTAGCTGTGTCCACTTCTTTTTATTGATTGCAAAGGAAACCTGGAAAACTAGCTCAGAGGTAAGCATCTGTAGCTTTGTGAGAAAAATTTCGCTTGTATTGTCTTGTTAGCCTGAAATATGTAGAGAAGGGCATCTTGCTGTTTCTTCCAGCCTTAAAACATGTTTCATTTGTTATAGAACAAATTTAAGTTTATATTGAAGACTCCCTCCTCCTTTTTCTTTATAGGAGGAACATGGGAGATCTCTGGGATTCAGGATATGATGTTATAGAAATGAGACAGGTATATCCATATGTGGAAAGATTTCTAGCTACTGATGGACACTGGTGTTTGGTTGTGCTTCTTTTGGTTCAGTATGTACTCTGGATGCACTGTGATGTMCCAAGCTAAGCTAAAACTGGAAGAGAGATGGCTTGTGCTCTTACCTCTCATGAAAAAAGCCTTCCTTCCCCTTTTCAACCCTCATGATCAAAAATCACRCAAATACAATGAGGAAAACCTCTACCAAACTGTTGTGGAGGAAAAAAGATATCTGAAGGCAGTAGAAAAAGCAACTGTTAAATAGTGGCTGGAGGAAGACASCAAGGGACAAAACACAAAGATATCAAATACACAGATCTGTGAAGAGATATCAGCCTGGCTTCTGATGAGGAAGTAAATGTCTATCTCCTTTATGTGATACATACAGCTTAGYTGGTCATCAGTTCCTATAGGGAGTGACTCATGGTAAGTAACCAGACTGCAGCTGATTTCTAGGACTGCAAGAGTCGCACTTCTACTTGCTCAGAATCAGAGGGAAGATTATTTCTCTGTTTCCCCTTATTTCTTTCATTTCAAAGCTTGGATAAAGCATATAGAAGGCAGCTATGTCTCTAAAGAAGGTATTTAGGTAATTATTTAATGCCTTTCTATTTTTACTCGTCAGCTTTATTCAAAATTTGTGTTCAGAAACTTGTAAAAGAAATTTACACCATCCTATGTGATACCTAAACATATGTTTAAAATACTCTTAGGATTCCTTTTTTTTTTTCTCCTCTCTTTCTTTTTGAAGTGGACAATGTTGTTGATATGCAGCTTTTGCAAGAGAAAAAGATACTGCATGCTTTGTGTAGTGAAAAACACACTGCATACTTTGTGTAGTGCTTCATCTCTGCCTGTACACAAAGAAATTCAACAAACTAAGTAGCAGCATTTTGGTATCATTTTTTAATATGAGATGTCTAAATAAGAAAATCATTTATCTTTTCAATCTCTTTCCATCTCTCTCATGTATTTTCCATTTAGATTTAGTTTTCCATTCATCATGTGGCATTGGTGCATATTGTATTAGGGTATTAGATCAAACTGTCAAAAAGCTGACTTTTTTYCCCTAAGCATATGCATTTTTGGAAYAGTAATTAATTCAGCCAACCGGAAGTAATTAATTAGTGACTTTTTTCTTGTGCTCAGTGCAGGTTTTGATATGAAGTATTTTTAGGAGGTTGCAGATTTAACATCTAAAAATCTTTTATTTTTGGATACCTTGGTTAATTAAGAAGAAAGCATGATCCTAGAAAGTATATTAACATGCATGATGACCTGATTTTGGAGTGAGAAATTCCTGAGTGCCTAGTGAGTTAAGAGACTTCCTGAAGACCAGTAGCTGTCTACACAGGTATTTTGAACAACCAAGATTTATGTTTCATAAGTACAGCCAATCACTGTGACTATGTCAGACTAATACATTCCATTCTTTAAGTGATATTTGCTTTAATTAATACTTTAAGGTATATGAAAAAAGCAGCCAGTATGGCCCTATATCTGTAGCAGAAGCCTTTTTGATATTTCTAGCTATCCTAGTAGATGGATGAAAGTTATGATATCTATCTAAAAAGTTCATCTTGTTTATATTCTTTGTGCATTCAGATACTGCAAAGTGACAACTGTTGTAAACATGTACACCTTGTYTGGGTTGGTCGATGTTTTCTAGGAGCATCTACCATCAGACCTGGAGAGAAGTTCAGTTTCTAGTACTGTAGTAAGGGTGGTGCAACCCTTTTCATCTTTCATAGAGATGAGGGAGTTCTTACTATGAGATGCATTTGTTTGGGTCGCAGCTTTACTTATTTTCTATTTCCTTTCTACGTGTGTTCATATAATGAAGTCTTTCTGGAGCAGTTAGCAGAAAGTGGATGTCAAAACTGAACCCTGTATTTGCAGAAGCAGGACTTCTTAAATGTGTGATTATTGTTAAAAGTAGCTACAAATAGATGGCTTGTTTAATTAAATTATTTTGTTAAAATCTTCTTAGATTTCAGTTTTTMTCTCTTCCATTCTTCAGTAAACTTTGATCATGATTTATTAATGTAGGAAGYATCATCTACCTATCCAATAGGGGACTTGCCCGAAGTAGATTTTTCCCTGACCTGTAACAGATTATAGTTCGTGAAAYGTGTAGTCTGTGGGACGGAATATTGAGAAACTGTGATAAAATTTAAAGATGACTAATAATAAAACTGTCAACTAATTTTGGAAAAAAAATAAATGATAAGAAAAGACAAAATTTGGGGAAAGGAAAACAAGCTGTATTCATCAGAAAAGCTATTTGTTCTGGCTTAGCTGCAGTATTTGCTCCTGATAATTACGTTGTCTTTCAACATTAAAATTCAAGATTATTTTCAAGTTGAAATATGCCCCCAATAAGAAAATAAATCTTTGTTCAGTTGCATTGAGTTAAGATTAGATCATTTTTTAATTGCATATACAGCCTAAGCTGACCTTTAAGAGGCTGTAGAGAAATACAGCAGCTAAGTGAAACATTCAGACTGAACATTGCTATTTTGTGTCAAAGTGTATTAGGGGCCAGTATTTTCTATCCCAGTGTTGCACTACTACTGTGATGAGCAAGAATGCTTTGGCTGGTGCTCTTAAAACAGCAATAATAGAGAGAAAAAAGAAACAAGCTAAATTGTCTTTAGACTGTGACATAAAATTGGGCAGCTCTTCACTGTGAGGATGAAGTTTTGCTTCGTGAGTGAAATTTAAATAAATGTCCACAAAGCTGGAAAAATTGTTCTCCATTTCATGACTGAACATTACAAATGTGATGTGATCTACTGCAGGTTCAGTGGTCAACTGAAGAACCTGAAAAGCAACAGATCAACCCGTGCCTTAGATCTACGGTGATGACAGCAGCAGTTATGATCCTGGATCACAAGGACATCAGGTAAACACGAGGCAAAATCGTAGGACTCTTTTCTAAATATTTTTGAAAACAAGCATATGGGCTAATGTACAGCTAGGATACCTGCAAAATGCGAGCATCTGTTTGTCAACTCATTATTATCGCTGTGAAATTGAATCAAACGGGAGATTCAGATTATGACTGTTAAGCAGTGAGATAGCAGAATCAAAAGCAGAATTCCTGCGCTCTTTGAAAGGGCTAGAAATCTGTGCACAGGAAGGCAGTGCTGACAGAATAATGTATRAATAAAGCAAATACAGTTATGTGGCATGAATTGAACCTACAGTGATTTTCAAGATGGACTTGAAAATGTGAAAATTGTATGCATAAAGTCGTTGACCTGTTTGAAATGCATGATAGRTGTATGATAGAGAATAATGACTGGAAGGAGAATGACTACTATACTGCAGAAGAGCCTGATAAAATGTATTTAGGTGAGGAGTTGTGCTTTGGATTCAGGCTCCTGGACTGTTGAACTCCCACTGCGGGCTGTTTTAGCCCTACCTATGCAGTCCTAAGCTTGCTATCTGCTGACCTGGATGGAGAGAGCTGTGACACAAATACAGCATCCAATATCGCTGAGTGAAGCTGATCCCTGGGAGGGAGACAAGAGGGAAATATTGGAAACAACTTCCGTAGCAAATGAGTGACCTCCCAGCCTGTAGTGCTCAGACTGGGTCAGGTTACTGAGTATATCTGGAAGACCAAATGGAGATCAGTATAGCTAATGTAGCTATTACTAAATTGTTCAAACAACACGATAAAAAAAAAGATACAGATTTTTCTATTTCCTCTGAAACCCTTCTTTTTCATGTGTGGACCTTCCACTCTGATGTATAACCTTATTAAAGGCCTTTAATTTATCACTATCTGGGGTGAGATCTATTCTTTTCATAGGCTGTCTGCAAGAAGGCAATACAGCAACAAGCACTTGTGTTAGTACTCAGTTCTGCTCACTGGTAGGTGAAACAACACATCCTCACCAGGAAGCATCTAAATTGAAACCCCAAATGGCTTGAATGTTCTTAGTAGCTTTGGTTAATACTGTTCCATCAGAAGATAAGGCTGTGCAGTTCCTTGTAGTCATACCAGTGATGCATCTATCTCTACTTTACAATTCAGCTGTAAGATGTCTTTGGTTTAGTTTAGTTTCAATGCATTCGGTAATGATGAAAAAAGRGTTCTTGAATTCTCTGTTTTGCCATCTTACCTTTCCGTAGACCAATCAGCCAGAGACTCCCATGGCCAAAGTGAATGACTGAATCTTACTTATCTTTTACGCTGTCACCTGTGACCTCCCTATATTCATAGTGTGGAGGAGAGAAATAAGTTTGAAGATAGCAAAGGTGCATCATTACCTATTCTCAAGGTGAGGAACTTGCAGGCCAGATAGGACCTGTGACTTCATTTCATATGACCTAAAGCTACTTCATTTTATTTAGTGTAGCCAAAGCAATAGGGAAAGGGCAAGGCTCTAATGGCTTTTTGGCTCTCTATCACTCCTGGCCAAGTGATACATGCTTCCGCATCAAGTGATGTGGCCTCAGGACTCAAAAGCTTTCTGGTCTCTTCACAATACTTATTCCTTGGAAAGGAGTTTGTACTTGATGTTAACAATGTGATGGAAGGGTTTCAAAGACCTGTTTGGCATTCAGTTTGGGGAGAAAAAAAATCCCCACCCTGTTCTCCCAGCCTGAGCATGAGATAGTAGTTTATTAAAAAGGCTTTTAGCTGGTCTGATCTCTCCCAGCTACAGACCATGAGAGACCTGTAGCTTCCACTCTCCCCTGTGCRAGGCACACTCGAACACAGCAGAGCACAGGGGCATTGCAATCTATTTTACCAGCCCAGGGGTTTTACAGATCCACTTATGTAAATCGAGCTGATCCTAGTGGRGATCTGAGAGAAACTACTGAAAGAAGAAAAGGTCAAATGTGGTGTTTCTTTTTACAGGGAGATAAGCTAAAGAGAGTTTGAGTGTAATACTTAAGATTCAACTGGCTAGATCTTCTGGCCGCCTGCCTCCTAGGAAGGGGACGAGCTGTAGTGATTTATGTATAACAGAGTTAACCTAAGGCTTGATGAGACACTATATTGCTCCTGTTTTACATCAGTGTGAATTGTTTTATGGCAGTGGGGTTGAGAAATCATGGCTATCGTTTTTATAAGTCAATGGGCTGTTAATATTATTTTTCCAAATGTAAAAGGAATGGAACAAATAATGTATGCATATATATATATGTGCATATATATATGTGTGTATATATATGTGTGCATGTCTGCATACATGTATATGACATAATGTATAGTAAYAGATATATATGTAGTATTTTCCAGTATTCATTATTTAACCTTGCCCTGAAGGCCATAAATACAGTAATCACCTTGCTGCTGTGATTTTCACAACGTTTCTCTCTAGCTGTTCTAATTCTCTCATTGATAATGCTTCCTGTAATTCAAGCACAGTACCGTACAATTGCATGGTAATTTGGAGCCGAGGAGAAGCTGGGCTCTTTAGTGACCTTTTTACTAGAAATCTTTCATGAAAGCAACTGTTAGCAAGTTTAGATGTGTCTTTTTATAACCTTTACAGTTCAGTGTGTGTCCTTCTAATGAGGTCTTCAATAACTCAATTCCTCATCTCTGCCAAAACTAGTCATACTTAACATATGGCAGTGTGGCCCTGAAATTCATTCACTCATTTCCAGTGCAGACATAGGCAATCCAATGAGTCTGGTAAATGGTTTATAATAAGTATTTAGTACTTGGTCACACCTAAGGTGCCTCTAGTTGAAGTTCTTCTCTCCAAAAACAGCCAGTAGGGGATACCTTGGGGAAGAACATATGAATAAGGCAATYGTAAAATGATGTTTTTTCTGATATCCTGGATTACTTTCCCAGTTAGTCTTACAGACTCTTGAGTGAGAGATTTTTAGTAATACTTGGTTTTTCTCCCATGAATTTGTCTCAGTAGTTTTGAGCCCATGGAAATTTTCAGCATTGCCAGAACTGGCCTAAGTGCATTTCAGTCACTTTCATTTTTATGTTGTTTTTAGTAATAAAAAAGTGAATCAAATCCTTTTTTTGCATTTTTCTCTGAGAATATTGTTTTAGTCTGTACAACAGCATCTGACAAAGTCATGTTTTTGTTCAAACTGCATCTGGCTGGTTCTCTCTGAGGGTGCTTGCTGACAAGATTCCAGAAGTCTTATACTGATTATCTTAGAAATATCARTGTGGCTAGAGGGGTTTTTATTGCTTTTTCTTTATTTATTATTAGAACATAGAAACTGCTGGGAGGGTTTTCTCTTGCTTATTATCATTTTATATCCACATGTAATGATTTTCATTGTGTTCTTGGTCTAAAATAGTCCATCTCTGGTGGCTATAGAATACCCCATTGTCTGGGGGCGGTTTTGGTGTAGGCTGGTAGAAAATGTATTTACATTTTTATCCTCAAGGTGCTTTTCTCTGATAAATACAATAAAATGCTGCTATACCTGCCAGCTACTCAGGGGTTAAGACACTAGATTTTGGCTTGGGAGAATTTGGTTTTATTCCTGGCTTCTACATGGTTTCCTTATTTCACAGTGGACAAGCTGTTTTGTGCTTGCTTTCTTTGTATCAAAAGAGCTAATGGCTTTTTTTTTTTTTTCTTTTTTTTTTTTTTTACCTGCAAGGATATTGCAAGGATAAATTTTTTATAGCATTAAAGGAGCTTGAATAGCAGATTAGCAGATTACTGAGAACCATAGGAATGAGTAGCTAACAAGTGATAGACATCAGTTTCCCTGAGGCTTTTGTCAGCATTGTAAAATAGTTAAGAACATAAACATAGGACTTTTTTTAAAACCATGTAGTCCAAGTGAGTTGATGCTGCTGTTGTATCATCCATTCCTGCAGATCATCTTACCTATATGGGAATCATTTCCAACATGGAAAGGCACAGAAAAGTCACACGTTTCAGGAGTGTAGCTTCTAGCCAGGTTAACTTAATGTTTTGCAGGTCTTTCTCTTGGGGTGTCTCTGTTCTGCATTTCTGGCAGTGTCAGATCCCTGCATGCTCATTTGGACCTGCTGTGTTCTTTCACATATCCCCTGGTCCCAGCAGAGGAATTTCAAGGTTGGCTCTTTTTACTTTTTCTTTTTTTCCTTTCCCCTCTCCCTCTATTTTTTTTTTTTTTGGTAGGTTTGAGAGGTACTGCATTAATCAGCTAAAACTGCACTCTTTGGGGGCTCTTGCATGTGTGAAAGTTTTCTTTTGATGACAAAGTTATAACAGTTTGAGGAAATATGCATCCATGGGTTCCTTACCTTCATTGGCTTCCTATAGCAGCCAATTACCAGTGAAAATCATTGCCGAAGTAACCATCCAGGTATTGAACTAAAGCTGTTCCTCTCATTTATTCCATTTAAGAAAGTATGGATTTCTTCTCCCTTTTTCTGCTGCTGACTGGAGCTCTCACCTGCAGTTTCAGAGGAATGACGTGGTGTAAGAATGGGCTGGGAGTTTTATTCTTGGATAGTTCCCTGACTTCTTTGGAGAAGCGGAGGAACTTACATTTTTGGAGGCAAGGGAGCTTGAGGGTGCTCAGTCAACATAAGACACGTATGGACACTTACCTGTGCTGAATATTTGTTACTGTAACTGGAGAACATCCTGGTCTRTTAGACAGGAATGATCTGAAATGTGAAAGGAAGAGCGAAAGACAGTATTTTTGTTTGGTTAGTTTTTTTCATGTGAAAACTTGATCTCAAAATCATTGCTTTGATCTAGATTACTATTTTGAGCACATTTGATCTCTAAAAATCCTCTCCTGCATGGTATAGGTATAGCTTTGTTGCAGATGTGGGCTAGGATATTCATGAGTCAGATGTGAAACAAAATGGTATTTCAGGATTAACTGCTGTATCTTTTTTTTTTTTTTTAACAGAAATTCAAAATTTCTCTCAAATAACTTTCATTAAAGGAAATTATAGATGTTAACACTGAAATAGCATAATAGACTTTTTCCCTCATGATGTTCAGGTCGCTTTGCAAATTCAAATGGTTTGCAATAGTTCACATAAACTTTGGATTATCATTCAGTCTGAGTGAATCAGGGAGTCAGCAGGATTAAGCTAGTTACTTTATTCAGAGTAGCTAATGCTAAATAAACAGCTCTATCATCGCCTTCCTCTTTGCCTGGCATCCTGCCAGATTTCCTGCAGTGTTGTCTAATAATATCTACTCTTTCAATTAACATTAGATACATTGCTTAGGCAAACTAAAACTAAATTGCAWGTCACCCAGTCTCTTCTTCCTAGAATTGAAAGACTGCAATTTAACAACACTCTTCGGGCAGAAATGATCTGTATCTGTGAAAGTAAACCTGTGTTTTACAGATTAGCTGTAAAGATAAACATACTTGCTTTTCTTTATTCTGTCTGTGGATTTCTCAGGATGTTGTACAAGCTGGAAACTAGGTATGGGGTCTGGTAAATAG
Organism: Rhea americana; assembly: GCF_003343005.1. Classification (NCBI taxonomy): domain Eukaryota; kingdom Metazoa; phylum Chordata; class Aves; order Rheiformes; family Rheidae; genus Rhea; species Rhea americana. Next base: position 2,689,159 of record NW_028186457.1, read on the forward strand.
AGATGACACAGCTGGAATGCAAGCTGTCTGGAATGCTATTTATTGTAGTTTTTTCCTTTAATAGACTTCCTGTTTGAAGGCTAGCTGTAATTTCAGATATACTAATGCTTAAGAGTAAATTTTTAGTTGCACTTGTTAGAGAGAAAATAGATCTATTTTATTTATATATGCTCAAATCAGATACTTATCATAAAGCATTGCTGCTGTGAATTTGATTTTGCAGATGAAAATCTTGCTTGCTCATTGCAAAACAAGATAGAGATCTATTGTGAAAAAATGGGTCTTACTGCCCTTACAAAGAAAAAAGACTGTTAAGGAAATCTGAATTTCTTGTCAACTTCTTGGCCAGAAGCACTAAGCAAATCTCCAGCGACGTACGCATTCACCTAGGAGCTCAGTGCGTAAAGGGCAAAGTTGCAGAGCTGGCAGGCTGGATGTTTTGAGATGTGTTTTGTTGGTGAAAAGTATAGAGTGTTACTAGTTAATACACTTTTTTTGAAGAACGATTAGTGACATGCTCTAAGGTCAACATGTAATATCTTCTTCATGCTCTTCKAAAAAGCCACATAGTCCTGTCAGCAGTAACCTTTCTCACATTGAGTGTGTTTGCTTTCTTGTCATTAAAATTCATGCTCTSTATTTGTGATTTTGACAGTTTGTAGGATTATATTTTCCGTATATAGATTTGAATGTGCGCCCTTTGTCATGTTTTGATTAAAGGAAATATAATTTTACTTAGGCTGATATAATGTAGAGCATATAGTACATAGGTAACCTTTTTTTGGGGAGGGGAGGTGCTATCTTTTTTTTTCTTCTCTCTTTTTGTTTAAGAACCTTTGGACACTATTACCATTCAAGCTCAATTTAGTAATAACCAAACATATTTGTCTTTAAGCAAAGGATGGCAGTTTGAACTGAAGAAAAGACTTTGGTTATATTTAGACATGAAATCTAYGGAGGAGATAAGGGAAACATCTCTAATGGGGGAAATATAAAAGTCCTTTGAACAATAATAAATATATATATAAACCAAGTTATTTCATGTGTGCATTTTAGAAGCTATTAAAAAGAATGAACTCATTATATTCATTATGACTTACTTTATAGTAGATAGCACTTTTAATTCAAAGAGATTTCATACAGCACAAAACCCATATCACCACACACACACTTGCTTCTTGGAATACAAATCTAGAAGAGACCTCTTGGGTCACTGAATCCAGTATATTTACTGTTGTAGCTAGCTGTAACATCTAATCTCTTTTGTGAATCCATACCTCTGTAAGCATGGTTACTTTTTAAGTTATCAGAAGRCAGAAGAAGAAGAAAAAATTCTTCTCTTAAGAAGGCTAATTTAATTGCATAACTAAGTTGCGTAATATATTGCTAATTTAGTAGCATAATTCTATACAATATATTTCAAAAACATATGATAATATGCTCAATCATGTATTTAAAAATAGAATTAACTAAGTGAAACATYGCTGACTTATCATGACCCTAGCAATATTAATTTATCCAGTTTTTGAACACTTACCACCCTTCCCCCTCTCCATCCTTTTTATAAGAAGATTTTTGTYGGAGGAACCAGAAAAAAAAGATGTTCTAAGATCAGCTAATAAAATACATTATAGTTCTTGCATCACTGTTTGTTATCAYTCTTACTAGGGTTAAATGTTATTATCTGATTTTATTATTTTATAAATAGGTATTGAAACACAAGAGAAGAAAAGTGATTTCTCCAATTATATCCAGCACTGTGATAAGAGACGTTAGTGAAATTTAGCCATTCTGAGTATCAATCATGTTCTCTAACCCTTAGACAAATGAACAGTATCCTTTCCATTAATTTTGCCCTATATTGAGCTCTGTGGAAAGATTTTTCAGAGTCACACAAATGTTTTTATCCTAGATTCTTAAGCAAATGAGGCTGGTACTTCTGCACCTTTTGTAATGATTTTTGATAGGAAGAAGCCAGAACCATATAAAGCTTCACAGTGTTGTATGACTGGGTGGGATCTATCCCCAAAATCATGATCTCACAGCTTCACGTAAYTCCTTTTACTGACTATGTTCCACCTTGAAATGAGTGATTTTTTTCCCTTGATGCTTTTTCAAAGAGTCTGTTGCAGAACCTCATTCCTTTTGATGGCTACAGACTTCTTCCTAATTTTCTGTCTGCTTTTCATTAGGACCAGGCTGTGCTGGATTATTCCCTGGCCAGCACTAACCCTGATCTTTCAAAGTTCTTTACCTTTCAATCCTTTGGTGTATCTTAGGAGAGTTGTATTGTCTCTGCTACCCTAACTATTCAAGGTAAGCTCTTTCAGTCGCTACTCATACAATGATTTCTACTTTCTCCCACGTATCCTGGTAGTTGGACTTTTCATCTGTTACCATTTGAACAAATTTCTTTCAAATACATGTGGTCAGGATTATGTGCAATATTCTGGCGGAGGCCTCGTACTATGTCTTTAGTACCCCTGTATCGCTACTGGAAATACCTTATCTTATACCTCCTAGGAGTGCATTTACCTTTTTCACACTCGCATCAGATTAATGGCCCACTGTCATCCTCTGAATGACAATACGCATAGGGTCTTTCCCTACTATTTTTTCCAATTGATGAGACACTGGCATATATCAGAAAGTCCTGTTATTAATCCCTATAAGTGTGACCTTGCACTTTATGGTATTATATTTCAATCAGAGCGTATTAATGACTCTCAGGTTCAGATCTTGAGAACATTTAGTTAGCATATGCAGGGCTGATTTTACTGGGAAAGAGGAAAGGAAAAGTGTCTTTCTGTCACCTCCACCTCCAGTTGTATTTTCACATCATGTGATGTGGATTGGCCATGTACCTACACAGTCCCCGCAGATGGATCAGGGCTGTGTTAGTACGTCACTCCTCCTTGCTATAGGAACCTATAAGATGTCATAAGATGGGGAGTAATTTTTTCTTTAATCRGCTCCTTCCCTGTGTCATAGCTCTCCTTCTTCACCTTATCTAGAAATACATTTACAGCACCAAATACAATGTCTCATCCAAATTTAGATTAAAAAAAAGAAATGGTGGGTTCTAGATAGAAGAAAGAAACAGTATATTTATCCTATCCAGAAAAATAAAGGACTTTATCAGGTAAGTGTATGTTATTTTGACATAATCTACCCACAGCCCACAGTGCTTTTTATCATAGCTTCTGTTTCTCTCTTTTTTAAGATAGTCTCTCCTTCAATATCTGTTYTAAAGCCATGCATGTTTCTGAGATAGGTCTGATGAGTTGATAATCCCTCTCAGTATGATGTTACTACAGTCAATATTCTGTAGGTATTGTGTTGCYATTAACTCAGTTGATTCCACTAAAACAGGCGGAATAGGCAATATTGAAATACTCATTCCTTCAGAATATTTGAAGAGAAATTCTGGCCCTTTCAGTCTGAATACGTGGGTGAAGATTCATCCTCTCAAACTAGGGATGAAGTAAGAGTTGAATCATCTGKGGTTCTGTAGGTGTTTGTTAATGAAAGATAGCCACCTTTAAACTGGCTGTTTGGATCTGAGGCAGCTGAACTTCTCACTAGAGGTACAAGTCGTTTTCTATATAGAGAGTATAGGAAAGCTACACTGCTAACTACAGTTGATGGAACCAATCAGGGTCACAGACCTTGGAGCTCAATGACTCTCATGAGTCATTTAGGAAAAAGACACCCCCCCCCCAAGGTCTGATAGTTTTGTCATTGCGTGGACTGTAGGAATGAGGCGTGGGAAAATATTGTATCCAGATGGAAAGGAAACAAAGGAAAGTTCCTGGTAGACAGCAGCACAYGCTCTCCTGTTGCCACCAATGAAACAGTTATTTTCTCCTGACAAACACAGCCTGTTAATGGATACCAAAGTGTTTTCAATTGCACTTGATTCTAGCATTCGTTGAGCTTTCACTGAGTGTTCATTAATCTAATTGTGAGGCAAATGCCAACTTCAAAYGAAAGGTGACCTAAATGTCGCACCACCCTGTAAGCATTAAAATAAAGTGTGTTCAGGAATTAATGAGTGCAGTGGCCACATTTCTTATGCATAGCAACTGGTAAATCTCACCTCATGCCTCCTAGACACAAAATCCTCCCCAGTCAGTTATGTATTGGCTATGCAAGTCACTTGTCTTGCAATTGTCAGATAACTGCATTTTACCAGTTTATAACAAACTACAGTGGAAATGTGGAATCCAAAAGTTAGGGCTTTTGATTTGCTGTGCACAGCACGAGCAGTTTTCTTTCCTTTAACATAACTGGTTCAATGTTTCTTCCAATGTTTTCTCCAAAATAAGATAAACTTGACTTTCTTCTGACATACTTTAAGATATAGATACCTGGCTCCTTCTTTTATCTCCTCTTTTCAGGTATTGTATCTCTAATTTCTCTTTTCTTTAATCTTGCTGACTACTTGATTTTTACTCTTGGTGGAATGGCAAAGGACAGCATTGTGACTGACAAGGTAGCAAGAAAAGAGGAGGAAAGGACCTTGTGAAGGGTAATCTGAATTGTCCGATTAACGGATCGCAGATTTACCAAAGCTTCTGCGTTTTCGTTTTGTTTTCTTTAGCACATGGTACATCTGAGAACAAAGAATTTGGGCTGTACCTACATGTACAGCGTAATAGGAGATAAATGTTGGAAATAGTAATTCAGGGAGGAAGGGATGCATTGYAGTTCTGCTACAGCAATTAAAGGCTAATGCCACCTTCAAAGTAAAAAAGAGCATTCTGTAGAAGAAAGGAGTTGATCTTGTCTCTAAGGACAAAACTGTAAAGCTGCATCTAGATTACCATTTATGGTTCCARCCTACAGTGTGAAGACCAAAAGAAGCCTCTGACAGGACTTCAGCAGTTAACATGGCAGTTTGCTGTTGCAGGGAARGTCAGGTTTCTGCTTTTGTTAACTGCTTCCAGACTGGGGACTTTTTGACTTTAACAGATTGCCCACATGAATGGCTGCTACTCAGCCCATGCTGGTCATCTCGGAGCTTATTATTTTATAAGTGAAGGACTTTAAGGACGGTTCAACCCTCATGCATCACTTTGCACTGATAAACACTGAATTTCAGCTGTCACTTCATGATGTAATCATAACGCCCTTCAGCAGTTCCACAGAGTATGCCCTCCTCAGTATCCCCCAAAAAAATTTATCAGCAACAAACTTTGGCATATATCACTCAGTCAGCTCCAGACTACTACAGTGGCTTTGGACATGATTTTAATTTTTGGTTTCTGACTATGAAATGCAGTCTACTGAGGACTAAATTTCTGTAATGCTTTAATAATATTTAAGAACTCATCTGTAAGTGTTTGGATAATATTTAAAGTTTAGTAATAATCATGAAGATTCAGTTGTTGGATAGTCCTTCTGACCTTAAACTTTGTGAAGCCCTAAACATACTGAGCTCGAATTTCTGCACTGCAAAACACAGCAGAGGACATCTGAACAAATGAAGCCTTTCTTCCTGCGTATTTATTTCCTATGTCATCTCTCTCCGCATCATAGTCGCTCATTCCAGCTTCCCACGTGTTCTGCAGTCCCCGTTGTTAAAGTGCTTTCAAGGTTCTCCCACATCCTTTACACATTTGGTTTAAAACAGGTTGYCATGTGGCTGGCTTAGAGCAACATATGGATAGATTGGCCAGCCGGTTTGCATATCTTTATGGGCTATCTGGCTCCGGCCTTCTAAATACAGAAAGACTGGAGTCAACCTGTCTTTTCTTCAATGGGAGCAGCAAATTAGAACACTTTTCTTATTTAGTCATCTGACAGTTTGACAAAAGTGTAGAAAACTGTCTTGTGTATTTCTATTCCCTGATAGTTYGGGAAACAAGTCTCACACAAGGGGMATCCTAGTRCTGTCACAGCACACAGGAGCTGTTAAGACGTCTGTGGACAAAGTCTAGAAGATCCCAGATGCGAAAGGTCTGGGATTCAGTTGTGATGACCTAAACCAAAGGGAGTGACTGGGGCATCCCACTTGGAGAGCACAAGAGAGGGAGTGACGGCTCCTTGAAGAGAGGAGGAGATGAATAGGAACAAACGATTTCAAATGATTTGCTTGGGAAGTGTCAGGGCTTCTGAGCTTAGGGACACCACTAGGCCTTCAACAACTTCTGCTGTCTTTCATAGTTRTAGCATCCCCATGCCATTTGTAGTCCTTCTTTCTTGGTCTTCAAGTTGCCTGTGTGACAAYGATTTAACAACAGATTTTGCTGATTTACAAGTTTTCTTACCGGCCTTGTTCTTCAGTGCGATTCAAACATTCCAGCTTTGCCTTTTGGCAGCCTCTGGCTATAGTTTCAGTAATTCTCCAAAGTTCTTTTTTCAGCCTTGAAGAAAGCACAGTTGAACCCTTGRGGCTTATTAAGGGCATTTTCCCATTGAAATTCTGTATGTGGTACAGCTAGATGTCCCGGCTTTAGAAGAAACTTGGATCGGCAGCCATATTTGACAGCCGTATGGCTTAATACGGATAACACTCTTAAASGTTCATGGCTTAAGTCAGTTTAAGATTGCTGAGTGATGTCAAATAAAAAACTTTTTATTTCTCATGCTGAATAATTGTTGACATTATATTATCATTTTCTTCTACCACTTTCAGCCTAACAATGCAGAACTGTGGGGAATTCTAGCCTTCTTGTTTTAACATTAGTATTAATATAATCCATCTGTTTTATTCTTTATCAAAYGCATTTGCTAATTATATCAGCACAATACTCCAAGGTTGCAATTAAAAATTTTAAACTCTTTTTTTCTGTATGGCCTTTCATGTGGGAGAAGAGGGTGGATGATGGTGAATCATCATGATCCATGAAAAGTTAATCTAAGAGAACATTCTTTCACAATTATTTAAAATCTTAACTTTTCTAAATCTTTGAGATTTGTGATTCTACAGAATCATGTTATAGGATAAACATCAAAACACCCGCCAGAAATCTGTGAGTATATGGATTCCRTGCTATGGAGCTATTGAAATATCTCAATTTTTCCTGTATATATAGTATATATACACAGCTCTGTCAAGAAGTGTGGTCTCTTCAATCTACAGTCATAGCCTAACTTTGAAATATAGGGGAATCAGACAGGGTCTCATGCTTTCATAAAATTTGGAGACTACTTCCATTTAAGTGTTTATCTTAGTTACCATATCACTGAAATGACTACTTTTTCAAGGACTTTTTTTTTYTAACATGCTTTTCTGGTCGCTGACCATTTAAATTCAGTAAGGATGAGCTGTGGTGAGTGGTTACAGCATTTTCTCCTTTCCATCTATGTGATACGTTCCTCTTACAGCACATATGAGATAGAACGGCCTGCCTCAGCAATGACAAATGAAATAAGTTGACAGAAGGATTTTCAATTTGTCAGAGCAAGGCATAATGAAATTCAATAGCTGGAAGAGAAGGCAGACACATTCTTATTAGAAATAGGGTGTGCTGTTTCACAATGAGAGATAGCTGTCTATTAGAAAAGCATACCTAAAAGTGCAGTGAGCTCTATGTTATGTGAAATCTTTATATATAAAAATGRATGGCTTTCTAAAATGTATGTTCTGACTTCAGGGCAAATTATGAACTGCCTGTAGATTTTTTTTTTCAATTAAATTCCATAATGTGTTCTGTTCAGTAGATCAAAAAAAAAAAAAAAAAAAGTGATCGTAGTAGTTATTTTCCCATTTCCAAATTAAAGAATGTGTTCTACTAGTCCTCAAAGCTTTCAGTTTTAACCAAAATGAAGAGAAAAAAAGTAAAAAAAAATGACCGTGATGTGATACATCTTTACATTTTTTTTTCTTTCTTGTCTCTCTTTGACCCTTTTCCTTCCTCCTGAGGAGGAGAGGAGTTGTCCTATGGATTTCTGCACATGGAAGAGATGTTTTCATTCTTGGGGAGGGGAAAAAAAGACAGAAAAGTGCTGAGGCTTAAAAATCAATTTCCATCTAAAAACAAGTGAGGAAAAAACAACAACCCAACCTAGGAGAGTAGAATTGTTTGATTTACTTTTTTTTTAATGATAGAATAGACGATGACACAGAGCAAACTAGTCTTTATGCATGGTGGCTGATTGTGATCTATTAAGTATCTAGTCCAGAAATTTCAAGGAGGAGTGATAAATGTGCAATTGCATCTATATCTGATCAAAAGAAAGATGATTGGTATATACTCACACATCTTTTACAGAGATGGAGGTGGTCTTTCCTGTCACTAGTTTCAAGTTTTTGTTTCAATAGAATTCCAGGAAGGAGTAAGGAGATAGGTCTAGTTCTGTGGGTGGTTTCTTGCTGAATTTTTCATCGTCTGAAACACAGTGTTGCTGCAAATGAGCACCGTTGTTTGAACAATTGCTTTGTAAGTATAAAATGAGTTAATCGAGCTGTGCTGCTGTCTCCTTTGTATCCTGAGATCCAGTCATGTCAGCCACAGTCCTCAGTGGAAGGGAGTGCCATAGGTTTGGTGAAGACTTTTCAGAACAAGGTTTTTAACGTTAAATTTGGAGTTTACCTTCTATAAGGTGGGTGTTCTAAAGCTGTGGATGAATGTCCCCATGGTTTTTATTTCAGAGATCTTCGGTAGATAGGCTTATCCATCAGATAGATCAGAGACCATCACTGCAGATACACATCTTCAACACATGCTTATTACTTAATGGATTCATACACTGGACACAAAAGGATATTTTTTGGCATTTCTCTTTGTCCCTGATATATGTAATATTCCCATTAATATGTATATGCATTCTTCTAAAAGCAAATACCTCTGTGCAAATTATACATTTACTGGTAGAAATGCAAATGACCAATAGGTGAGTATTTTCCTCATTGAAGTAAAATGTAAATTAATGTAAAATTTACAAGGTGCTTCTGTAAAAAGTGTTTTGGAATTTAGACTGGTACTTCATGCCCTTCTCTCCCCCCTAAAGGGACTGCAGTTAAAGGACATCTCTTTAATTGCAGTTTGAGATAGCATTCTCCCAGTGCTAAGTACAGGGCAGCCAAGCTAACATGAAGCTATTAGCAGGTGGCTAGAGCAGCTGGAGTAGAATTGCCACCTGCTACAACATTCACCATTAATTAACTAACTCATCATTAATTGCATGGCCTTCCAACTAAGATCATGCACAATTTCTATATATGATCTAGTAAAATATGTGGCTCAGAATGATAAATCTGAACTCCTAGGGAAACTGGTTGTGACCTAATGCTACAGACATCAGTAGCATGTTCGTAAAGAAAGCTATGTCCCAGAAATATTGAGTTCATAGAGCCAGATCTTCAGCTGCTGTGGGTGGGCACAGCACCAAGCCAACTGCCCTTTGGAGTCGATAGGGGGGCAGCATCAGTTTTCACTGTTCCCAGTAAGGAGGGTTATAATGAGTGCAGCTTCATYCAACAACGGATGACCTGCTTCTCTTAAGACAGAAGGTGATTATAAACAAGAGAAAGACCTCCGTGCTCTGTAGGAGTTCTCTAATGTAATGCTAATCAAGAGCAGCTTTGTTGTTAGAAACCCAGGAGGTTATGCTCTTCCCGCTTCTGCTGTGTGGTCAAGTTTGTTTTTCATCTGCAGTCCAAAGACTGGATACTCAGAGTTGTCCTTATTTTTTGTGAGGGGTGCTAGTCATTTTGCAGAAGAATGTAACTCAAAGAAGCAAGAGTAAAAGCTTGAACAGCAGGCATGGCTTCTAATTTCAAAATAACTCGTATGGATTTTTTAGATTGTTTTGAAATCTTCCTGGTTTCTAGTACAGCTTCTTAAATTTCAGCTAAAAATAGACTGGCTACTTCTTAAATATTTGTTGGCAGAGGGAATGGGGAGATCTTCTGAAATCCAGCTGAAACAGCATTGGTAACGTTTGAAGATAGAATGTACAATGCTTTTATGTTGTCAAAAAGAAATGCTTTTTGAACTTTAGCTTCTATTAAAAAGTCCAGTCAGTGTTATAGTTGAGGTAGCTGAAATTCTGCTTCTGTGCAGTGTCCTTAAAAGAGAAATTGAAGGGAAAGCAAGTTTGTCCTTTGTATATTTACATGTATTGAAATCACCACTAACAGATACTGTTGAAGACAAGCATCTCTGCTAGAGTAAATCATCAGTGTAACTCATTATGGTTTGCATGCTTTCAAAACCATACTTCTTTTACACTGGGTCTGTATGAAGTAAAGTCAGCATTTTCAGATCCAATTCTACTAACCTTCAAAACGAAGTTCAGCTGCAAGTGGGAAGTTATCGGTAGGGATGTATTGTGCATGTTTTCTGTCCTCCTTTCTCCTGGAGAATTTCAGCTTGGCACTTGCTTTGACTTCGTTTGCCTTGCTGTGCAAAAACATTGCTCACTGCAGGACTAATCTGCAGGGAACAGGAAAACAACTGTTTTGACCAGCAGCATTTTAATGTATGTTTCTTTACCTTTTGGTTCTGCTTTCAGTTTAGTTCACAAGTTTCATCTTGCAAACTGTGGAGGTGAATCAAATTCCCTGAGCGGAGGACCAAGGGAACAATGTAATTATTCCAATTCAGAAAGAGAATAGCTGCTTGGAGGAAAAAAAAATAATAACCTTTTTCTTTTTCATTAAAAATTAAGGMGTTTGTCTCAATAATGTGCACCTTTCATTGGATCAGCAGCACTAGCAATTCAGGGAACATATTTGACTGATAGGAAGCCCCACAGCTGCATAAGATTTTCTTTTTTTTTTTTTAATTCAGTTTATTCTTCACAAAAGAAAAAATATTGAAAATATACAATGTCATTCGAATGTTTTCTCTGATCAGGCTAGAAAGCAGCTTGATATGTCAAATCCTGGCTTGGTCACATATTGGAAGTAGTGGACATATTTTTACGGAAAAGATTTTAGTGTTACTTTACAATGTTTTGGTGTTTCCATAGTGAAATTGTGGTGGTGGAGGGTTGAGTGTTTCATTTGAAATAACAGCAATAATAATTAAAAAAGAATTTAATCTCAGTTTAGAATTCTCAGTTTTCTGCATGTCATGTCAGAGTTATTGCAGAACAGGGCATCTTATTTCCTAAYCACCTCTTACGTAAAAGTCTTATCCCATTCAGAAATACGTATTAATCTCAGAGGGAAAAATGTCAACAGCCTTTAATTATCTGGTGATCTTTACCTTTGCATAGACCCTGGATAGGCCCAAGATTGCCTTGTGTTCTCACTGAGGGCACTGTTGCTATTTTGTTATAAACTGTCTTATATGTTATGTCTATTCCCATAGTTGTAGTTGATGATATAGCTGCTATATTATGGCCTCTCTCACCTTTCACAGGGAATTAATTTATTTCATTTAAAATAAAATATCTTCAGGTTCCATGGTGATAAAATTTTGACCCTGATAGTTCTTAAAATTGAGAAGCAGATATCCTGGGTAAAATTTGAAGCTTTGTATGTCYGAAGCCTTCTTCATCTGAAAAAATGCATCTCTTGTCCCGCAAGATCCCCACAGTGCCATGAAGGTGCTATTCTTGGAGTGCATTGTAGTGCCTTGTGAAGACATAGCACAGTGCTGTGCCTATACAAAGTGCTTCCTCACGTCATCATTCAGACTTGACAGTTCCTCCTCTCCTTTAACAGTATTTCAGCTTTTTACTTCTCCTCAGCAATATGATTAAGCTATAATTTATAAGACAAAATGTTAATAGAAAAATAAAGGTTGTATAGACAACACAGGGCTAATTTATTCCAGTAATTAAGGTGATATTTTATGCAATTATTCAAAATAAGTAGACATGCAAGTTATTCTATCACTTCATAAATTACCATAAAGTCTACTCTAAAACTAATATCTTTCAATTCTTCTAAGAAGATGAATATTCTGATATCAATGACTTAATCCTCTAATAACTTCCATGCAGCAAACTCCACTTTGGCACAAGCATGAACAGTAATAGAATTAATGGGAGATGCTTTGCTATAGCAATTAAATTTGACCTTGAGCGCCAGACAGTCAACTAGGATAACATAGTGCATACTTTTTAGGATATTGCGTAGGATTACATCCTGTACTCTTAAATGGAGTCCCAAGAGGAAAAGCATTTTTATTATAAAGACAGACTAGTATACAAGTGTTTTTATGAATGCTTCATAAAATATATTCAAGAATTTTCATTCAGGACCTTTTGTTTTGAATGAGAGGATCATTGAAATGTATAAYGGTTAGCTATTGTTCACCAAATAACTTTCTATTAAAAACAAAACTTTGGTAATAAATCTTCTCAAAAAAATCTCCACAATTATGACATTCTTCAGAAGAGTTAATCACTTCATTGCCACAGGAATGACTTATTTGGATCTCTAAAGTAGAAAAAGATGTTTCWTGCTGTACTATGAGGCAGCTTTCTTTAATAGTTTTAAATATAATAATAGAGTAGTTCAACTACTGTAGTCATTAAATATCTATTACTGTATCATGTCTTGAAATAGTATGTCAGTAATAAATAATATTATAAGTTATGAAATAAAAGGAAAAAATAATCCTATATGAGGGGTATTTTAAAATGAATTCCATTTTGAAATGTCAAAACTTTGCAGACTGGTTTTATCAAATCGGTTTTTCCTCAGATTTCTGGGTTGTATTGGCCTTGCCAGTTTGGCGTGAAAATATAACTAAAACTAGTAACACTTTCAGATGAAGACAGATTTTTTTTTTTTTTTTTTTTTTTTTTTTAATTCAACTGAGCATTCTGTAAAGATGTATAACCTCACTAACCCAGCTCAGTGGTCAGTGTTGGGGCAGGGGAGGAGGAACAAAAAAAAGGTCAAATATAGTGTTTTATAGTGATTAAATCTTATAATTACGAAACTGGTTCTTGAGTCTAGGATGACTTCTGTTTCTTGCAAGAGTGCTCCCTTTTYGATCTGCACCCAAAGAGCAAGTCCTGGTAACAAAGCAGGTGGCCTCATCCCAGCTACAGAGGACTCAGTGACCTAGAACTTCGCAGGTTCCCCCCGAATGCAGGTTTTCTCAGCACCCTCCATCTCCCAGGTGGCCACAAACACCTGCCCAGTCTCTGCAGACTGCTGTCCAGAATTGAACGCTAGCTCAAAAAGCACATGAAAAGGCTTTCAATATGTTTCTGAAGCATAAGTAAATGAGATGTGATTGATCAACACTGTTTGGGGTCAAATGCTGGCCCAGTTATTCAGTAATTCAAAGTACTTTAATCCTTGTCATCTTATTAGTGTCAGCTGGCAGCTTTATTAATTCAAAACACACAAGTATTCAACCAGGCAAGGTACGACTGCTGTAACTATTGGATTTAAACCTGCACTCTACAGTGTAAACTTCATTTTTGTGCTGTGTGCCTTTATAGCAGTATGAAGACAACCACTAATAATGATAATCAATGTACATGGCTCTCAAAGTTCTGAAATACATTTTAATAATCAATAATTTCTCAATATTTTCACACAATATTTTTTGTAGTAATTAACATTGTCTTTTTCCTCATGTGTCAAACTGAGTTGTCCTTATATGATGTATGAATATGGCATCATATTTAAGGTGCTTAATCAGCGTTTTGAAATACTTTTATACAATACTTTCTCTTGCGCTAGTTTAATCAGCAAAACTGTTTCTGACCAAATCAGTATTTCAGAATGAGCGCTTCAGAGAAAATAATGTTTCTCCCCCAAATTGGATTCAGGAATTGGCATCACCTATATTACTGTTAATACTTCACTGGACTGAATAATTGCAATGTAGAGTAGTAGAGATGTGTCTGTGAAGGAATACTGGGGACAGTTCCTCTGAGATCATGTAAAACTTAAAATTAAAGTGGATTACTAACTTATATTAAGCCTGTGAATAATACTCTGAAAGAGGATTAAAGCCATTTTAACTTGGTTTAACATAATTCACTTTGGAAGCCAAAGAAATTAAGTTTTGTTGAATTTAGATTTTTTTTTTTTAACTTGAATGGCCCTATAAAGATGAGACCTCTGAGGACAACACTTCACCAGATGCTCTGCAATTTAAATAGACAAATGAAATGTAAAATAAAATAGAGATGAAGCAAGATTTCCTGTCTATGTTAGAGCTCAGTGTCCTTCAGTATCTTCTCCAGCCCCAAGATAGTGCTGTCCGTCCTCATTGGTGTGATATTATGGTCCAGCATGGTATTGACCAAGGCAAATGTTTTGAGGCCGGAGAGCTTTCTGGTAAAACTGTAAAACATTTCTTTTGCTGTGTGCTTAGATGACAACTGTCTACCTAACTGTTTCCATAAATTATGAGAGCCGTGGATTTAGATACTACCTCTAATTCACTTAATAAATCAATGCAACAAGCTTCTCAAGCTGCAAGCCTTCCACTCGAAACAGGCTGAACACCAGAAGAGGACACAAGTCAAGAGGCTCTGTGAAAGGGAGATGGGAGCAAAATGCATGGTATGAGGGGAGCTGGCGAGTGGGGTCCAAGGCTGCTATAAGGTAATAGGATGAGGAAGGAAAACAGGAAGCAGCAGAACTGTGAGTGTTTTTACTGGCCGATGTAAGTAATTTGGGAATTGTGTATTGAGAGCAGCCAGAGGAGATTCAGATTGAAGCACTGAATGATATATAGCTGCACATCCAATAGCACTGAAATGGCAGCAGTAAATTCACAAGGTCCCAGGAATAATGCCAGAAGATTTTTCTACACATTTTTTTTTCTTTAGAAAAGAGATTTTTTTCAAAAATATATTTTTTTCTGAAAATTCTGAGTTGATCTCAAACATGAATATCGTACTTCAATGACAGTCTGTGCGTTTGTATCCCACAAGAATGGAGATAGGCTGGCAACAGGACCTGGAGAGGAAGCAGGTCTGGAGTATTGCGCATGGGGCATACTGCAATGACACTGTTAATTGTTTTATTTTGTTTCTCAGCAAAGCTCACAACTCTCCTTTGAAGGGAGGATAAAGACTGGATGCCTCTCTGTAAAAATGTGTTTTAGTTAAATATTAGGCTTCTTTTTTTTCCTTTTTTGGCTCAGTATAGCAGCAAGAGGTGATGTTCTCTGGCATGTCAGACAGGAAGGCGAACCTGATGAACTAATGATCCCTCCTAGGCTCAAATCTGTGAATCTATTACTGGCTCGACTTATCAAGATTAAATGTTTGTTTGTATTCTTCTTTTCTTGCACAGCAAGAATAACAAGGAGAATTCTCATTGTTTTTTAAGTTGCTGAGACTAAGTGGTGTAGAACTGCAGGATTAATTATCTTTTAATTTCCTTTATCCTAGCTCTTCTGGAGCAATGTTGTAACATTATTACAATTAATACTGTCCTGTGTAAGAGATATACAGCTGCAACTAGAATTCAGCAAGCTGACGGCAGGAGCTTGGTAAGTGATTAATATATGTGTGGCATTTAGACTGGCACATTTTTATAACCTGTCTAAGCGACGCTGACACTGGTGGATAGCAAGCTTTCAAAGAATCATAGAAGATGATTATAGATAGGGTCCTAGCTGGCTACAATGATGGAATAACTGATTAATGATTTGTAACATTAGAGAAGGACCGGAGATTAAAGCTGGCAAGGTAGTCAGCCTGTGATGATGGAAGACAGATCTTTCAGAACTGGAGAGATTTTTGTAACCTGAAGAAATATGTAAGTGAATATGTGCAATAGCAAAGCCACATAGATCTAGGTTTTCAGTGTTATCAAATGGTCTGTATCATTGCTACAAATCTAATGAAAGATAAATGAATTTAATACAAACAAATGCTTCTCATTTAGGAAACTGAACTTTCTGAAAGTTCAGCTAGTACTCTCTATGAATCAGATGTTCACCTGCTGGAAACCAATGTAGTTCAAAGGGATAATGTTGGTACATAGCATTCCAGAATTTACTACAAAACTCTGAGACAGATGAACCATCTTATGTGTTCATATTCCATTTTGTTACCCTCCAAATGAAATGGGTATCTGCTCAGTAACCTGGGCTGTTGTCTGAGAGGACGCTCACTACCGCCAACCAGACTAGCCAGTGGAGAAACTGCTTTTGATCTGCTCACCAAGTGATGCTTAGAGAAGGCTGGCAAGGRAATCCCCAGAATTAGGGTAACTAGGTTTAGTATGAGGCTGTAAAACATGAATAATGTAATGMTACATCATTGGTTATCTAACACGTGACCTTATCATCCAAGACTGCAGGATTCACTATTTTTGCTTAGCATCTATTGTAAGTAAAGGAGTTTGGGGAGGTTGATCTGYTCTTGTATGTTGCTGCAGCTGAGCATGGGTTTGCGTGTTGTCTATTGGTATTATTAAGACAAGACCTTTCTCCTTCTGTTTTATTCTCCACCCTCMTCTTACTCCCCCCACCCCCCAGTTCTTAAACTACTTTCCTCTGGTGTATGTCCCTAATGTGTTAGACTTAATACAAGTCTTACATTTTGTTATTGTAGAATCAACTTTTATCCTAGTTCATTGTCTGGTGGCCATCTGATCGGGTTATTCTGGAGACTACAGTTATGTAACTTAGTGGTGGCAAGGGGCTACAGAGCCCCATACTGACGGGAATGGAAAGCAGTCTTCTACTGAGGTCAAACAACAGAGCCAACTTGCTTCAGTCACTTTTGGTAAATGTGTAATGTGTTGTCAGAGAAATGAGTCTCTGATGACAGTGAGGTGTTAATGCCATGATAGGTTGACACACCTACCACAGCTCACCACGAGTTCATCAGTTACTTACACAGATGTCCCACAGGACACCGGATCTTAGTGGKTTTTTTTTCTTTACTGATGTTTGAATCTGGGGGAACTACTTGCTCTTAACTGAGCATATTTGTTTATACGGACTGTATGAGTGTTGGTCCATATCATCTTTTTCCACCTTTTAAGGACCTAAGAGCTGCTACAAATGAAGCCTAAGCTTTTCGTTAATAGTACAGATCCATGCAAGAGGGTGGTCTAACAGACTTCCCTCTGCTTGTTACTCATTGAAGAAAGCTCAAGTCTTGTTTTCATGCCAATAAGTATCAACATGCTTTTCCCTGCCTAATATCAAAAGGGTAGTTTCAAGAATTTGCCCTGAGGTGTTTCCAATCCATTACAAGTAACAAATTTCTTAGACTAACCATGTTTTTTATTTTCATGATATCTACCTGGGAAATATGTGTCTATAGAGAACAAATGTGCAAAATTTGCTCTGCTCAGAGTTACCTCAAGGCTGCTCGTCAGTGCTCTTAGTGATTACTAAAAGGCTAGAGGAGGTGATAAAGATGATTAAGCTACATTCATCTTTGAAAAGGTAGCTTCTGTGCATTTCAGTGAAAGTACTGAAAAGTACTTCACTATAGTGAAGTGATTGCTTTCTTAACAAAGTAACGTGTCAGGGACAATCTTGTCAATTATCATATAGTCTTTAATCTCTCAGTATCGAAAGAAATGATTGAAAGAGTGATGAAACTCAAACACACCAGGAGTCCTCCTGCTCGTCTAGATCTGATTTYAGCCAGGGTTAATTACTGACCATGTGCTAGACTTGCC
Organism: Rhea americana; assembly: GCF_003343005.1. Classification (NCBI taxonomy): domain Eukaryota; kingdom Metazoa; phylum Chordata; class Aves; order Rheiformes; family Rheidae; genus Rhea; species Rhea americana. The sequence goes on from NW_028186457.1 coordinate 2,706,686, forward strand.
TCCTGGTAATGGCAGGAGATGAAAATCAAGACTGTGATTGTCTCTCACTCCTTCACCCCTTTGCGACAGTACCAAAGCTGTCTATGTCACTGGGACGTGTGAAACAAATCCATTTTGTTTGTAAATCTTAAAATCTCCAGAAGTCCATTTAGTTAAGAAACAAAGATCAGCATGATTAAGAAGTTTTATGGAATTCAAAATGACTTTTAAGCATATATATGAGAGCATGACTTTTAAGATATATATATATATATATATATCTATTTTCTAATATATTTTCTAATATATCTCTTTTCTAATGTATTACCATTTGCTCTGTGGGACCATTATTGCTTTGCTGCACCTGAGAAGTTTGGTATATCAGACCTTGATATTAGCTCTGGTTATCTCTTACTGAATGCATGCATGGTTGATATCTGTTTATAACCTCTGGTATTTGAATAAGAGTTGTTTGGTTTTCTGTATGATTTAAGAATTTATTGCTTTTCCAAATGTCGTTTTTTCATCTAGACAGAAATAGTTAACTAATAAAACTTCTGTTGGAGTTGTAATAATGCCAGGCCCTAAGAGGAAGGAAGAAAGGAAAAAGAAAAAGAAAGAAAGAAAGTAGGCCTAAGGCAGGCTTAACATAATCAGTGACAATTCCAAGCCAAAATCCAGGAGTTTATATCTGAAGGATGTTATAAAATAATCTCTCTTGTATGCTTCAGATACCAAATTGCTCACTAGTGCATGAATTTTCCATTTACCAGAGCCCACATCTTCATACCAAAACTGTGGCTAAGTGAGTTAAGGGATGGGACAATACCTATGTGTATGAAGAGTTTTTACTGGTCTTTAAGTGGTAGAAATAAAATTACAGTAGGTGCATATCTAAGACTGATTTTTGGGGGGGAGGTAGGGAGGCACTGCAGGCAAGAGGAATGGTGACTAGTACAAATTTCAAAGGTAAATTGTATGGATTCAACTGATTCAGAGAATGAGTAGAAAAAGAAATACTACCCCATGTTAAAAAAAATAGTGGTCACATTCTGCTTCTGAAAATGTACTGATATTTCTATATTTTGGAGTAAAACAGTAATATTTGTCAGGGATGTGCTATTAGCACTCTCTGGGAAATTGGTTTATACATACTCCATAATTTCTTGTGGTTTTGGCAATTAAATCACACAAAGACTCCGTATTCCAGCCTGAGCTGTGCCAAGAGCTTCAGTCACGCATCTCAGGAATGCTGCAGAACAGACAGTTATGGGTCTGGGCATGCTGAACTAAGCGCACAATCTCTTCAGCACACTGGTGCACATTTTAATGGGTGGGGAAGCAAGCAGGAGGTTTTCAGTGCAAAGGATCTGAGAAAGTGATCGGGTCAAGGTTTGGGGTTTAAAATATTGGGTTGAAGAAGGGATACTATGCATCTGAGATTGATTATCCTCATCATTTTCCACAATGGAGCTTCATCCAAGACTGTTTTGCATTTGTCCAGCATGCCTGGATACCTAGCAGTGCACCATCTACCTCAAGTATGTCTATAGTATGTTGGCAATTCTCTAAGCACACGCAGATTAGTTGTGTACAAGTCTGACAATTCATAAAAGCGTGGGATTGCCTTCACATGAACTCTCCAGTTGATTTATATAGGCATAATAAATCTGATGGTTCCCAAAGGCACTGGCATTATTGTGTTTGCATATGTGTGTAGATCATATTTCTATCTGGGAAATTCAGAGAAAGCACCATTTCCCTGGAAGAGAACGTTTCACAGCTTACCTGGTGCTAAACTTTTTAAGTGTTCAGACTCTAGCAAATATCATGCTCAAAAACCAACCCAGATATGAATGACAGTTCTAGCATGCCATAAATCACAAAAGCAATGAAGCCACTACTTTCTGACAGAAAGGAACTTACAGGATCTGCCAGCAGAAAGAGTATCCTGCATGTAACTACACTGGGTTGTGCCTAGGAGGCTAAAATGATTTCTTTGATCTAACCCAGTGCTCCTTCTACTGAGTGATTCAACAGCGTTCCTCCAACCTAACTATTAAACAAATGTTTAAATGAGACATCAAAGGAGATGATTTCTTAAAGCATTGCTAATGTACCAATTGCTTGTAGTAGATATTATAATGCTAGGCCTACAGATTTTCTTTTTCAGAGGTTCTTTGTCTACTCTGAGGTCTAAGGTGGGCTTTATGTACTGTCCCACTTTAAGTCATTCCACCACAGTTGCCATTTCATCATCAATTTTTGTGCTGAAACTTCTGCAGATCTTTCACACTCCTCCTCCTTTCTTGTTTCTCCAACTAGGGAAGAAGTGACAGGTTTTTCTATAGAGCAACAGCCTCACACACCAATCAATTACTTTTATCTAAATAAGAACAATACCAAAACCACACTGGATAAAAACAGGTCTGGAACTTGCAGCAAAATCCGTTGAATTCTGTTTGTGTATCTGTCTCTCTTATAGTTCTTCTTCCTCATTTGAAGGATTTATAAGATCATTGGGTGTTGGTATAAAAATAGTTCAAGCTTGAAATGTATAGATCTTCCAGGAGGAAGCTGGTTCATTTTTTATGTAACTAACCTTAGCAATTTTACTTTGATTTTTGTTGTTAGAGAGAGTACGGTCTCCATAAATAACATGGAAGTAAAGTTCTACGGTAGTAATCAATCAGCTGTTGTTTAAAGGAAATGAAAAGTCATTGTTTCAAATTCAGATCCCAAATAAGCATCAAATTCTGACAAACCTTCAAATTTTCATTCAAAGTAAGATTTATTACTTTAAGATAATAAATTCTGTAAAATTCTAAACAAAACTAAATTCAAAAGACCCCAGTGAATTTGTCATTGAGTTGTGATATTCTCTCATGGGCCTGGTTTCATTATGGCCGTGACTCTACTGGACCATACTGACAGCAACTTTAAAACGACGTCATTGATGCAAATCAAATTCTGGTTTGACCTTTTATTTTATTAACAATATTTCTGATTTAGAAAATACGAGGGAAAAGCGAATAAGCTCCTTCAGTTTGATACAGATACAGACTTCTACGGCTGGGATGCCAGCCAAAGTAAAGCATTAGCAGATAGCTTATCACAGAAGACCCTAGCATCAAAGTACTACATCACTTCTGGTGAATTAAATCAAACTTGATCAACTTAAGAGATTTTTTTTATTATTCTTTTGGATGAATGAATCAGGAGAAACTACAAATGGAAATTCTACAGAGGTTTTCTTTTTCCTTTTTCCTAAACTAAAAAGGAATGGCTGTTTACATGTCTCAAAAGAGGGTTTCTATGCAGCAGCTGCTGTATCATTCTTATCAAAGTGCTATTCTTTCCAACCAAAAAGCTTTTCTTTTTGAGGCAACCAGAGAGATAGCCAGAAACATTCATAATCAGATAATTTGGTATTTCTTATACCCTTAACACTCTGTATTTTCCCTTCTTTGTGTTCTTTCCAGCTACTTTCTTTGCCTCTGGCTCGCACTGCTCTGTCAGAGCTTTAGACCATCTTCCTGAGCACTGCTGCAGTGGCAGCAACAGCAAAGGCTGGCTGGGCTTGAGGATGTTTATCAGAAGTCTGTTTGTCCCTCAGTAGGATGCCTCTACTTTTGCCACAGCTTTGCCATGGCTTTGGCTGGAAATGCCTTGTCCCTAAATACTGCCTTTGATCTCTGTCAAAGCCAGGAAGTGTCTTTTTGTGGAAGATGAGGATATATGGTACATTTAGGACAAAACGCGGATGCAGAATTTTTCATTAGGTTTCTAGGACTATGGAATGATTTAGCAGGTGGGAGGGCAGCTATGGAGGTCATCTAGTCCGGATTGCTGTCAGCTCCGAGCAGGTCTAACTAGGTCAGGCTGCTCAGGACTTTGTCCAATTGAGTTTTGAATATCTCCAAGAACGGAGATTCTACAAACTCTCTGGACCCTGGTCCAATATTTGAACACCCTCATGGGGGGGGGAGGTGAAAAAGAACTCCCTTATCCTACTGGAATTTGCCTTGTTGCGGTAAGTTTTTATTTCTCTTACTCTTTAAGCATGGCTTTTGCAAGAGCAGCTCTGCTACTGCTATGAACTGGCATCAATGCAGTTAACAAAGATCCGCACAAAAATGCAGACTGCTTTCAACTATAAGCATTGGTTTGAGTCTTCCTGACCTTTTGCCTCCTGTAAGTTTTATCACCTGTGCAAAGCCAGCTACAAAATGCTTCAGGTCTGAAACACATTTCGTACATATGCTTTGCAGAGGCCGAAGTTGTTGTGCTTAATAATCAAATCCTCAGATCTTTCTTCAGCCTTAGGGTCTGTTTACTTACAGTTTAGATACATCTACAGCATTTGAGCACTGTAAGCTCCTCAGGGGAAACGTGGACTGAGGAGTGAGTGTATTCATTTTGAAAAATGCCTCCTCTTCCTCCCCCCCCCCCCCCAGAAAAAACCAAACAAACAATCAAAAAAACAACCCAACACTACTTCTCTGTGGAGTTGGTGGTGCCCTCTGACCTAATATAGCTTCCACCTCCATTTTTAGGCCTATAATCTCTCTTCTCAGAATCCTAGCTGGAAGGCATCTGCTTTCTCTGATAAAGGATCTGACATTTATTTCATTTCACCGCTTCTCTGTCCTAAAGGTTTCTAATCATCCTAGAGATGTCAATGCAAATTCCCTCTGAAACTCAAATTTTAGAGGTCTGTGGTAAGCAGAGATGGTATGAAATGGAGATCTTGCTGAAACAGGATATATTGTGCCACGGTTCAGTCTTATCAGAAAGCTTTTCTGTAGCTTTTTAGAGCAATATTGTAAGATGCTTAATCCATTGGAAAGGTGCTATTCTTTTTGATACTATTTCGAGGCCTCTGCAGTAGCCAAAGTAGGACTTTGACAGAGCAGTATAAAGCAATGAAATGAGAGGGACAAAGTGCTTTGTACTGCTATGGGGAGCTATGTTCCTCCCCTAAGCTGACTTGTTTATGTTTAGAGATGGTTTGGTTCTCGTAGATCTGCTATAAATTACTGTATCACAGTTGCACCTGCAATACTCACCCTCAAAGGAATGTCAGGAAGGCAGCATGTGTATTTTAGAGCAATTGGAGTGAGAGGGACTCCAAGAAAAGAGGGAAACAACATTTACAGGGTAGGTTTCATTTGTTTCTATCAGTTATAATGTGCATCCAAACAGGAGAGAAGCCTTGGCAGCACAATGAGTACAGCCTGCTGAGGCAGCCCTAGAGTTTYTAAGATCCAGGTTTCCTTGTTTATGTGCAACCAGGAAGACTGGCCCCTCCAACAGCTCGGCTTTATGGAGATATTGGCTTGCTTTAGTTCTTAAGGGCAGAAACGCTACAGACAACTCTGGCTCTAAACACAGACTTATGTTCCCAGGTTGCCTCTTCTCCATGTACTCAAACATACTTGACCTTATTTAGCAAATAAAATATGGCAAAARTTTTAAGGATAATGTTGCAGACTGAAAAATGAACATGTGTAGTATCTYATGCTGTCATCTCAAATGTCAGGTCCATCATCTTTAGATGTAAGAACAAATGTATCCCTCTTTCCATCTTGRTAGCAATTTCTCCTAGTCTCCTCTTTGTTGTATATTTTTCTATCTCTTTCCTCACCTGATGATCAGAACACAGTTCTCAACAGCCCTCTGCCCTATTGAAGTGGTATCCCCTCAATTCTGGGTATCTGGTGTCTCTTAGGTTTGTTGTATGTGATAAACCATTTCAGGTGGTTTTGCAGGGCAAAAACATGATCCACAGCTCCTAGCTTTTAAAGATGTAGTAAGGCTCAGGTGCACCAGTGGCTTAGCTTCCTGCTGTAGAGATGAAGGTTTATAACTGAATCTGAACTTTACTTATGCTGAGGAGTGGAAAGCCATGCACTGTTGAAATTAATAGGAGCTGTGCCTTTATTTTCACTGGAGTCAGAATTTTACCTTAGAAGAAGAACAGGTTTGGATTTCAGATTCTCTTTGAGATAGACAAGAAAATGTCTTTCTAAAACTGGGGACAGGAGGAATGGACATACAAAGTATGTTTGCTTGTAGACTGTCCCCAGTCTTTATAAGACTTGCTGCAGAGACATGGTTTGGAGACCAAATTTTTCAACAGAAGGTAAGCGACTGGAGTGCTGTCTTCATAACAGGTTACTAGGAGCTAATAGCACATTAAAGGTTAACAGAACAAAACGTTTCTGTGCTGAAGAAGTGAACAGAGCAAATGTCATGGAGTTTGGGTGTTGAAGAAGGAGACCCTTTTGCTTTTGTCAGCTTATATAATTTTTCTTTTGTTATATGTTAGACGAATTAGATTTTATTGTGCTTAAATATCTGTACTTCACTGTTGTCTCTGGAAGTTCTAAGATATTATTTCTAGCAAAGATATTTCAAATCTGGATTTTTCTCTTCAGTTCTTCCAATTTGACTCTCCTCTGATGACTCATCCTAAATAGGTACAAGGGTGAAACTTCCACTTCAACAGTTTCTCTATATTGATTTTTTTAAGTTATTGGATCCTATATTTCAGTAATTATTTCCTCTAGTTTATTCTGTTATATTTTATTGGTATCTCCAGTCTTCTAAGTGCTTTAGGACGCATAAAGCAATTTACAAATGCAATTAGATAGAAATAAAACATGCACAATGAAATAAAGACATCATAAAATGTTAAAGAAAATCTTAGTGGTCTGGTGACTGGATTGATGTAACAAGATGAGGAGCTTATTTCCTCTTCAAACACTAACTTGGGCACATTGCTGCAAAACCATTTCAGTGAGGATGAATGCTTCTGTACTAAAATGCTGAACTGAAGATTGGGACAGCTGGGTTCACTTTCCATCTTTATTAGGAATTAGGGGCATGACAGTGCCCCTAATCACAGAATGATTTTTCCCTCTTCTTTAAGATCCCGCCTGAACAACGGGAAGATTTTTTTCCCCTCCCAAAGCTTGTCTCTTTGTTTAGACCCAGATTCTTTTGGTGCTGGTATTCTCTCTGAATGACTGACAAGAGGGGAGGCTGTGAGTAGCTGGGGTCATCAAATGAAGCTCTAGGTCTGTTGGACTGTGGGACAGTGGGAATTACCCCTGGAATGGCGGTAAAACAGCTCAGGAGTCTGTGCTAACAAAGTCTGCTGCAAGGTCCTAGTACAACAACAGTGGCCTCTCTGGGCCACTGGCCCACCTCATCCTGGGCCTGCTATAGACACTTTGGCTTGAAGTTATGCTGTTTTGTAAGAAACCAAGCAATAGGAAATATTTCTACAGGTTGCAGCTATATGAAGGTATCTTATTTTGCCAGTTTCTTGTGAGGAGGCACCTCAGTGGGACCTCCACTGATTTGTGTTTCTCGTATAGGCACAGGAAAACCCCAGACTGATATGTTCACTTATTCAGTCTACTTCRTGATAGTCCTTTTTGTCCTGCTGCCTGGAAGCCTGTCCTTTTAAATATACAAGATGACTACAGTCTTGTCATATGTTGGAAAAGCTTCAGTTTCTGAGATAAAGGAATACTTCTTCCCTCATGCCTTAGTCACAAGGAGTCCTGTCATAATGAGTGGTTTCAGCAAAAGTCCATACCTGAAAAATATTACCTGAGAATCTAATTCTTTTTAGTTGCTCAGTATTTTAGGTTTATCTCAAACYGTTTGAAAATCCAAAGCAATAATTCTCAATATCACAGGATATTGCCAGTGACTCTCTGGGTAAAAGAAATTCTTGTGTTTTCTTAGCAGGGAATAGGAAACAGATTCCTCTCATAGAGCTGCATAACTGCAATTATGCCCTTCCGTTAATGTTCATAGTTCATTTTTCTCAYGCTATACTACAAAAGAAAGCAGAGTTGGCGGGGGGAGTGGGAAATAGCTTGATCAATAAAAGGTATTTTCCTGGATTTAAACCTTTTTGAAGAGTAAGGAAGCTAGTTATTTTTCTACTTCCAGTTATTCTTCCTGCGGTGCAGCTGAGCCAAATACCGTCTTAGAATGGATTATATCGATGAAGATAAATGGAGGTATATGTACTGATTTACTGAAATCACGCTATTATGACATAGTCAATCTGCTTATGGACTGACACTACTTTTTAGTTAAAAAAAAAAAAAAAAAAAAAGCAGCAGAAACAGTTCCTGCTTATTCATTGGATTCTTAAGAAAAAAAATGGAAGTCACTTCCACATAATACAATGACATAGTCTTTTCAAATACCCACTTTTATGTTCTCCATGGTTACTGGTTCAGATTTTCATCATGCCTCTTTGTACATCGTATGTTTACAGTCCCTTGACCTTAGTCCAAAAAAGCACTTAAATAGAGCTGCCGAACATTTATGGTTGCTACTTTTTTGACACTCAATTCTCACATTTTATTGAGGTTATTAGACGATTTCCTCACAGCAGCATGACACTAATGCATCTAGTGCATGTTCTGAGGTGCCACCTAATTCAAAGGGCCAGTGTAGCCTGTGTGAYGAGAGTCCTCTGGGAGACAAACTGTATTTTGCCCCGTCTATACTCTCCTATTATACTTTAACATCGTAAAAGAAAAGACAACTCCAAATTTTGACTCTCTTCTGAGCACAGTACACGCGATGGTTAAGCTCCTGTTTCCACTRTAATTGCAGTCTTCATGTGAGCAAATAATTTGCCTCCCTGTCATCCTATTTCAGGTGTAGCTAATCTGTTTAATAGCTGATCCTCTTAGCAAGAGGATATACCCAGAGTGAGGTAAATCTAGGGAAAATACAGAGTGAGGACTCTAGGGGCTCTTGCAGTGTAGATGCACCATGGCTTTTCTTAGCRAGTATAAGGATTTGGAGGGTGGAATTTGGGGAAGGGGATTGATTCAGTCATTCACCTGTGTAAAATGACTGCTATCTGCCACAAGTGTAAGAGCTGAAGGCCTCAGGATGACCTCTGCTCCTTGTTTACATAAAGAAATGAGTCTGGCCTTAACACAGATGACTATTACGTTGTCTGGTTTCAGTAAAAAAAACTGTGTATTTATAGAAGATAATTGTCCCCCACCTCGTGCTTCAAGAATGCAGAGACTGAAGGCTGGAAAGACATTACAATCTGAGCTTGGTGCCTCAGCGAGATCAGACTGTGTGGGGAGCAGGAGAGAGATTTGCAGGTGGACGTTCAGAGTGGAAAGACACAARAGGAAAGGAGTGTCGGAGATCAGGGCAGGATAATGTGTTATAAAGCAAGTAATACAAGAGAAAGAAGCCAGTGCCTCTGCTGCTGGCATGTGCTAGCGTTTAAGACTGGATTTAGTTCTTTTATAAGCCCARTGGTAGCAGTTTTCAGATAGTTTTTAGGTAGTTGCTCTTTAAAGCTTCAAATACCAGATAGTAAATAATATTCCCTTTTTGCCTCTGCTCAGGGATCTAACATTTAAGTCACTATGAATCTAGAGGCTAGAAGCTTAAAGCAGAGATTCTGCCTTATAATTTTTACATATATATGGTTGGCAATAAAGCATTGTTCAGTTTGACTTCCCAAAGACATCATAGGGAATTTGTCAGAGATGGGTTAAAGCCATGATTTGGAATTTAGAGCTCAGATGATGCTCCCAAGAAACCACTCAGCCCAGTTGTTGTCTTCTGAAATTTTTAGCTAGTCTCAAAAATTATCTCAGATGTTAATGTTTCTCAACTGTGGACCTCAAAACCTTCTGAGGTTTGCCCGTAACTAGTATAATTTCTTTGCTGTTGCACACAGTTGTTAGCCCATTGAGAAGTGTTTTAATAAAGACATCACTTTAAAGAAAGCCACTACCATCTGTTCTGCCCTCTAATTACAAATAGGAAAAAAAAAAGWGAAAAAAACACAATTTCGTCCCAAAGACAACTAGGAGAAAGAAGTGACGTAAAGGTGTGCATGCCTCCAAATGTGACCTGCATCRCTTACGTTACATTCWTGTTTCATATACAAATGGAAGATGAAACTATTCCCTTGAGTGAGGAAGAATTCCCTATAATAGTGATTTGCTTTCAGGATATCAGAAACTAATCGGAAATGGCATATCTGTAACAATGAATGCCAAATCATTCTCTTTGGGTGTCAGCTGTTTAGCAGACAGTCTGGAGAAAGCCATAGATGTCCTCAGTTGCATCTGCCTGAGACAGAATAAAAGATGTTAAGAAAGATGATCTGGTAGACAGTAGGTTGAGGCTCAGAAGATTTGAGCTCAATTTCAGCTTCCGCTTGCTTGAAACCAAAATAACAAAGACAATCGGGTGCCTAATTCCCGGCATAAATCTTGATTTGATGCTCTGTGTGGCTTACATAGTACTTGATTGTACTTGTAAAATAGGAAAAAAACAACTCTGTATTGCAGAGGAGTGTTGTGAGGATGCAGTCAATTTAGTGTTTGAGAGACACTAGGGCTCTTGACTGACAGGAAGCATATACAACGCACTTAGATATGAGGACTTTGATTTGATTCCCTGCAGCCTTTTCTGCCATACTTATTGCACCAGTATRTGCTACTTTCTCTGTACCACTTGTACCTTTGCAATAAATACAGAGTAAGCTGGCACTGAAAGATGCTCTGTTATCCTTCTATTGCAGTAAAACCACATATCCTTGTTCCCGAAGGTACTACGCACTGTAGTTCATGCTGCTGCAGTGGAATCTGCCAAATCTCCTATGGCTCGAATACTAATTATAATCCAGCCCTGGGATGACTGRCCAAGCAAGGAAACAACAGCTGCTTGAAGAGACCTTTTCTGCACCTCCGATTATCTCGGAGACAAGCAGGCTTTGAGTCTCAATCTCACTCTCTCAAGGCTGCTTCTTGTTGGTAATTATATACCTTAAGCTGAGGAAACACTGTCCTCCTCCAACAAATTCCTGCAGGTCCTGCAATATGTTTATGCATTTAATCAAATTATTAGAGGATTTATTTGAAAGCATCTGAGTGCACTGCACAAACTGAGCCAGAAAAAATTCTGTTTTGATGCAGGAAAACAAGCTCAAAAACATGTGGCAAAAAGGAAACCTGAGGATAGTCAGGTAATAAATCCTTCTAGTTAGGGAGAATCAACCGGTATCATCAGGGTGGATGAGCCAACCACTGTTTTTTCCAGGACTCTGTCTTAACACTTAAATACAACGGTATATTTATCAAATGTGATACTCAAAGCAGAAGTGGCAGCCATATACCTCTTTCTTCCTTCCCTGCCCCAATTTCTCCAGTTAGAGTTGGAAGATTTAGGGATGTATGCTTTGTTTCCTCATTTTGAAAAGGTTCATTATCTAATTTTCTTTACCCAAAGAAAACCAAGCAGATTTCTCCCTCTTTCTCTCTTCCCTTTCCCTCAAATGCTAAGTCATTGAGCATTAAGTTGTTCCAGGACAATGCCATCTACTAGCATGCAACTATAATCAAGATATTTTCCACACCAAGAACTCTGAGAAAATCACTTCTATGCTTCTGAATAAAAGAAGGGATAAAACCCAGACCTGCTTTAACTAGCAATAATTTTCTACAGTCACATGKTGCAAGGGGATTTTAGCCATGATAAATGATCTCACATGATTGTTTCTGTTAATGTCTCAGGCTCAAAAGGGAYTGCAAGCCTGAATTTAATCATGTCTCTAAAACTATTTGAATCCTTAGGCACTACAGGAATGCAAATTACTATTAAGTTTGAATCCTAGATATAAACCTCTGAGGGTTGTGTATCTCTTTTCCAATGTATTTCTCTAAATTATATCTAACCATTTCTATACACATAAAAGCATCCATAAAACCTTCTCAGCCAGGACACAAATATATATCTCTTTGCTTTTCTTTTAAATGCAAAAAAAAAAAAAAAAAAAAAAAAAAAAACTCCTGGCCCAATCCTCCCTAAATACACTTATTATGAGGCACTGGAAAGCTACCTACATTTGTAAGTATGACTTGATGACTTGTGATGACTAAGGCGCCATCCTAGGACAGGGTTGCCTGGGCAGTTGTGGGAGCTGTGGCAAGTAAGGTCCTCCACAGTCCCACAGAACATGCTAAAAGATAGTTGCGTGGCCATGAAACTCTTTCCGATAAGTCACTGCTGCTTGGAGAAAAGCAGCTGGCATGGTCTAGTCTCACAGTGCTGCTGTCAGTCTGAAGTAACTATGCCAAGTTGTCCAACTTTACATTGTGAAGAGAGCAAATTTTGGCATGAACTGAGTGAAAAGAAAATGGTTCAGTAACAAATCTGAGATCATCTTGCAGCTGGATGCACTCTGATTCCGTGCAGTAGCTCCCCTGAGACAATGTGCCATTTCCCAGAAGGTAATCAGCCTAATTTGAGTATATATGTAATTTTATAATGATTTTCTTGATTGACCTATGTGAGAAATATTCCTTTTTGTAGCTGAGAAACCATCTCAATTTCCCACTCCCCCCAAATGGAGGTCACAAGTCAACCTATTTCAACCAAAAGATTAGTATTTAAACTGATATCTAAAKCAAATGCAAATGATAAAGAATCTTTATATATTTCTATGTTGTTATATCTTTCTGCATTCAGGACACCATACTGAAAAAAATCACCTCCATTCTAGCTTCTCTTTCACTGAAAACCAGAGTCTCTACAGCACACTTAATGTGTGACTGAACTGAAATAATTTCCTATATATGCGACTCTCTTATAAAAGAGAGACTTTTTGTATCTTTCTGTGTAAACTTAATGGTCAGTAATAGCACTGATACTTTAAAATTATTTCAACGGTCCAGGTAATAGTATTAGCAGCTTTATTGGTTATAAATGCTACATTAAACAGAATAGAAAAACACTTTTCAAAATGCTCAAAAATCACACTTTTTGGATGAATTATTTGGACCTATAAATTATATAAAGGAATTTAGATTCCAGAGTTGATAGGACAGCATTATTATTATTACTGCTATTTGCCTATGTATTTGCAGAATCATAAGAATTATTTCCAATAAATTATTTCATGATAGCTTGTGTTCACTCGAATTTGCTCTGAAAATACTTGGAATTTGGAAGTGGACTGTGGCAATAGGAATATTTGTATTCCTTTACTAAGGAATTAAACTCCAGCTCTTTTATTTTGATGTATTTATGTGTGTGTTGGTTGCTTTACATCTCTTAGCATTGGAGAAAAATTATTCCAAGAATAAAAGCTAAATAAATTTTATTTTTGTTGAATAAGCATAAATACTCACATAATCAATAGAGTTACACATGGATTGGATATTCAAAGATTATTAGATTGAAAATTATTACAGTGAAAAAAGGCAATTCATTACTTAACAGAGCTGATCCATGTGTATATTCAAAGTCATAAAATATTTTCATGAGGGAAGACGAAATAACATTTTATTTATTATTTAATTTTCTATTAGCTCTGCAGTTCTAGCTCATTGTATATAAACTAAGTTGATTCTACTTCTGTTTGTATAACAGCAAAATAATTCCTCAAATATTAACTTTGATATGTCTTTACTTTCTATGCCACTTGAAGGCTTCGTGGAAACCACACAGACAGACTTGATACAGAGATGGTTTATTTACTGCTATTAAAATACGGAAGTTTTTGTAAATATAAATTTCTRTGCCTTATGCGGTCACTTTTGATTCTGTTATCTATAGGGTTTGAATCCTTTGTTGTCACAAATTGATGCTTAGGGCTTGCCTTCCTCACTGCTCGGTACTCAGAAATGTAAAAAGAAGGTAGAGTGTGGACAGGGGAAAAAGGAAAATGGAAAGAGAACAGAAGAAAGAAAAACTTTAGTCTTGTCAAAGAGTATATTCCTGAGATGGGCATATATGCAAGAAAGGCAAAATGAGGTCCTCCTCAAATATTTCTGTGAATACGTAATTGAAAGTAGCTGTAGTTGAAAAACATCATGAAATGAAATTAAAGTAAAATGGTGAGTGTTTTCTAAAAAATCCTGACTTTTCTGAATGAAAAATCCTTTTCCTTACAAACTCTGTAGCTACGTGGCAAATGGAAGGCTGTGAATGTTAGTATTGCAGCCTTTTCCTGATATTTTTCTAACCCTTGGGATTTGACACAAATAATTGTGTTTTAAACGTGGAAAGCCTCATGGATTTAGTGCAGTTCCCTCAACCGTCATGAGGAAATAAACACATTTTTAAGGCAAGGAGAGAATCTTAACTGGTGGTTATTGTCCAGTCTGACCTACTGCATAGCATGGCCGCAGCATTTCATCAAGTTCCAGGAGGGAATTAAACACGGCAATCTCAGTTCTTGGGTGAGTCTCTAGTAGCTGGATTATTGTCTTAAAAAGTAGCAATACCACTACTATTCCTTCTCTTCTGCTTGTGCAGTTCAGAAATTTATTCTCAGATCCTTTTTAATTAAGTGCTCTGCACTCTCAGAAAAGATCTATTAGTATTAATCACACATGAAGGAGGCACGTAGGCTTTGAACAGTGGGCACGGCTCAGTGTTTAGACATCTTGTTATGGGGAAGATCTCCTGGATCCCTTTCCTGGACTCCCCTCATGCATCAGTGAATATTACAACAAATCAGACTTTCACAGACTGACCCCTCTATTTAGACACTCAGCATTTCTTCATAAAGCCCAAGAGCCTTTTTCTCAGAGCTGACATCTCAATGTGATAATGAGAACCTTTTCTATTTAATCTGAGAAAGTCCAACAAGGAACTGAGACATCAAATAAATAGGAGAAGCTTTTATGYTTGTGAAGTTGACTGTTCTTCTAACACACGTCCTCACCTTTTTTCTTTTTTTCCTAGAAGAGAAAGAGCCTTTGTCTTTACAAGAGGGTTAATTATATAAATGAAGCACTTTCCCTTCTGAGATGCAGGCTTAATGAAATGAAATTTTGGGACCTCTTAAAACCTGATCCAGAGGGAAATAAAGCCAAACACCGCGTGGGCCAGTTGGTTAAATGTGTTAAATAAAGGAAGAATATATAGGGAAAAATTTCGCCAGGCACAGCAGTTTGAATGGAGAGGTAAGAAAAAATAGCCAGCAAGAAGACTGGACATTCATACTGCCAGGGTGCTTCCAAAGCAGAATGCAGCCATTATTTGGAGTGGAAATAATCTGTGAAGAGTTGACAGGCTGAATTGATTTAAGGTGCTCCAAATGAAACAGTTATTTAGAAAAAGAAAAGCATGAGGATGGGCAAAGGTTTCCTGAAGTCTTGAACAAAAAATGACATAATCTCTTTCCTGAAGCGAGGTAAATGCTTTTTCCCAAACTAATTATCAGTGTTGCAGAGAAGCAGGATACAGAGCTCAGTGTCATGTATCCTGTGTACGAACGTTTCCAAAACTTCCTTCATTCTTGTTCAAAGGCTGCATAGTGGCAATTATTCTGACGAAGTGTTTATTTGGATCTTTCCTCCTTTGTCAGGAAAGGATGAACAGACAACCATGATCTTTCTGCTGGAGGAAACCATGGTCATTGGAAGGGCATTCTGAGGCAAAAAAATCCAGCAGGTACACCCTAAGTCTCAGTGGATCTTCTTTAAATACTCACAAAGAAATCTTCCTTCAAATTCATGAATGTTTTTCTTGATTTCTGTTATGAAGTTAGTTTTGTACATCAAAACCACATTGGTCTTCCTAAAAAAGAAAAAAAAAAAAAGAGAGGTTGGGAGTATTGTGGTTGTGGAGAAATGTTAGCAAACACAAATCTTGAAGGTGCGTAGATCAGGAGAGGTGTTGAAAGACTGTTAAATATGTTTTATATCTTCCAAGCACTAACTGATGTTTTCTGAACCCTCACATTATATTTCATGAGAGCCTGGTCCTGTCAGCATGCATTAAACATGCTCTAATGGGATCAGAGCACAGTATGCATCTGCCTACATGACTGAGATCCAGGGGGATTAAGGTCAACAAATTTTTGGATCCCTTCAGTAGCTGGAGACTACTCTGTTGAGGTCTGTAAAAGCTGCCAGCTTCTGTGATTGTGCCGAGGGAGAATTTTCACCCAAGGGAGTAACTTCTAAGGTCGTAAACCACTGCATCAACAGGATTAAATTCCTATAGGATTAGGAGTTTTCTGGATTTTAACTTTCAATTGGAGGACTTCATGCCCAAATTAATCCCCTTTTGGCTCCATCTCAAGATCTCCAGTATGAAATCAAGCAAAATTCCCCTTTCAGGAGTTTTGGCTGACTCCTGTCCTCCTTGAATGCCTGTCATCCTTTCGCTCCATTCTGGGACTGGCTTGGGTAAATTGGGCTTTTCTCTACTTCTTCCGCTATTATTTCTCTTTTTTTTTTTTCTCTCTTTTTTTATGGAATAGACTAGTGAATCCATTAGTGTGCTTAATTGCATAGTTGCCTTCCCAGTTAATAAATTTGAAATATGGCAAGTGACTAAACACTGAGAACACTTTTCAGTGTGCCGATTTGTTTGGTTATTTTTTCATTTTTTTGGGGGGGGGAGCTAAGTCTAGCTGGTAATATTACAATTACCAATTCTTCACCTTTATTGAGCAATTCTAAAGCCTTTTTTTCATTCTCAAATTCATATCTTAAGCCTCTTGAGAGCACTGGAACAAAACCAGGAGTCAAAATATTCTCTCTTTCCACATCCAGTGCCCTGTTTCCTCTCAGAGCAGGTCAGAAAAAGTGTCTCCAGCTGGCTTAATGCTGCGGAGGATTTTTCACCCTGTGTTGTGATTGGCAGTGTATTTCAGCCTAGTTTATGCGAACAAAGCCAATGAGCAAGAAGCAATAGGGCAAGGATCCTCTGAGGCTTCAAAGCCAAGCTTTTCCCATTTAAATGTCAGTCTACTACTGTTTGTCAGCAGCGCTGAAAGCTCTGACAGAAGGAAATTGAGTCTTTTCTGCCTGTTTAATATTTTCACTGCTGCAGGATGTGCTCGGTGCCACGCTGGGGAGTGATGTGTGCCCAGAATGAGCACGGCAATACGAGGCTCTTGCGTTGCGATCTCGTCCCGCACACAGGTATTGCAGCRGGCTCGGGGCATCCCAGGGCTCTGTCTGCAACGCTTTCAGAGACCCACCTCAGGAGCAAGGGGAGTTTCCCACTCCATCTGCATTTTACCTAATTGATCTCAGGCAGCCTGTCTGCTCTCTGCAAGCTGCCCATGGACAGCATGTGCTAGCTATTTTGATGCTTTCAAACTGCATAATGCATGCAGAGCCCTGGACGTACAGKTTTTCTTTATATCCATATGGGATAGTCTATGACCCCATTTGTGTGTTCTCTCGGCTGACACTGAGTTGAGCCTTAAAAGAAACATGACCAAGACTATTCCGACACCGAGAATGAGAGGAGTGGTCTTTCCACATATTAGGGCAGTGGGGGTCCAGATTTTAAGACTGCAAGTCTGCATTCTTTGCTTACCTCACTAACTTTCAAGGAGATTCTCTAGAAAATCAAAGATGTTAACACAAATAAGGTTTTTAGGAGTAAACAGTCCCTGAAGGATGACCTCTGCTTGTCTCTAATTGTGGTGAAATCAGCAAAAATGTTTCTATTGTAAATATATACTTTACGRTCTGTAGGGTTACTGTGATAAAAATTAGTATTTCATCTGGTTGTTCATAAGCCAAATGYTGCAGATGAGTCACTATTGAGTGAAGTTCATACTGCAGATATCACTCCTTGAGTAAATAGTTATTAGCTGTTTGCAGGTAGTTTTCATTGTTAATCTCTTTTGGATATATTATTTGCATTTGTCATCAAGATAATCGTCACTATACCAAACTACAAACAATGATTGTACCCCCACTGGTTTAATCATGCTAGTGGCTTCAATTAGCTTAACTCTGACTTACATCTGTCTTAGTAAGAGGAGAACCATATCCAAAAAGTCATTTTTTCTCTGTGTGTCAAAATAGCAATATCACATTGAAGACCTAATCTCAAAGACTGGAGCAGAACTATGAATAATACTATCTAATCAAGATATTAATTAAAACTTGTAATATCATCTTAATGGGAACATGTTGCAAAGTTAAATTGGATTTTTTTCCCCCTTTTAAATTAACACAGTCGATTAACAGGGGTTCTCCATATGTAATTATTTTCAGTGGAATGAAGAGCAGAGTTAAATATTAGACCTGTATATAGGTAGATTACTGTCTGGCTTGGTGAGAGGATGAAGACAGCGAGGAGTGGAAGGTGTGGGCCAGGATGCCCTGGCTAAGTTCCTGTTTGCTAATCACAACATACTTAGTCAAAATTGCTGCTAGTTTCAATTATTTGTTATGTTCTCTATATATTTCCGTAGAGGGCTGGGTACTTTTAAACATAAYATTGAAAAGTCACTTCTCCCATCTCTGCCTGTGTTTGGCTCTCAAATGAAACAGATCTRTGTCAACTTATTTTTTTGTGTGTATAAAAGGCTTGCCACTGATGTTGTATATGTATGTATGTATGTATGTGTGTTTTCTTTAAAGGTTTTTTTTAACACATAGAAATTGAGTATTTCTATGGCTAAAATGGTACTTTCTGCTTTTKTCATGGAAAATCCCTGACAGAAAACTGTCACATTGATTTTGCTGAAAAATCTAGTTGCGTATTTTCTAGCTTTCYAGTTGCACAACTGATGACCTCATGAGCTAATTCAGCTCAAAACCCCAAATTATTTTGAATGTTTTGAGAATGTTGTTCTCTACCTAGTGTTGAGATTCCACCACAAGAAGACTTTGTAATCAGTCTCTTTCAATATGCTAGTGATGACAGRGAYTAAAATGGGGACATCTGGGCCTGAAAGTGAGTAGAATAAAAGCTGTGTTAGTCCAAAACCAAAACAGACACTTTTTGTCTTGATATTTAACAAGTCGTCGAGTGGCTGTGATAACCTAGATGCAGAGGTCCTTGGTGTGACTTGATTATGGGATTTACGTCCCAYAATGCTGAAGGGATGGATCCACTCTTCAAGTAAAGGGGGGGGGGTGCTGCATGATTTACTCTTGCCCACTTGCAAACAGACTATTCAATATTATAAGTAAGTGAATTAAATCTAYTTCATTCAAATTTTGAAGCCGGTAAAAATCACTGAAAGGCTCTCCATGAGCTTCATTGAGCTTTGGTTAYGAGTGAAAAGAATTAATTTTGCAGGAATAAGAATCTTTGAGCAGCCTTTACAAGTGAATAGGAAATCAGGGGAATAGTTTGTATTTACAYAGAAACTTTCCCCCAAAGATTTGATTTTAGTTTGAAAATAGACTCCTTGAGCAAGATTTAACTCCATTTAAATATACATATATAGAGAAAGAGATTGTTTTAAGAGCTTTTGTTCCCCCATTAAGCATAACTTCTTAAACATATATTTTTTTCCTCTTTCTGATTTCTCAGTATTTTTCATCACCTCTAGCCAGACATTAGATTTCCTGAGACAGCCAGATCCYTGTCTTGACAGGTTATTAATTATCACAGCTGGAGGTGGGGTGTTGTGGCTGTTTCTTGCTGTTTGTCATTTGACAGTAAAACTGGATGAAAGCTAGGGTTTGGAAAGAAAATAGGAATAAACTCCAACATTTGTATACAGTGCACATTGGCTGAACAGCTGCTGGGTTGTTTTTCAGACCATCTTCTATGTCTCTTATCCTTCTTTCATGAACTTCTCTTTTCTGAACTCAGATATTTTAAAACAGACAATAAATATGATAGTAGCCAAGTAGAGAAGATAGCAAAATGTTGCTGAAAATCTCCTGCCTTGTACAGTGAAATTTCCCAGAAATCTGAAGAGCAAGGCTGAAGTGGGTMAGTGATGAAAGAGTATATTCAAAAATAGAAGACCCCAGCCAACAACAAGCCTAGTTACTAAGAATCATTGGGGAATCCTAAATTCCCCAAGTTAAACTGCTACTTGAACTCTCTTGTCTGGGTGTGATTCACTGGATTTTGAGTGAGAAATCACTGATTTTATGAATGTTTGCCATGGTGAGTATGACTGGCAAGGTAAGGCGGGTARCGGTGTTTGCAGAAGGATATAAAGCTAGCAGAAAGCTTTCTGCTAGCATCTACAGCACATGCAGAGAAAGCAAAGTCCTACCAGGTACATGCATTTGCCACTAGGACTATCCWACCAAACGACAGATTGGCATCAGGGACAGGAGATGCAGAAGGTAACCAGGAGGCATCTCTAGAAGGMAAGAGCCTACAGAAATTGTACTTTTATTAGCTTCTCAGAGGGAATTTCTGGGACCAGTATCGGCAGGAGCATGGAGGGAGATTTGGAGCATCTTGCACAGCCAATGCCAGGACGCTCCTGAGAAAATAGCTCATGCTTATGTGAAACCTATTTTACGTCTTGGTACTCCTCAGGTAGTGCTGCTTGCTGTGAGGAAGTGAAGAGCAGAGAGCATCCAGGAGAGGGCAGTGCTGTACTCACACCTCAGCTAAATTAGGTTACTGATGCCAGGAATGTTATGGAAAAGTTATGAATGATGATAATTTTTTTTGTCATGCCATCAATTTATTTAATTAATGGCAATTTCTTATGCCAGATTTACATTAATTTTATTTTTGTGTCTAGTCAGTCTATCATAGGAGGCACTAGATGTTTTCCAGGTTAAGTGTGACAACAACATTGCTTTGCAGTCTCAGTTTCAATTCTCTTTCTAGTTGGAATGAGATCYTGGAGGAGTGAAGGGGATTGAGGGTGATGCTAAGCTGGAAGTTAAGAATATTGTTGAAATAGAAAGACTTTATCACTTGAGGAACATTTTGCAGTGATTCCTGAAGGTACGCAAGCTTTGTCACTTTTTCACTTCCTCTAGAAGTTCTGCTGTGCTCAGGTCCCTCAGCTAGGAATCCATCACCCWTAAGACATGTGCAATCTGTTCCAGGCTTTCTCATTCAATTTGTCCCAAAGGACCCCAGTAGCCTTGGCTACACTCAGATGTAGTCTCTAAATCAGCTGAGATCTGATCCTTTCATTGCTATGCAGCTTGGTACCAAAGCCCTAAATCGCCAGTGGAGGAAAGTTGGGAGTGAGCTGATAGCAAAGCAGGCCCTAAATTACAGAAGAGACAGACCATACATTCTAAACTAAGTGGAGATGATGAACTATGGTGATCCATCCTGGCCATGACAAATGCATAGATTATTCTGGTCTCCACCTGGGAATAAAGAAAGAATGGTAGRCATACTTCAGCTCGCAGGGAATGACGTCTATGTCTCAGCAAGAAGACACAAGGAGTGTCTGGCACTCCATGCTGGTGAAGAGGATGTTTTATGCACAGCTGACTGAAAGATTAGAACATCASCCTGTAAAAAGGCTTCTGGCAGTACTTATAATTTGTCTCTTCTGCACTTGTTTTCAGAAATATTTGTTTCCTGCCTGAGCTTCTCTTGCAAAGTGTGCAGCGCTGTAATTTCTCCTCCCTTAAACTGGAGTCCTGCATGTTCAGCTCCTGCCTCCCACTTCACTGCCCCTTAGGTCACATCTCAGAGACTCCCAGAGCACGCAAGAGCCCCTCTTCTGCTCCCAGACTAGTTACAGCTATGAGCATCACCACTATTGCCCTGGGGATGCACATCAGCTGTATGACTGTCACTTGTCACACTTCATGAAGCTTAAAATTCAGAGCTCAAGTAATTGGAAGGGCTGAAAGAGGCAAATTTCCCAACTGCAACATTGTAATGGCTCTTCTTGAGTTACTCAGCCCAAAAATTCATCCTGTCTTGCATGGAAAAGTCATGTATTGGAGACAGATTTTCTTGAGAAACAGATATAGGGAGGAAAGGGAGTAAGGAGTATCAAATGAAAACAGAGAAGGCCAAGTTCAAAGCAAACAAGGGTATGATTCTTCATACAAGAGATAGCTAAGTTGTGGAGCTCCCTGCTGATGGATACTGTGGAAATCATTCCCTTATCTGACTTCAAACAGACCGGACAAATTCTTGAAAGAGAAACCCACACTTCCTTTACCACTGTACACACTGTATTTTAGAAACAGACATCCAGTCTGGGAGGTAAAGTTTTGAGCAGTCTCCATTTATCACCACTGACAGTCTACTAATGTATAGGCAAAAAAAGAATGGACAAACTTGCTGGCTAGATGAAAGTGCATTTTTACATTACCCCAAAATGGTAGTGATAGTAACTTGTGTTACATATTTTCATCAACATTCAGAGAAAGTTTATTTGTAAATTTGTCTTGAAGACAACTGAGAGAAGGTGCTCAGTGAATGATCTTTTTTCAATTCACCTCCCTTCTGCAGACATTTTAGAGTCAAAAGAAGCCTGAAGCCATGCTACTTAACGATCTTAGATTTTGCAAACTAAACAGGGTCAAGATGGGGACACATTTGTTTCCAGATAAATCCAAGAGCCCTCAGGAGGTGACAAGAGAATTTCAGGACTGACCTAGTGTCACTGGATATGTGTACTGTTGATATGCTGATTTTTTTACAGGAAAAGGAGAACTCCTTTAGGTAACACACTCCCCTATATAAGCGRGTAATTAGTGATGTATTTGTAGCGGGAACTCCACCTAATGTGAAAGCTTTCAGACTTCTGTTAGGTCATTAGTCAGAAAGTTCCTATCTAACCCAGCAAGGGGACCAGATTATTTAAATGTTAATATGGAGAGAGATGAACATGAAGGAGCTATTCACAACCAGTACACTCTATTTGCTTGAAACTGCTGCAGGGTTTGAAGTGAAATTATCCCCACACATATCTAGAGTGCAAATAGCTGGAATAGAAGAATGACAGAGTATTTCTTATGCCAGTGACAGACCTTTCAAAGGAAAGGACTTATCGGAGGCCTTATCATCATTCTGGTTCATGCTTCCTAAAGAGATGGAGAGTCATCTGAGGGTTGTTGAAATGTTGCTATTTTGAACATTTCAAAAGAAGGAAAGCTGAAATCTGAGCAGTCATAGTCTGATTACACTAGTTCCTCCTGAAATGTTAAGTATATATAATAATGCCTTTTTCTCATGGAGCCTAAACTGATAATAGTCTTGCTGTTAAAATGCTGCCACACTGTGCAAGGGAAGTAGCAGATGCTTTCTGCTAGGTGATGTAATTTTTTTCAGTTCAATTTCTGTAA
This sequence comes from Rhea americana, assembly GCF_003343005.1. Taxonomy (NCBI): domain Eukaryota; kingdom Metazoa; phylum Chordata; class Aves; order Rheiformes; family Rheidae; genus Rhea; species Rhea americana. Next base: position 2,729,698 of record NW_028186457.1, read on the forward strand.
AGGTGATGGGCTCTTCAAATTGTTATATCCAGGAGGCACTGTCCTTGTTTGAATACTTTTTACTGATGAGAAAATGGCAATGCCTTTTGGAATCCAAGCACAGAAGGATGCTTCTGTGGTGGAGAATAAAATTTCCCCTCCATGTTACCTTCCTGTTCTGGTTATCTTTGAGGGGAAACATGTCACTGCCAATCTCCGGCTTGCACAAGAGAGTTAGTAAGTGCTCTACCACTTTCTGTTCTCCCCTCATAATTACTTCTGACATGGAAGGAGACATTATTTATTACTCTCTGTCAATGTGTGTTCAACACTGGCTCCTCCCATGAATCTATTTTCTCTTGTTCTCTATTTTCAMTTGTTGGCGTGTCCACTTCTTAGTTCATCATCTATTTTCTTTCTTCATCTATCTTCTTTCTACAAGGAAAGGCTTCCTAAATGTGTATGTGTATGTAAAGCAGATGCAGACTTCAGTTCTACAGTCAGACCTTGCTGTTATTCCCTCAACTTCAGCTGCTAAGGTCCTGAAAGTACTCTGGAGTTGGGCTGATATGGAAGACATAAGGCAAATTAATCTAGTGGGTATTGCAAGATTTGGAGATTATGGAGAAGCAGTGTATTTGAGTGGATTGCATTTACCACTTTATATTGCCTTGCATGAGTAAAATATGCCTGTGAAAATTCATTAAGAAAAACATTACCCTGAGTAAATGTTTGAAATTTTGTTCCCCTGTTCATGTGGCAAAGTTGAACTGCTGTCCTTTAGCATAAAATTAACATGTTTTCATAAAAAAATTGGATTTCCTCCAACAAAGCAGCAAGATTTTMTGGGAAAAGATTAATGAAAATATTGTCAGTATATAAGAGGAACATCCAGTAYTATACTACATGAGGAGTAACATGTGTTCACATGCTTAAAATTTGGRAGTTGTATCTTCAGTGCACCATTTTAATTCTAATGAAGGTCTTCAAGATGGAGCCTTGCAGTGCATATGCATGGGCAGAGTTAAGGTTACTCAAGCAACCTTTACTGCCATACTTCCACTTTTTCTTTCTCCATGCATACTGCATAATATGTGATCAAATACATCCCAAATTTTTGTGCTGCCCCAGTGAGCTTACAAACCACGTCAAGACAGCTATATGTACAAACAGAATAGGTGCACAGACATAAAATTAAATTAGATATAAAAAGTGAACTGGACTGTCGTGTTGGAAAATATGGCCCTAACTGCTCTGATTTCTGTGCACTGAAGCAAACCGGTGCAGCGCTGACCTTACCTGTGCTCTGTACCCACCTGTTTCCCATCCTCCGTTAGCAGAGGCAGCAAAAGTGAGCATATACACTCATTTTGAACGCTTCATTGTGGCACATTAGTGAAAGCTCAGCTTCAAGGGTCACTTAAGCTAACACGCTGTCCCCTGAACTGGATAACGGAGCCATAGGTACACCTTCCTTATACCTTCTGTATCTGAGGTGACAACCTGTGGCCGAAAGCAGAGGACTAACACCTTGCACTCCAGGGCTAGATCTGAAATGTCCCTAGTTTCCTGGAGCTTCTGTCTTACTCCTGCAAAGGAGTTAGGAAGGTGAATGTCTTAAGCCTTCCAATGTGTGCCAATTGGCAATCGCAAGAGTAACAAAACCAGATTAAATAGGTGATATGGAAATCCAAGCCAACCTGGTTCTCTCAGCATTAAAAAATGGTAGGAAAATCTGGGTTTTTTWATGCATTTCCTGGCTTGTCCTTCCACAGCTCTTGTACCAGGTACCCAAGTTCGGTAGCACATCAATAATTTATTCTACCATTCCTAGCGATTAAATCCRTTGCTGACATGTTGATGAAACTCTACTCAGCTGGAAAGTCTAATTAAGTGCACAGCAGTTTATAAAGCTGGCTAAATTCAGATACAATCCACTCTGAAGCAGAGAAGTCTATGACCAGCACAGAAACCAACTTTCTTTAAGTGAGATAGTCAAGACATGAAAGAAAAAAGCGGAAAATGAAAAAAAAATGAGAAAAAGACTAGTTAAGTATTTTGTATGTGTACGTGTGTAAATACATATATGTATATAACAAGAATAAAACTGGAACTGTGTGACTGTCAGATTGAGCAATAGCAAATCCCTTGGCGTTTGCTTGAACAATAAGGATTAAATAGCACAGTCACTTTCTAGAAAGTCCAGTCTTTGGCAAGCTTTTAAACCATGAAAGAGCAGCCTTGAATCCTAGCCAAATCCTTTCTCTACTGAGTTCACAGAAGCCTCTATTTCTGAATCAGCGCATAACATTATCATGTGTGCTTATGATAATAGCTTCGCAACCCCTTTGGCAGAAAAATTAGTGAAATTGCCTATGTCTTGATTAACTGATGAATAATCAAATATCATCTAATATCCAGTTGCTTCATACAGACTCCTCATTAAGACTGAATTACAGAGCTGAGAGATATAGTTTTCTTTTCTCAGCTATCACAGACCTGATGTTTTCTTTTGGCCACATCCATTTCCCTGCTGCCTTTGTCTGTGTTGTTGGTTTTGATTATTTGGGGGGCAGACACAAGGGCTGCAGTTTTGCAATCAATTTAACACAGTTTAAATCCAAGCTGCTTTTGAAAACCTTGGTGCTACTTTTTTCTCCCACCCCAGGCTGTTTGTTCCCTCAGTCTCTTTTTGCCAGAGCCTAATGCCAGTGTGGATGAGTCAGATCCTGCAGCAGCTCTGCCTGCCTGTGCRTTCGTGAGTCCCCTGATGCATATGATGGCCTAGCAAGGGCTGGACCAAAGGAAGAGGCAGGAATACACAGCCAGGTGCAGTGAAACAATCTTTGCTAGCAGCTGTGCTGATTTAGATTAGGCTTCGTAACAATTTCAAGCCATCCTATCACCTATTAGAAATCTATGCAGTACCTGGCACAGCTTTATGCTAGTCTTCTGTGTACTGTCATAACAAAAAACAGGAAAGATGAAGTATTCTCTACTGCAAAGAGCATAGTTCCTTCTATATCTAAAATTCATATTGATGCAGAAATGACTCCTTTTTTGGTGGTATCTGTGTTGAGATGCTCACTGTTAGAAGTAGCTTTCATGGGAACCAGCACTCAGAAATRTTTCATAAACAGAGTAAGTTGCTCAAGCTGGAGATGACACTGATCCTTCCCTGAAAATCTTGSTTGTGGATAATTAAATCTCACCTGCCAGTTTTGCATATCCTCCAGAGATGCAAAATTTTTTATTATTAAATCTTATTAAATTAGTTAGGTTATTTTAATGTATTGTAAATTAAATGTAATGTAAATTGTACAATGTACAATTTAGTACATTAAAATAACCTGACTAACTTAGTAAGATTTGGTTCATTTGGTAAGTTCACAGTATCATTCTGGGGCCATGAATATTTCTTTGATAACATATCTCTTGCAAGCAAAATTTCTAGCCAAAATCTAGAGCTAAGAGAAAAGCATTTTTTTGTTGAGAAGTGAAGTTTTGTAGGGTTTTTTTAGCATAAACCATTTCTAATTCTTGCATTATACTTTGTGTAAGCAAGCTGAAATGAATGATTGACAATATAATTATTTGGTCATAGTTATTATAGAACAATAGAGTTTTTGCTTTCTTTTTAGTTCTCCATCTGCAAAGTGGGGATACAGTTTCTGTCTCAGAGGAAAGTTATGAAGATTTCCTGGTTAATCCTTGGACTGTATTTTGTCTGTGCTAAGTACCATATAATTATTAAATGTCCCAATTATGGACAGTTGACATTGYGCCACATCCTTGAAGTACTGTTCACATTTTTTCCTACATTCTGAAATTTGAATGATTCACTTACTTTGAGTTTAATGCACCAAATATCAAAGCACAAATGTTATATTTTGATAGCACAAAGACTCATACTCTAGTTATCAAGCGGTCCTCAAGTCTTCTGCCTCAGATATTGTGTGTATGTTGTATGTATGTTTGTAATGTTGTATGTATGTTGTATGTAATGTTGTATGTAATGTTTTATTTGTTTCCTCCYAATACACAATGTGTATCAAGCAAAACTGAGTCCTTGAAAGTTCTAGCACAAGAAAGGCTGTCTCATTTTTTATAAGGATAYGATGGCTTCGGGCCACAACAATTCACACTTACTGGTTGTAGCAACCACGCTTAATGAGCACTGTCATTTTGAGTGGGTTGCATTGATTTGATTTCACTTGCCTAGGTGTCTAAGCAAAATATGCATCAGCCCAAGACCAAGCAGTCCCATCTTTCATAGATGGAGAGCAAACCAAGGAAGATTCAATGGTCTAGAAATTGCTAATGCACTTCATATTAAGGTTTTTTGGATGTGTGACTCAGTCCCCTCCAATACTGTCTCATACATGTTGTGTTCTGATTTTTGCTCCACGGTGTCACATTCTCCTTTCAGTATGTTGATACTTTGGCCTCATGTATCTTGCTAAATTTGCCCCCTTTTGTCTGTTCCTACAGTGGTTGAGGACACCCTCCAGGTGAGGAGGGGGCTGACTTCTTGCTATGGCAGCTGAATTACGTGGTGAAGGTGATGCTTTTGTGGTACATTAGGGGTACCCCTGACTCAGACTCTGTAAGATCTTAGGAGACACTCTGTGAAGCAGGTTTTGATAATGCCRGCTGGGAGTTCTCTGAAGGGTGGCCTTGCGCACGTACCCTTCACTGCACACAGAGTAGATAGCATGCAACAGCCTACATGGGTGTGTTTTGTTAAAAACTTGCCTTGGGAATTTTTGGATCAAAAATACAAATACCTAAAGAGATCAGATGCTGCTAACCTAGATTGCTAGTTGTTGGTATGTTGTAGCTTAGCACTTAGAAAGCTAGAAAATATTTAAGTCCTCTTTTAGATGCCAAAGTTTTTTTTAGACCAGGTCTATGYGTTTTGAAGATATTTGCCTCCCTCAGCAGTTCCATTCCAGATGTCACTGCATTATCTTGGCTTTCTGTAGCCACTCCTTGAACTTCCTGTCCTCAAAACTAGGCCACTTTGGCATGTATTTCTCAAACTATATTTGACTGTCACAAATATAGCCTGTAGGCATTGATCATAGGTCTCTAAAGRGTCTTTCTGATCCTGCCACGTTTACTGTATGAATCCTATGATGTGAATCATTCATGCCTGTCATTTTACATATATTTACTAAGATGCTTTGGAACATAGAGTCTAAGTTTTATGGAAAATTTTTCATTTGTCTAAGACCCTCATTTAACCTTTCCTCCCATATTCTATATCCCCAAAACTAACACCCTACAATTCTGTCTCCCTCACTGTGTACCTGTGACTTTCCAAATCAGGACCATCACTGCATGTTTCCACACCTTTCTCACTAATCAAGGATACACCTTCACCTCTCTAAAATATATCCTTACTCTGCCTCTATTTTTCTTATCCTTTCAGAAGATAACGATTGCTTTTGGATATATTTTAGGACTCCAGTCTTATGTGTATTATCTCATCCAGCTTATCAGTTCTCTGCTACCCACCTTGGAAGTCTGCCCAGCTTTCTAGTCCTTAGGTCACAAGCTCGATAAAGTTCATTTGCATTGTGCAGCAGGAGAARTGCAAGAGATGGAAGATTTTGCCTCCCTTGGGAGCAAGTTACCACAAACCAGATGACATGCAGTATCTTGTTCCTGCTTGAGGCAGTGGCTCCCAGCTCCTGAACTTTTCACTTTATTTATTTCCATACATATTGCTGTCAAGAATTAATGCCTCTAGCACTCCAGAATACTAAAATATACAGTCAGAAAATCAGCACATTTGACACGTAAGCAAATCACGAACTGTTCATGAGTCTTGACTATGACTATTATAGTCAATAAAGAGAATCTACAGAAAAATCACCAATATTATCTAAATATGAACGTTTCAAGAAAGATTTTAATGTTTTATTTCTCTCTTGAAGACACAAAGGGATGTCTTTCTCTCACTTTAAATTCTGCCAAAAGTACAGCAGGGATGAATCTGTTCCATAAAAACAAAATTACACAAAAGAAAATTAAACTGATAAAAAGAGAGAGACATTACAATATAAATAGAAAACAATTGGCAAAAGAGAAAACAACTCCCTCTCCTTGTTGCTATGCATCCAGAATCGGTGTCTTATTCATTTGTTAAACTTTTATGGCACTGGGAATCTCAAATGCTAATTTTCTTCAGAATGAAAGTGCCCTTTCTAACAGGAATGATGGTCTGGATATGGGCAGGAGCAAGCAACTGTGTCTGGAGAGACGGTAATGTTRTATCTTAGTCTGCTGGAGGTCTGTGGGCAAGATATCTTTGCCTTATTGTTTCTCTTACATTTTTCMGTCTGGCTTACTGACGTGGGAGGAACATCTGGTCCAAAAACATTTATTGAAACCAGCTATGACAGACTTTTGATGCTGCTGTCATGATTTTCTTTGGCAATGAGGTGAAAAATCTTTTACCCAGGAAACAAAATCTTTTGCCTAGGAGATGAAATAGTGTCCCTGTGGAAATGAGAGCTGAGTACCTTGTGGGAAGTGCAGCTGCATACTGGGCTATCGTACTTCTTCATGAGCTTCGGGGGCATCATGACCTGGTGGTACCCCCTGGCTACCACTCTCATCCTGCTTTCCTCTGGATCTGATGATCTGTTGAATCACAGGAGATGTTGTCCACCCGGAGAGACACTGACAGAAGAGGCAGTGCAGCARTATTACTTATTCGCAATAATAGGAAGTTCTATTGAAAAAAGTAATGTCCTTAAGGTTTCTGTGAAAAATGTAGAGCTAAAGCTTTACAAGTGTCAGACAGAAAAACCTGTGAAATATGAAGAAAGGCCTTGCTTCAAGGTCTTGATATGGGTAAGTATACAGCTGAGCCCAATATGACTGCAATTTCATCACCCATAATAGAAATAATTAGCTATAGTGGTTTGCAGATGTCTTCTTTAGTTGCTGAGCTCTTATTTAGTGCCACGATATGCATACAAAAAACCACACACAGTTCTCCAGGCCTTTTGAAAAAGTAGGCCATTTAAGCAGGCAAACATCACAGGATAACCTTAACTATTGGTAAGAAGATGGACCAGAAATTATGTTCATGGCCATACTTGCAAGACTCTCTGATGATGATAATAATAATAATAAAAGAAGATATCATGCCATTGACAAATAGAAACAATTTTATATCTAATAGGATTTAAGTAATAAAGGCTGAAGGGCTGCAACAGCTGCAAAGAGATTAGATACGTTATGTTTTCTCAGTGTAATAAAACTTGTCAAATAAAGCTGAATAAAATCTCCTTATCTGTGTCTCTGGCTTATTTTTCCTGCAGCCTCTTTCCTTTAGCTGATTGCAGGAATCACCATTTCTCTGGAATGGTTACACACACGACAGTTCAATTAGAGTCAAGTTAGTGAAAGTTATTGCTGGATTTGTTTTTGGTTGGGCTTCTTTTTCTTTTTGTTTTTCTCTCCCTTCCCCTTCCCTTYTCCTTTCCCCTTCTCCTTGCCTTTTCCTTTCCCTTTCCGCTTCCCCTTCTCCTTTACCTTCCTCTTCCCCTTCCCCTTTCTTTTTCCCTKTTTACAAAACAGAGCTGTAGCATTTGGAGAGTATGAAGTAGACCAAAAAAACCTACACAGCTAATCTGTTTCCAACTTCTGCTGGTACTTACTGGACAACTGGGCTGGCATGTGTATATCAATATAGTATTGTTAAATTTAGTGCTGATTTACACCAGTTCAGGATCTGATTCAAAAATAAAACCCAACAACRTAACAAGACAGCCTATCCATCTTTCTCCACTAGTGCTTGGCTCTGCCTGCATATCTCCCTGTGGGATTCCCTGTCCTCTCCTCTCTCCTTGCGCCTCTGGTGTTACTCCTGAGCACTGCCTGGAGTCCTCCTCCATTTCTCTGCTTCTCCTCCCTCCGTTTCTCCGTWGCTAAAAAGGAAAGCATTGTCTTTCTTGGGCTGGTGTGCAAATGTTTGCTGAGAGCTTTAAGAGCCACAGATGGCATTTGCTTTCAAAAGTGTGAGTTGTTATTATTACTGTTAATACTATGTGACAGGTTGACATTTTGCTAACCTTTCTGTGAAATCCAAGGCCAAAATTTTGTCTAGGCTACAAACACACCAGATTTACCATGTGTTCCATCCTTCCATCCAGGCTAGATTTTTCCAACTTGTATGTGTGTTTGATTTAAATTATAGGAGTGTCTAAAGCAAAGACATTATCTTAAATACTGAGTGGGAAGAGCAAAWGATGGTGCATGTTAAAGCAGCATTRCTGTTGCCTTCAGCACATATTTGAAYAAAGCATATTATCTTTCAGGGTAAACTAGTGTAGCTAGTAAGAAAAGCCAAGGGATCAGTCCAAGCTGATGTTGTACATAAAGACACAAACATCATACATAAATCAATAGGCATTGATTTAGGTAAATGAGAGATTTGCCCTCAGGCAAAAAAAAAAAAAATTACTTAATTATTTATTTGTATGTATTCAAAATGTTGCATGCTTGATTTATGCAGACACATATCCAATATTAGTTAAAATTTAAGTTTATTGGATGAGTGTCCACAACCCCACAATTTAAGATCTTTCCAGATTATTGCTTTTATCATATGTTTTTGTCCTCCAGAGAGAAAGCTAAGGAAACAAATGCACGATGACAAAGTGGTAACCAGTTAGGGAAAAATACTGAAACCAATTGATGGTGCTAAAACCACTGTCAAAATCTGCAGTATATCTGTATCTGAAATAATGCCTTACTATTGATTTAAATATAACTGTTCCTCAGGATGGGGGCGGGGTAAAAAGAAATTTCTATATGAATTTAATTTAATAATTTAATTTAGTCTCAGTCCTAATYGCATGGCACTGGCAAAATGAAGGTGGGTATATACCCTCTGTCATCCTGCTSAGAAGTACTGCAGGATGTTAGCTAAAGTCCTAGAGGCAGTAAATTGCATTAGCCAGACTGCTTCCAGCATCTGAGCTTGTATCGCAGGAGGCYGTATGTGCAGGTTTATGGGAAGGAGGCTGAAGATATTTGCTTTCTTATAATACTAATTTTCTTGCTCCTCCCTGCTCCTCCTCCCCCCTCCCCCCCCCCGCCCCGGACATTGCTTGAATTAATCTGCCAAGAAGTCCTTTTTTTGGCTCTTTGCAGGTATACCCAGACTGGACTAATACTGTTGTTGCAGTTGCCTGCCCCAGGCACAGTGTGGAAAATCTACCATTTTGAAGAATGCCTTACTCTGGATTTGGGGAGTCTAAAGCAGCTAGGCCATGCCAGCTCTCAGTAGGTGGTGGTAAGAAGGTAGCATGTGGTGTCTTATTTTCTGGTCACTACCACAATCCTGATGTCCACCACAGCCAGACTTTGGAGAGAGCAGGCTGAAGCTGGAGCACGCACAATGTTGTGCATCCCTCTGTACTCTAATTTCCTCACAGCTCAGTGGGACGGAGAACTTGGAATGTGGAGCCCAAGACAGAGAAATCCCTTTGTGGGCTGAGGACACAGCCAGTGTCTTGCATGTGTCCGGGGCACACTCCCATTGCACACGAGCCCAGGCTTGCTGGCAGCGGTAGTGCCCAGGCAGGTCAAGTGGTTGCCTCTGGGCCCTGTTCCCTAATGCCTCACTTATTTACTGGTATGTTGCTATTACAACCAATGCCACTACTACAATGTAATGTATTTTTACTTACAAAGGGAGGAAATGTAATGGGAAATAGCCTTTACAGAGTTAAATCAGAAATTACTCCACTGATTTTAATGGCATTTCAGTCTTTGTCCAACCGAACTTGTCATCTATTTGTTAAGATGACCATCAGTATAGATGCTGATAGAAATATTGAGTTAGTAATTGGATATGTAGATGGGATGTAACCCAAAAAATCCATTTTAGAACATACACCTCCTCTACAGTTGTCTTCCTTTCCTAGGAAGTCAAGTTGTTCCCACCAGCTCAGGAATAAGTAAAGGCAAAGAAGAATCTTGGTTAAATCATTCCTTTCCCTGGTCTGGCCAGAGGGCTTCTCTAGAACTTCCCAGGGGGGCTCAGTTCTCGTAGTGTGATAGGAAGTTTGAAAAGGCTCAGCTGTCTGGATGCAAAGTTTCTGCAAGTACAGAGCAAGCTTTTTCTTTCCAGGAATATGAACAAGAGTCAAGAGAGCATAAAAAATGGGGAATTAGATCCTCTAGTTAAATTTCTCCACCTTCCTTGCTGCCTGCATGATTCTAAAAAAAATCCTATGAGCAAGTAGATACTTTCTTTCACACTTGTCAGAAGTTCATATTTTAATATTAGTCTCTCTTTATTTTGTTTGGGTTCTCTCCTTTTGCTGGTAAAGGTTTAAGTAAAGTTAGCATGATAGGAAATGCTAAGATTCAGTCTGTGGATGGTTTGCTGCCACCAAAGTCCTTTGAACCTTAAAGTTCATCSTTWTCACTRTTATTCAATATGATGTTGTCAGATTACTTTCCGGCATTGGTTTTCAGATAAGATTGACAGACGTAACAAGCAGGTAGGTAAGAAAGTTAACTTGTTGCAGGACAATGGATGTGCACATTAGAAGAKTTCTGAAATGCAGAATGTTACTAAAGGCCATAATCTGATATTAATGATGGAGCTGGCTGAAAACCACTCAGCACACAGAATTTTTTTTAAATATATTTATTTATTTATTTTATTTGCTTACTGTTTGTGTTAGATCAGTACCCATTTCCTCAAGGTGTCCCTTTCACACCAGGAGCCCCCAGGATACTGGAACCAATTAAAAACATTGATATTCTTGCTTCAATATTAAACCAGGGAAAGAATTGATAGGAATTTTAAATTCATTGTGCATGCGAGAAACAGTTACCATTTCCATATAGCTTTCAGACTAGCCTCACTGCTGAAGAAGTTCCCAGGCCTGGGGAAGATCCAGTAGGGCCTGAGACACGCTTCACTCTAAATTCTGCTTTTGTTTCCCGCTAGCATATTTTGTTAGAAACATTCTACTTTTGCTGGAAACATTCACAGCCAGGCTGGGAGCTACTGAAATATGTCCCTAGCACGTCAAACAACTGGGATTTTGAACGACAACCTCAGTGTAACTGTAGCGGTTGACTGCACAAAGGGCCTTGTGACTGTCCTTGCACCAGATCCTAGCTCATATATATGCTCATGCTTTTAGACACACATTGCGCCTTTTCGTATTGTACACCCCAAAGTCCCTGACTGGACCTGTATGAAATGCTATGAACCACCAATGATGGTGGTTGGWGAGTGGGGGGAGGAAGCAGAATCATATGGCTCACCTGTTTAGAGCCATGATCTACCTTAGCTCCTGCTCAACGTGCTTTGGAGCATGGCCCTGTTCACGGGCTCTATTCAGGAGCATGACACTAGCTCCAGTGAGGTGTTGTGAATAGCTTTTTCCTGACTTAAAGAGGCCGGAGGCATTGTGCTATAAATATATTGTGCTATGGGCTTTCTGGGCTTCAGCTTGGCATTTCTGATTTTGGTCTGCATCTTTTGTTCTCCCCAGTGGATCACGAGTTCTTAAGTGGCTGAGACATAGGTAAATATCAGCAATGCATCTTTTAGGATTATTCCCCATGAACTCATGAAGCACAAATGATTTATGAATAGCTAAGGTTTCATCTGCTATGTGTGCAGGGTCCAAAAAACATATTATGGATCACCACACTGCTGTCTTACTTACTTTCATCCCAGTGACGAATCTCATTCCCAACCACTTTTGACTGAACAAAGAGGATTGCTCAGATTACTTTCAAGGTGAGCTTTTAGTTTGAGTCACCCTGTTTTTCCAGTGTTATTTCAATCTCTGTCTCTTCCCATTGCAGCTTTAGGCAAGTAAAGAGTTCTGACTTGCTTCTATTTCATCAGCTGTCCCGAAACRCAGTTAAATAGCTGCAGTGTTCCTCTGCAAAAGTCATTGCATTTCAGAGATAGGTGTAATGGTGCTGGCAATACTGCAAGTTGTATTTCACAGTTGCCCAGATACATGCTCCAGATAAAGGACAAGCGATGTTTTTGATTAATATTACCRGTATTTGCTGTCTATGCTGTCTATCATAGGATAGAGGCTGAACTCCACTATACCAAATGCAATAGCTGCATCCAATAAGAGGATGAGTCAGCTGGCAAGCATTTATGTCATTTAACTTCAGTTATCTACAAGATACATGCCTAATTTGACCTTCTTGTCCAAGTTTCCCCTATAGTTAAGGAAGAGAGAGAGAGAGAACATGATAATGTCCTAGATAGATGTCCTAGACATCTCTCTCAGGCTAGGATTAATCATCTTCAGAATATAATCTCTCTGTGTTGACTCTAGTGGAAGCTGAAGTGACTAATATGGATTAGATACCTACATTTTAGATTACTAATTTCCTTATTTCACTGTGTTTGGTAGATTCAGGTCTTCTTTTCTAGACAAATGGGAAAGAAATGGAAAAGCCATCATTCTGTGCTGCATTACGCCAGGTAGCATGACTGTCAGATACCCACATCTATCTTCTTTGGGTGCAAGAACAAGAAATTGGATTGTTTCTCACTGTCCTGTCATTTCCTCAAGTAGCACATTGATAAATCACCACAAATTATATATTCAACTATAATAAATAAGTATAATTAATTAATTTTATAATAAACTATAATGAATTAGTTCTTTTGGTTAGGATTTTCTAATACTTGCGCACAAATAAGTATATAATGTCCAGTTATAATTGTCATGTTGAAAGAGAGCTACAACAATGTTGACTTGCCTTTTAATAGACCTGAAAATCCTCTAATGACACTGTAATGGCACTTCCTTCTGATCCTATGGAAGAATAATCAAAAAAGCAACAATATGCAGAGGCTCAAGGTGAGATTATTTGCCTTTCACCCAGGCAGCAGGAGCTGCTCAGAATGTTAATCAATGCTGTTTCCAAACAAGAAGCCATTCACTTCCAGCAGCAATCAGTAAAACTATTCAATCTTGAATAAAATTGCCCCAACGGCACATCCACACTTCATTATCCTCTTCTTATACCCCCTACAGTGCTCAGGAATATAACTATCATGGGCTTTATAGCCTTTCCACTCTATGGCTTTATAGTCCTTCTTCCCTCCTATCCTTTTCAGAGACAGTTATCTTGCTCAAGATCAACAGSGTTGAAATGAGAAATATGGAATGAATGTTGCACTGTTTTGGCTGGAGAGATGCTACTACGGGTAGATATTGGTTTGGATGCCTCCCATGCTGCAGGCCCAAGAACCTGATATTAAAGATGCTACCACATTACAGGTGATAGTCCATATTCCTACAAGTAACCAGTAGGAGGATTAGACTGAGATCTGCAGTCTGCAAGCAGGAAAGCTCAGAAAATCAAATTTGACACCATACTGTGGAATTTGGCCAGTGTCTGAATTGGCCTTTCCATGGCCATGTGAACGATGTGTTCAGAGATAACAAGAGTTTGTAAAGCTTCCCATGCTTCTGTTGTGAGGTTTTGTTGTTCCTATCACAGGGGCGATAGGGTGTTTTCTCTCTGAGTTAGCACAAAGAGCTTTGCCTTGCATTGGGAAGAGCTGTGGCGTGACAGAAGGAGACAGCCTGCTCCAYGAAAGGAGCAAAGGTTTGAAAACAGGAGCTGCCACTTGCTGGCAGGCTGGTTTCTTTTTGTAGCAGAATATTTGAACTCCATCATCTATGGAAGCAGTCAAGCAGCAATACCATGGAAAACTAGAATGAAAAAAATCTCCAAATAGAGCATTTTACAATATAATTGTATATTTTATGAAAAATGAACAACTCATTTTTTTTAGGCGACAATAAGAGTTTTGCCGTTTTTCCTTGTAAACAATCCTCTGGGCACCTTATCTCTGTTTACAAAGGATAGATTCCTTCCAAGTATTTGCTGTGTTTGTTGAACACATGATAAACACAGGTTAGAGGGCATTGAGACTCCAACATCGCATGTGCTTTTTTCCTCCCCCCCATCCTTGTTTTGTTTGACCTTCTAGTTTCTTTGCTCCCTGACCCAGAACATCAAGAAACAAATCAAATCTCCACAGGGGAAAGGTGCTCATTTTTAAACTTTTTCTTTTCTTTTTTTTTTTTTTTTTTTAATTCAACAGCAGCACAAAGTCAAAGCATTTTTGACACGAATAACCTTAGTCTTTAACCTTCAGCATTGCTTTATGTAATATTCAGTAGTTTTGTGGACACATCAGAGAAAAAATTAATTCCTAGATTTTTCTTCTTTGGGGTAAATAAGAAAACACTTGTCAAAGAAAAGTATTTTAATGTCAAAGTTATTTATTTTTTCCTTCTTCTTCATCTCTTCTTGTTCATATACTTTAGGAAGATGTTTGGTTCTAGGTTTGGAGTATAAATGTGCAGTATTCTGAAGATATTTTATTAAAAAATAATTGAGTATCAATAGCTGGAAAAGAGTTTCTGGGGGACTACCTTTACAAATTGTATAAGTCATATTGATCCCCAGAATATGTACTAATGAGCACCACTTTTTGGCGTCTGTCAAGGTAAGCAAAAGTTATTCTTGAAGCAACTTGAGGATGTGTCAGAGCAGGGCTAGCACGGGAGCTGTGCTAACTGGAGGACCCTGCCTGCCTGTAACAAATCCCCTATGTCATCTTGGGAAAGTTATTCAGGAGTGGCCCAAAGCCAGGAAATTTCATAGGATTGTAAGTCTGGAAAGAGACTGTCATGATCAGTTAATGTTTCCTGCTGCTACCAGATTTCCCTGATTGAATTTCTGTTTAAACTAAGCTATGTCTTTAAACAAAAATCACATAAACCTGTCTTAACTTTAACATGCCCAGTCCTTGGTGGTCATTCCCCTGGTTAATTACCATTCCTATTAAAGGAATTGCAGTGTTCTTGAGAAAGCACTAAATCTGGAGTTTACATTATTTATTTTCTCTTTACTGTATGATTGCATAAAGAATACAACAGAGGAAACCAGATTTAATTTCTGACTCATAATCGCATCTACTTCAGCAACGCAGAAGTACCTGAGCTAGTTGGATGTGAGAGAGCCCAGATCCCAGTGCCATTTAATTGAATTTGCTGATTATTAGCTCAGGCACAGATCTAGATTAGGGTGGTTCAGTTTTATCCAACCCAGGTGACAATTCAGGGTGGAGCTATGCTGAATAGAACATATTGACCAGCTTGGGTCATCTCTGTCCRGGGAACCTGGGCACCACTTCATTTTTCCTCTTATTTCATGTAATGCTTACAAGATAGGACTCCAGGCTGAAAGAGATTTTAGACCATAACAGCAAGTACTGGAACAGATGGACTCTCTAAACAACCTGTGTGGGATCAAGATGCTTAAGCACAGGCATCTGGTAAATGTGCTAGGGGAACCCATGTGGTCTCCAGTGCTGTTTTAAAGGAGCATGGCTCTCCTTATGTCCCTGCTGCACTCCTGGCAGTCCTGTTTGGGCTCAGGTACCCAGGACATCTAAGATGGCACTAGACTCTGTGTACAGATATTTGAATCACRGCACCAATAAAGGAAGGAAAACTCCTAAATCAACTTGAATTTGAAGGAGAAGTGTAGTTCGCAAGCCCCAGTTGCGCATTAAAGCAGCTTTCACAAAGATAGTACCATTAAGCCCAAATTAATCTACCCTAAATTTAGTCATTTAAGACAGGGTTAATTAATTCCTTAATTGCTTCTGTGGTCTGTAGAAGGAGAAGTGTATCTAATAGTTTACCTAAAATCTAGCATGCTCTACATGGGATTATTTCATTTTTTTCCAGTTGGCTAATTGTTGGCCAGGGATTCTCTTCCTACACTTGATTTTAATCCACATTGGATGTATTTTGCCTTTGTGACAGCTGTTATCTGAAAGTAGAAGGTCTGGATGAATCCAGGCTAGCAAGTAACTACTGCAGCCAGTGGAGCTACATCTGTGCTTGAAAATGTGTGGGAAGAGAACCAGGTCCCCTCCATTGTATTTAGAGAAGCAACTTGGGTATCAGTTAGCATCCAGCATTTATCTCGCTGAAGGTCCCTGCTGCAGCTGATGAAAAGTACACCCTAGTTAAGTCTTGTTAACCTTTTGTTATACAGATCAGGACTATCTAGATTCAAAACAGCTCTGTTAGTGAAAGGGAGAGGGCGGGGAGGGAAGAGAAAACTTAGCAGTGTGTGAAATGACATTTCAATGAGAAGCTTACCATTCAGCTGACAGCTGAAATCTAAATTTTGGGGAAGATCAGGAGCACAGTCACAAGGACAGACCTTATGCAGCGCATGGGCTTGAGTCTTTGAGAGATGAAGTGAAGTGGACATTTGGAAGTGACAGCTTGCGAGGCATCAGAGCCAAGCAGCGGCAGGAGTGGCCAGAGTAGGTGAATTTCCATGGGACACTGCCATACTGTGTTGTATRATATGAAGGCTCTTGGATGCATTCATGTGAAGTAAATATATAAATAAATAAATGCATCACTGTCACCAAGGGCCTTTTCTGATATTTATCAGAGGGACATGCTCTGTTTTCCTTTTGAATAGCAATGTTTTTCACTGCTGACAGATTCTTGTGGGAGAATCTCAAAATCTTAAAGGAGAATTGAATAGATTTTCCAGCAGAATTAAAATATAGTGAAATATTATGCTGTTTTTGCTGTCTTACTAGCTCCAATAACTGAAAGTCAGATCTAGAAAGAKTCGGTGTGTCTCTGAAAATCTTGGTACAGGTCTCATTTTTATAGCATAAGAATCAAGACATGCTACACCATTACCTCTGTTTGAATTAAAAAAGCATTTCCATGTCATCAAATAATTACTGAAATTGCTTTGGATTTTATACCACTTTTCATGCCATTCTACTGGATCTTAGTATTGATCACTTTAAATTGCAGAGAAGGTTAAAGGCCATCATGTTCTTTACCTGGAACATGGTCCAATATCTAGTTTCAGACGATGTTATTTTAAGAACCAGATCCTGAGCAATTGAAAATTTCCTCTGACTTGTGTTATGGTAATTTGCAACAACTGAGAATCTGTTTCTTCTTGTTGTCCTTTGACATAATGATGGCTTTTCTCTTGCCTCAGTGATGAGTAGCAGATCAGCTTGGGCTAGGCTGTCGAAACTGGAGGGACAGACAATCTGAAATGGCCAATCAAGAAAAGCAGCATCTTCTCTGTCTTTTGATATCTTGCATTCTGGATGCCTTTCTGAGAAATATGTAATAGATAGCAGTTTTTGAGCTTAAAATTGTAGGAATTGTATGCAATTAAATGTTCTCTACTGCGTAAGTGAGAACTGAGTATACCTTCTCATCCTATTGTCTGCTACTCTTTTAAAATGTCAGCATTGTGTTATAATTGGCTCTTTTTATATTTGTGAGGTAGCAATTAGATTACACCAGTGTTAGCTACTCATGTGCTTTACATTTCTTTTTAATAAATACATTAAGTATTACTGTTTTTCTTGGGTGCAGCACCAAAACTGACAGTAGCCTGCTCTGCCTAGCAATATGTAAATAGATAGGCAGTGGAGGGTGCTTGAGACTATGTAGCATTGTTTAAAAACTAGCAGGGATAATAAAGTCACTATTAGTTACTTCACATAACTGTTCGGCACAACTCTCTACACTAGCTTTTCGTAGGCAGTCAGCCTGTACCCCTGAGCTTTGTCTGTAGACTTTCTTGCCCCTTGTAAATACCAAAAAAAAAAAAAAAAAAAAAAAAAAAAAAAAAAAAAGTTGGTTTTGTTCTGCACAGTTGTACTTTCTGCCATATAATAGAACTTGCATTTCAAAGAAATGCTTTTCAGCCATTCAAGTGTCTTAGGGATGTGGGTTTTGGATACGTTTCCCCCCGCACACACTATTTCATTTCTTAACTTTCTAGTGCAGGCTTCACCTCTGACAAGACCTGTGAATAGTTCTTCCAGTACAGGAGAATCGTGCTGAAGATTTCATAATTGAAACTGAAGTGTAATGTAGGRGAAAGAAAAAAAAGAAGAGGTGAGGGAGTTAAGCTATTCAARCACAAGTGAAAGGAGAGAAGTTAAAAGGTAGGACTTGTATCGAGCATTTTCTCATCAGCCAGATTTTTTTCCTTGCAGGAGAGAGAATGAATGGGAATACATATGGGAATAATCAGCGTAACAGACTTTGGAGAAGAGATCCTTAACTGGCCTCCTTACTCCTTTGAGAACTGATGTACAACTCTGGGCAAGTTGTTCTYTCTCTCCTTTGTCTCTTTCTTTGATCTCTTGTTAGTTCTGTTTTGTCTCCATGACTTATAAGAGGTTTTAAAAAGTAGAGTTTCTCATAACATGGTTATAATAACTGTTAAATAAATTATCTGATCTGCAAAAAACCCAAGGAATTATGATATGAAAGTCTCAGATACTCAGATCTAGTCTCAGGGTCTCTGAGTCTCTGAGTCCCCTTCATTAAGACCGTGATAGAACTGGGTATAAGATTCTATCATCATCAATACAGGGTGGAAAAGAAAGTGAAGTATGCATTTTGAATTAAGTTTAAAGTGCCTGTGAAGCTGAAGAAGTGAAGAATCTTCACTTGCTTCTGATTCAGCTTGCACCAATAATCTGTTTAGGGTAATTCTAGTCTTTGTGTCTTGGTCAAAGCCTACCTCCTGCAATGCTACAAGTTTGTGCAACACGTGGGATGACTGGTTCCACCAATCCTCTCCTATCATTGTAATAGCAATAATAATAATAAATCATATAAAGAGCAAGTCATAGCAAAAATAAGATAGAATTTTGTAAACCACAATACCAGTTTCCAGGTTACTGATACTAACCGAATCTTGACAGATGGAAATCAAAATAGTGCTATTGTTTCTGACAAAGCTGCATCAGTTTACATTACATAGCAGGTGAGTTTACTCAGTTAAAATATCTTGAGTGTACAGCTTTTTCAGCTATTAMTTTTTTTTCTCTTTTTTTCCCCCAAAACTGGAAGAAAACTTACTGTCTACCAAGATGAGATCTAAGAAATTAAATTAGATCATGAACCAAATATATTAGATCAACATCTGTTCTCCCAGAAGAGGCTTGCTTACTGGCAATAATACAATCTGACAGCTTTAAGATCAATCATCTTTTTAAAACTTTCTTCTTCTTTTTCTTTCTCTYTGTCTCTCTCGCCTTCCTTGAAGGAACTTGGCAAAGTTTGTTTATTAGTTTGTTTGCTTGTTTTTTTTCTTCAGAATTTCCCTCAGTAATACTTCCACAAGAAATAGATTTGCCTCAAGTAGCTTACGTTAATCTGGAACATAATAATGAATAAATATTTGGAATAAATAATGCATAGTGTATAAGTCTGATAATTATACTAATGATGATTGACATACCTCTAGCATCTTTCACCCCAAATCCCAAGGCATCTCATTGAATAGCTGCAAATCTGGGGGCCAGAAGAGGAGATGGGAAAAGATCCTGAGCCAGAGTAAGCTATGAAAGCTTCTCTGAGGTTACTTATGCCTGTTTACAGTGAGTGAAGTTTGCTTTTGCTCATAAAGCACCCTGATTATTAGCTACAAAATAGGGTGCTTTTCAGTATAGGGCATGAAAAAGTGGTTTCCTGAGATTATTTTCTATGCTGGTGGCTGACGTGGTAAAGAGATGCAAAGGGCAAATACCCGTGACAGTTAGTGGGGTGGTGGGATGGTGCACAGCTTTCTGGGCACCACAGTGCTTTCCTGTCTGCTGCTAGGGCTGGGGTGCATGAGGGACTCACAGTGAGCAACCAGGGAGGGCAACTCGTACCAGGCTGCAGTTGAGAATGGGGTACTGCCCGCTGCACTTGTCTCACTTTGCTTCCACACCAGCTAACAGGAGGATTGCAAATAAAAAGCAAGTGTCTTGGATGGGAACAGGCAAATACATCTTAAAGGACAGTACCAAGCAGTCAGGACTTGAAGAGAAAGAGGCTATGTGCTGGGAGAGCCCACCACTAGTGTTGGCACATTAACGGAGAGGTCCTGCATTGTTAACGCCTGAGCTCCTTCACAAACAGGGAGTGGTTTTTCCCATTGATTTAGCAGTCATGAGTACAGGATTCAAACCTGAGTCATTTCAAGTCAGCTTTTCTTGGACTTGATGTTCTCTAAATTCAAAGTGAAAGCAAAGACATGCGGGAACTGCAAACTCAGGCCTGCCTGAAGAGGAGGAAATGTTGCAGAAGCCAATGTTGGGAAGAAGCTGCTTGGCTTTTGGTGAATGTATCTGAGGTGATCTGGAGGACATTTCCAAAACTAGTGGTCCATCTTTCTGCCAGAGCATCATCACTTTGAGCTCTGACAGAGAGGGGATAGTGACTTCATTTTCCTTTTGAGGAATGCCTGTCTCCAGCTCAGTTTACTCAGAAATTCACTCACCTTTGAAAATTTAAGGTACCAGGAATTCAGTGCACCAGTTCTTGATTCTATGCTCCTTCACTGTTTTTTAGTTCTAACAGCCCTCACAAGTAGTCAAACACGTTCTGTATAAAGCTGGTGGATGTTACAGTGAGTGACAGTCAAACTAACACCTGGACATCTCTTTTGTGGTTGTCAATTTAACGCTGTAGAGTTTGTGGAGCTCTTGCAAGTACTGTGCAAAGGACTGTGCATTATATGGCAAGACAACTATTTTAAAAGACTGCTTTGTCCCAAATTGAGTTCTAGTGGAGTTGAAAAGCTTCCAGATATTACAGGGTTGATATTGAACCCATGTGCTCTGGAGTAGATCCGTACAAGATAAGCACAACAGGGACTTTTTTGGAGAGGTACATAGATTTATCCATAGGGTCATAGCCTTTGACAAGTCGTATACATCCCCTRTTTCATAAATGCTTCAGTGGGACTGTTCACAGGAGGAAAGATAATACAATGACTTGCCTATACAAGCACGGCAGACAGATATGCAATGTGCAGCTAGAGAGCAGTAAGAGAGATGATTGATTTCTTTTTCCTATTCCTTTTCTCTTTATTTCTCATGGATGGCAGTGTCAGTTCTGTTCATCAGTACAGACCCTCCTTCTCCTATATGGGGGCAAATTTTCCAACTCGCCTGAACCTGCTAATGAAGGTAGACATATTTAAACTTCTCCCTGTTTAAAAGAGGACTAATTTTTCAAGAAAATCTGCTCCATGTTCATCAAATTATTCCAGWCTTTCCTGTTTCTATCTTTCTTTATATTCTCCACCAAGCTAAGGCTAAGAACATTGCTCTGTTATACAGCTTTCCTAATCCCCCAGACCCTGGGAGATATGTGTCACTCAAAACAGGTTGCTTTTCCAGCTGGCTTTTATTGCTGTGCTAGATATGATGTTAAACACTTAACTACTTGCAAGATTTCTTTGCCATCTCTGCTTGCATTTAGGCTGCAAATGAAGCAACRTCAACACAAGCACCATAAATTGGAGGTTTCTTCCGCTGAGGACTTGCACACACACACACAAACACTTCATTAGCAGGAAGACAAACAAAACAAAACCCGGAGCAGTTCAGTGTCAGGAAATTGCTTCAGGATGAGAAAACACCCTCCACATCAACTCCAGGGAGGAGCTGCCTGGCAGGTGGCCCCTCTTCTCCTCCCCAATTTTTGCTGTTGAGCACAACAGAAGGAATGTTGGCTGGGAGTTTCAGTTGTTTGTTTTTTATTGTTTTTGTTTTTTCTTCAGCTTTATATTTATTCAGATATTTTTGTCTTTGCTACTGAGGTGAGCTAAGATGAATCTTCATTTTATGAACATGTATTTTTATATTAGCTTTGTAGGTGCAAATTCATTGACTCAGAGGTTGTAAATCAGAAGAAAATGAAGTACAAGAAAAGAGTAACAACAGATATCAGGCTCCTTCGTAAAGCAAAATTTGTAGGCCCGAACTAGTGGAGGGAAATAGAGAGAAGCACACATTACACACATTAGAAGAAAAGGAAAAGGGGAAAAATAAATGATATGTTAAAACTGATGAGATGAAAATAACACTAGTGTTAGGTCTTAAGTTTATTTCTTTGAGGGGATCTTGGAAGGATTGAGGCTGGAATGAATAATTCCGTGATTTTCGATGAGCAATTTTCCATATGGATTATCAGATAACTATTTTGTGTGTAGACTGTGGACAACATAATGTTTATGTCCTCTAGAATCTTCACTCATCCTTGTCACATGCAGCGTCAAGGGATTCACAGAATCACAGAATAGTTGAGTTTGGAAGGGACCTCTGGAGATCACCTAGTCCAACCAGCTCCCTCAGCACTCATGGGTGCATCTTATCAGGGCCCATGGATCTGTGGGTGTCAGGTTTGCCTAAATGATCTCTAACCCAKTTCTCCATGACCAATGAAAAGTCTTCCCTTCTCCAGAATTTCTCTCTTGTTTCTAGGCTCTGGGATTCCTGTGKGCTGCCCTTAACAGTGAAGACTGAAGCAAAGAAGACACTGAGTAACTCTGCCTTCTCTGTATTCATTGTCATCAGGGCCCCCACCACGTTCAGCAGTGGGCCCACATTTKCCCTAGTCTTCCTTTGCTACGGATGTATTTGAAGAAGCCTTTCTCGTTGTCCTTGACATCCCTTGCCAGATTAAATTCCAAACGGGCCTTACTATTCCTCGTCATATCCCTGCAAACTCTGACCACATAGTTAATTCCTCCCAAGTGGTCTGTCCCTTCTTCCCTATTCTGTGTACTTTCTTCTTCTGTTTGAGTTTTGCCAGGAGCTCCTTGCTCATCTATACAGGTCTCCTGTATGACTTCTTACTCGGAGCTGTACCAATCCTGAGCTTGGAGGAAGTGATGCTTGAATATTAACCTGTATAAGGCGAGCTCACTGAAATCACATTTCTTTCTACAGGAAAGTTTTGTTCATAAAGTCTGTAATAAATGTCACTACTAACAATTTAAAGTGTTTTTACRAATTACTTATTAACCAATACAGCTGATAGGAATGCTGCTTTTCCTGGAAAGATCATCYATATGTAAGATTCATACAGAAACTTTCCTTACTTTCCTTTCCTGTTTTTCCTTTTCTTTCCTCCCCCTCCCTCGCCCCACACCAACATGCCATAGTGGGGCTGGCTCTTTAAATTGGGCAGAATAGCAACATTTTTTTTTTTTTGGCCACATCACAGCAGTGACCTGTTGCTTTCTGTCTTCTCCTACTTGTAAGTACTCTATTTTATTTTATGTGTGTTTTTTTTTCCTGTTATTACTTGGAGTTTCTGTACAAAAGTAGGAATATTTGATTGCTTTWGTTATGTGATGAGAAGAACAACTATCTGGTGTATTTTAACTAACATAAGTCTAACTTTCATTTAGGATGAGAAAACTTTGTTTCTTTGTTTGTTTGCTCTTTGAGTTTTAAAGACAGCTAGTATTTAAATGTCATGTGTAGTGTGGTTTCTTTAAACAAAGCATTGAAATAAAAGAGATGGATTTAAGGAAATGTATGTTGAACTTTTAAAATAACCTTGCAAAATTCTTGAGTTGTTTGGTGGTTTGATAGGTATTTTTATGCTTTCAAAGGCTTTCTCTGTCTTTATTTTTAAACTTCAATTGCTTTGAAGATGTTTCTTGACTCTCCCTTTTTAYATTTCCCTTTAATTTAGGCTCACAAAAGTTTATGCCTCATATTGCTCAAGTCTCCTTCTCTTCCTTTRTAATTATTTCCTAAGCTTATACATAGTCCTGTGTCATGAGTAGGGCTYATCTTGACTTCATAGCCTGAAGACTTGAGATCTTAGTTATAGATATTCTTTTTTTTTTTCTTTCTTCTTTTTTTTTCCCCTGAGTACAATCAAGTATGTTTGGGAAGTGATCTGACTTTTCTKTCCTGTAAAAATATTTGGAAGTGTTATGTGATCTTCTCATAGGTTAACAAATTACGTAACTAAAATGATCAAAGAAATGATGAAATCAACATCAAATCATTGTTATAATCTCATAGCACAGATAGATAGCACTTAGTAAAGAAGAAATCTGTGGTACACTATTATTTGGTTTAAATCTAGTGATTTTCAGGTATGCAATTAGTCTTCACGATTGAGAAAATGCCTCTTTCTCCAACTCTGTATTTTAAAATAAATAGTACCAAGATTCATTTTTATCTGAGAATTAACTCTGCTCCTGTAAGTTTGATGCTCTCTGACTCTTACTGCTTGGAAAGTATTTACATCACAAATAAAGAATTATAAATTTAGGTCTAGACAGAGCTATTTATGCCAGAGGAGTCATTTGGCAATGTTTTGTGCTTCCTGTATGGTAATATTTCAGATCCATTCAGTCTGAGTCTTTGTCGATCATTATATTTTGTGTTTGCATTTGGCAGGGTGTCAGACGTTTACACCAGCACCCTTTTCTTCCCACTCCTCCCTCCCTGCAAAAAGGTGGGATTTACACTGTGATTTATTTAGCTTTTATTTAGATTTACATTGTGATTTAGTTAGTTAGTTCACTGGGAAGCTACCTCTTCAATTTTATCACCTGCTTTTCCTTCCAGTTTTGTAAACTTAGTGTTGCCTGAATGCTGAAAGTGTTTTTCGCATTTAACATACAGAAAACTGTGCTTAAAATGCTATTACCATTCTAACAAACCAATAAACTGAAGAATTAGCTTGAAAGACTGAATTTATGCCTGTAATTTACACACATTTTCCTTCTCTTTGTTAATAACAGTAGTGATGAAGTGTCATCCTTAACTTTGAATTGCCCAGCATCTGTTGGTTTGTGGCATAGCCCAACCTTAATGTTATTTAAATGTATTTTTGTGCATCTGAATATTAAATCATGCCTTGGGGATTCAATTCAGCAGCCAAGACTATGGTCGTTGTGAGGTTATAATTCCTCGTTTGCTCRTTTTGTGCTCAAACACCTATCTAACCAGTTTAAGTTTAAAAGGGGGGGGGGAGGAAGGGAATCCAGAGATATTTGAGGAAATATTATGGAAGTAGGGATACCAATAAGACCTTTTTTTTCTTTAAACTTTTTAGTTAATTCTCCAGAGCAAGGATATTCTGAATTTCTTGCAGCACTTTATGTCAGGRGTATAAGTAGCAGGGAGTTAATTTGTTTTTGGATTTGTTTTGCTTTTCTTTACAATGTGAACAGCAAAAATATATGCATATATATAAGGTGTGTCAGCTGAGGAATATTGGCAGCTGAAAGTAGCTTTTATTGCAAGAAAAGAGTGCCACTGATGCAAGAAGAAACCCACTACAAGTCTTCTAAGCCTTCCAATAGTTGCAGATTGCCATCAAATCAAGATTCGCTGTTCTCAGTCACTTCTATAATTTTATAGGGTATTTATACATGTTGAAACAATGATAAATTCAGTAACTTGTCCATTTTAAATGGACAAGTTGTATTGCTAAAATTTGGATTAAAAGTAATATTAAGAAGTAGGGGGTTTTGAATATGTCTTTTTTGATTGTTTTTTAGGATTTGAAGAGTACATTTTTCAAAATAACTGAGATGGTTTATTTACATGCCATTTTTTGAGAAATGATTTGCACTCAAAACTATCCTGTTTACTACTGTATGAACTGAAATTAATCTTTTCTTTAAAAGAAAGCAAAAGTTCTTATAACACTCCGGGACTTAGGCCTTCTGGGGCAAAAGGAATGATGATACAATGTTGAAGGCAGTAATAAATTGGAGTTTTTCACTCCAAGGATTGCTKCTTTCGAATGTTTTTTCAGGCTTGATTACCAAGATGGGTAATATCCTCTGGCTTCTTCTCAAGGCAGCTTCTGATT
The DNA here is from genome assembly GCF_003343005.1 of Rhea americana. Lineage (NCBI taxonomy): Eukaryota > Metazoa > Chordata > Aves > Rheiformes > Rheidae > Rhea > Rhea americana. The sequence continues at coordinate 2,755,428 of NW_028186457.1, forward strand.
TTGTCTAGGGGAAGAATATGCATTGCTGAGGTTAAGAAATATGAGCAATCAGACTCTTTCTTCACATCCTCTGTACTTATTCATGTCTCTTCCTCCTAACTTTTCATCCTTCATACATGACCTGGAGCAGAATCTTATCTATTTACACTAATGGGAAAAATATCGAAAAACAGAAGATCCTTTCCAAGCTCCATTAGCGAAGCAACATGATGCATGTTGAAAAAGGCCCCGATAGGCTCTCATAACTCCAGTCTGGGGAGCAGTTCCCCAGTCAGTGTCAGTCCTGTTGCTGAAAGTTCATGCTTAAAGTAACTGCCAAAGAAGGACGAGTGAGTGGGCACATCCCTGACCAGGCTGGACAGCCACGTGCAAGGAGCCTGATTGCATGCTGCCTCCTTTGCTTGTGCCGAAGTTCCTGTGCAAGTGATGTCTGCAGCTATGCAGTCAGAGAGAGCTCCTTGGGACCCCCAAGTACTGAATTATCTTTAGGTMTCCTTAATATTTCTGGGCAGCCACGACGTGAATAAATCACTGTAGCTCATAGAATTGCTTCAGGGTGATACCTGCAGTGTCCTGAGGCATCACTGKGGTAATCCTGTAGTTACAGATATTGTTTCACTGCATGCTGGTTCAGTAGACTCAGTTTCCTTATGGCTGATGCTTTTGCTGCTCTTAAAGYACCTCTTAGTGAGACCTGGCTGAGGCCTGTTTATCTTTGAAGGTGCCCAAGGCTATACCGCTCATTTGTACATAGAAATACACTTGGCTGAAAACTATCAATCCCTCTTCAGATGACTCAAAAGAGCAGCAAAGGGAGCATATTTGCCTAGATTTATATAAGAGAAAGTCAGCAAGGTCCAGTATAACACACAAAAATATACACAAAACCAAATGTGAAAAAAAGTCCAAGTTTCTAACATATCTGCAGCCAGAAGAAATAAAAAAAAAATGACTTGAATGACTATGTGACCAGTAATTTTTGCACTCTAATGACTGTTTTGCTTGATATCCAAAGCCTGTCATTTTTTGGCATTAGTTGACTCATGGGATTTTTGGTATCTTTGCCTTAGTCCACGTTATTGAGTTTTAACAGCCTAGGTGAAAATCTAATAAACACTTTCATCTTTAAAGAGTTGGGAAATATCATGTGCAACTGTTAAATGAAAACTAGGATCACTGAAAGAMAACAAATTGCCATACCTGTTGTGAACAGGTAACTATAGTCACTGTTGACTCAGTGAGCCTGGGCCACTGCATTCACAGAAGACTGGCAAGTAGGCAACAAATCAAGGTAATAATTTAGGCATGAAGGCCTTGAGGAACACAGAGAAAGCCAAAGTGTGCACAGCCTCCTGAGGTCTCACTGATGATTTCTACTTCTGTTGCACCTTAGAGTCTTATTAGAAGGACTTGTATTTGTAATATTTAGCTTACTGCAGACTGACTGCTGCTCTTTCTCCAAGATGAAGTAGAGAAATGATTTTACAGACTTCCATTTCTGGTTCATTAAAATAATTTGCTTACAGAGGAAGAGACTGCTCGATTCCTTCATAATTGCTTTATGTATAGATATGTTGATCAATCGATAGATTGTTTACTTCAGATCTCATTCATTTATTCCTCGTTAAGCAAATGCCTTGCAGTTTTAGCCATTTTTCAGTCTTTGGAGAGATACAACTGCTCCTTTGGAAAAACCTGTAAAGTTTTTTTTTCTTTTTCTTTTCTCTTTTTTTTTTTTTTTTTTTTTTTTTTTTTTTTTTTTTTTTTTTTTTTTTTTTTTTTTTTCTCTGATCACTTTGCAAGCCTTTACGTAGGACTTTTCCCTCTCATTCACACAGAAAGTATGATTCATTTCTAGGTTTCTCTTGGGGGGCAAGAGCGGGCTGAATAAGTCATATTCTAGCTTGATTCATGAAGCTCTCCAAAGAATTTCAATTTTACAATAGCTTTGCATGGCTCTCGGTGTGATCTCTTATGATGTTTTATTCCACTAGTTTTAAGATCACACTGCACAGAACAAGAAACACTGCATCAGTTATTTCATTGATAGATGCTGGGAACCTACTGAGAAGTTGGAGAATAGAATTGATCTTTTGACTATCTTTCCCTTTGTATCCGTCTTTGAGACTGGCCTCATAAAGTAGATAACCTCAATACCATCACATAAGCTTCCAACAGCTGGAATCATCTTTATATTATGTTTTGTCTGAAACTGTCACTATATCTTCATCTTCTTAGTTAGTTCCCACCTCGTGATTCCCTCTACCCTGGTCTTTGGCTTTTAATTTTCTCCCACATTCACTTGGAATGACCTGTGTGTATTTTGCAATGTGAACGCAATTTCATTTATGCTTGGCACTTAATCCATTGTCAGATTAGCATTACTTTGTTATAGAACAGCATATCAAAAGACAAAAGATTTCCTTTGCATCTAGATGTGATTTTTCTGCTGAGATGTGCCTGAAATTGGGCTTGGGTAGAAGGGAGAAGGAAGGAAAAGGTTGCATTTTTTGTATTTTAAAAACACTTATTTTCATATGAACTTCTTGTCAACTTCTGTTTTATTACAAATATTCATTCCTTAAAGGAACATAAAGGGCTAGGAGCATCACCCTCAGAACAAGTAAAAGAGTCAGTATTTGCTGGTTAGTTTAACATCCTCTTTCCAATACAGCTGAGCCTACATTACCCAAAACTCCCGGACGCCGTGTTGCCTCCCATTGAGGAGGCACATGAAACAAATAGGACCACTGTTGTTAGCAGGCTGCTGGGAACCTTTCTGATGTCTTTAATTGGCTTTGGACCCAATGTTCCAGCTTGAGGATATATGCTACRTCCTGGTGTTTAACACCTAGCAGGTGCATGCATGCCGAATAGGTTTGCGTGTGACTCACGCAGTTCGTAGCGTTGCCATGGGGATACAGAAGTTTCCCACGGTTTCTGTGTACAGAGCRTTTGGATGTGATCGTTCGGCAGTGCAGTAGTTCAGGATGAGCAGGGWTTTCTGCCCTGTCAGGTGGTCTGTAGCATTTCTCTGGAGGAGGTAGAGTCTGGATTTATATAATGCATGAAAGCCACCATCAGCCCTGTAACTCTCTGTGCCTGTGTGTTGGCTCCCTGGGAGCAGGCAGTCCCATGAGCGAGATTTGTGTGCAAAAAGGAAACACAGCTTTGTGCAGTGCTTCAAGCAGTACTGTAGTTCATAATTTTATTACCTATTATTATTTGTTTTGATAGAGCTTCTGAATTTTTGAATTAGAGCTTTTGAATAATTTTTAGTAACTGATATTTGAAAACAACACTTTGACTGATTTGACTGAAAACTAGGTTGAAGTTGAATACAAAAGTTATTGTTATACAAAAATTGAAAACCTAAAGTTTTCCTTTTTGTGTGTGTGCGCATGTGTTTTCACTTAGACTGCTTTATCTCTTAACAGTGTAGACAAAATGGGGGGAAAAAAAGAGTTTGTATCTGATTCAGTTGCAGATGACTTACCTCAAATACTGTTCCTTTGGRAAAAAATAATGCTTAAAATTTTTACTTAGATTTTCACTTTTGAATGGGAAGGGGAGTCAAAAAAATCTACTTGAAAGCACAAATATTTACCCTGTTCTTCAAAAAGCCAACATTTTACTGCAACCCTTCATGGCTACCATAGATGAAGACTGCTTGATGTCCYAGAAATTTACTCTTTAAGAAAAGAAACAAAACACTAAAGGCAGCAGGACAGAGCTGACTGTATTCAGTTGCTAAAAACCTATAGGCATCRTGGGTGGAGAATCTACTTTTTAAAAAGAAATGGAGTTATGCATCTAATTTCATATATACTTTGGAAAAATATAATTGTTAATATTTTTAAGCAAATATATTTTCATTTGTTGGGTCAGGTAAGGATCTTACATTCTTATTCCTTTCCTAGAGCACCAAAACAGCATAAAGTTCCGACACTGATTAAAGAAGATATTAACCATTTAAAAGCTAAAAAGTATTTTTTTTTTTCAAGAAGGCAAACTGTTCAGAACCAGCAGGATACTAGTAAGGGCTTGTCTAGAATTAATAAGTTYGAGAAAACAATGTTGTTTTCACTGACATTCAAGTTTGGAGGACATATTTATTACTGCCAAATTTGATCTGTGGTTTAATGTATACCATGTGTTTTTACCCTATAATGTCTGTTTGAATTATGCAATATATTTTAGAAAGCTCTTAGCCTTGATTCAGTAGTCATGGGCAATGAAGAATTTACCACATTTCTTAGCAGTTTCTCCTAATGGCTAATCAGTTTGCTGTTAACAGTGTACTTTGTAATTTTACTGCRGTTTTTGACCATAGTTTCCAGACAGTCATCCTCACTATCTAAAAGCTCAGATTACAGATAGTTGCCTGCTTGTGAAGTTGCTTTATAGCCTTATCTTCATTAAATGATATTGAGAGACTTTCTTTTCCTGCTGCTTTTTCCCATCCTCAGATCACTCTTATAGCTTTTCCTTGGATTTTTTCCAGCTTTGTGGACTCAGTTGCTGACCAACCAGGCTGATATAATTGGCCATGATAACCCCAGGCAGGAGTAAAGGTCCTTCCTCCGCTCCCCAGCGTATTTGTCAGGGGTTCATGCCATACTTCCTGCATCATGTTGTGGGTTCGTTTTCTTGATCAAACCTTGCTTAGGCACCTGGCTGCCTCTGGRATTATGATAGATGAAAATGTGGGATTCACCCAGGTGCTTTATGCAGTCGTAAGAAAATAAATACACATTTTAAAAAGCAAAACAATTGTAAAAATTTACATTTCTCCCCAAACGTAAAATGGAGATAAGTGGAACTGCTGAAATATATGGATTTCTGCATAAGTACAGTTATCCTAGCACTTTGTAACTCTCTCCTTCACTGAGCCTCCCACCAGAAATAATTTTCTTTGGATACAATTGTTTAGCAATATAATTACCACCCAGTATATAAACACCCATCTTAGGGTGAACTGACCCAGTGTTCCTGTGCATTTAGATCTATTAAATCTCTTCTAACATATGCATTAGAAACACATTAAATAATGACGTGGGTGAAGCTAAACCAAAGCACGCAATTAATTAGATTTCATTTTCTATTATGATGGATTCCCGGAGCTCGGTAGGCACTGACCAAAGATACATTTGCTTTTCTCACGTAGGATAATTGGATTACTAGGTAGTATGAGTCTTTAATCTTTGCCGATAGAGTGAGATAAATGTCTATTAAATACACTGAGCAAACAAGAGTAGCTTAAGAAAAGAGATGACAAGAAATGGTATCCTGAAAATGGAGATTTAAACAACATTAATTGGGTAATGAAAAGGGAAATGCTGTTCTGTTGTCACTTGCCTGGTTAAATATACTGTAACAATGGAGGTAGCCACATGTCTGCATGTTTTAACTGAAAGTATCTTCTTGTACTCATTGAATTTTGAAATGGTGTCTCATTTACGTGTCTGCAAATGTGCCTATACTTTGGGGGGAATGGATGTCTAAAAATATTTAGAAATCRTTTTCGGTCAAGAACTCTTAAATGGAGCTTGGAAAACAAGCAGCAATAGCCTTTTGTAGGGTAGAAGATGGACATCAGCTTTTCAACCTATTTTCAGGAGTAGACGTAGCGTGTGCATGGTGATTTGGGGTGATTTTTTGTTGCTGTTGTTTTTTGTAGGTTTTTTGGTACTAAAATATAAGAAGAAATGTGATAAAAAAAAAAAAAACTGACTGTACAATGGTGGTATTCTGACTTACTATAATGAGTACTAACTCATTCGACCAACTGCCACCCTAAAAACCRTGTCAGCCATCCATGCCTAGTCATAGATCTGCATTCAAGCAGAAACAAAGCACAAAGACAGAGAAAACATGGGCTTTGCCATGTTTGGTGAGGGGCAAATATTAAATAGGGGTTGTGTTGTTTTGGGACTAGAAGCAATTTCCTGTTGAAGACCTTTTCTGCTGACCTGTAACGTCTGTTGAGCTTGAATGCTAAGGCAGAACCCAACGATGTTGATTTGATTTGAATACCTGAAGCACAGGAGTGAYGTCAGGCTGTGAGAAATACCTGCGTAGACCCGTATGCCTCAGTACTTACCTCTGCAGAGCTATGGGGACTTCCTAGGCAGCCAGAAAAGAGAGTTTTCCAAAGAGACAAGTTGCTGCCACCTGTCGAACTTCCCTTAAAAGCCATCCGAGCTGAGTGTCTAAGTCGTTTCTGGTGCTTGGAAAACCTTTTCCTTTAAAGAACAGGTCGTTAGGACAAAGCAAACAGCTTGACCTGGGTACAAGGTGAACAGATAATCTTCTGAAGTATCGATATCCCATACTCCCTGGTCAGAGCAGCTTTGGGCTGTGAATAAGCTCAAGGGGTCGTTCCCATGCAGAGGGTCAGATCAATGCAGATAGCTGAGGCTGTGACTCCAAAGACTTATGCTTGTTTGAATAAACATCCTGAATTTGCTCTGTTATTGGCAAGTCAGTAATAAAGAGCTGACATCTGCCCTCGAGGCTGACTTCCCTCTTTCTAGGTCATCTTGTSGCTGTAGGATTCTGGGAAACATGTAAATGTACCCTGAACCGTTTCAGAAATGCGAGAGAGGTCAATCTTCTTCCCTCGCTGTTGCACTACAAAATGATTGATGCTTGGCACTTATGTATAATAATACAATATTTCCAAACTTTATGGTCAATAAATTTTTGTAATAAAAAATGCTTCCCAATGCTGTTATAGTTCATACTTCCACTTCAACAACTTTTCACGCTAAGATAATGTAAATTTTCATGCTTTTTTTTTTCCTTTCAAAGAATAAAGACTTTGAAATCTCTTTTAAGCTAGTACATGTTAGGGTTATTATCTCCTTCAATTAGTAATATTTTCTGAAGTCAAAACTGATTTTATGTGAATATTCTGTGATCGACCCTGCTAAATATAAAATCTGTGATTTTAAGTTGGTGGCAAATAGCTGTTCTCAGTTTTCTTTAATTATTTTCTTTTGAGCACTTCAGTAATTTAGGCACGTACAATTTTTAAKCAAGGTATACCACAAAACTAGCTTTCTGAGCAGGTGTTTTTCATGAAACGCCTTGACATCTACGATCTAAATCAAAGTCCAGTGCAGTCCGGATAAGTCTTCACTGCCTATACAAAAGTTAGAATAAAAGCTTCAGGTAAAGAGGTACTGTAAAAGCTGTCATGTTCATCCAAAGCATAGTATTTGTGAGGTTGTTGGGGGTTTCTTTTTTCCTTCGTTTTTCATTTTTGCTGGTGGTATATCTTTTTTTTTGACCTAGAATTCAGACCAGTGCTTTAAAATTACTGATAGTGGACTCCATGCCTGTTTCTACTGAAGTGATGACRTGGGTTCATCTCATGAACTCTGCAGACTTCTGATAGCTGTTGAGAGGGATGGAAGCGAGCTCAGACACCAGACTAATGTGATTTCCAGTAGTAGAAGTAGTAATTCCTAAAGATTCTAAAACCACAACTCAGGCCTCCAMAAATAAACTTTAGAAATTTTAAAGAACTTTTGTTTTCCTTTTCAGCTTCCTAGCAGGCTTTTGATACTTTTGGATATGTTTAAGAAAAGTTCTATCTTTTGTTTTTTCTACGCAACTRTGAGAATTAGCAGCCAATTCTGCTATAAAAGCAAAACTACCAGGACAGTGGGGTAGCTAGTCTTCAAATATTACTCCTGAAAAGGAGCAGGTACTCTGTAGGTCCTGTGCCATGCTTGCTAGCCCCATGTGAGTACATAAGACACCTTAGAGGTCTGAAATGGCATTATATCTGTCTRTGTATAGGCATCTGAATTAAGGTCTTAACTTAGACCTTAACTAAGGTCTTTCAGGGCCTGCACTGAAAAAAGCCTGAAAATTCCCTTAGTTATTTACTTAAAAATGGAWTTTTTTTTCTTTTTGTTTTTTCTCTCCTTCTTCTCGAAACTAAAAASTTTGATTAAGAAAATGTTTAGAAGAAAAGCTCGTGAAGATCTGAAGCTCCCTTTTTTCTTTTTTTTTTCTTTTCCTCAAGTCTATCTTTTTAGGAACTATTCTCTAAAAACTATTTTGAAAKAATTTTAAGCAACTTATTCCCTACAGTGGATAACACATATATACTATTCCTGGAAATAGTGTTCCTGCCTGTTCAGGAATGCCTGGTCTCTGCTAGATTTGGCAGTGATGGAGTGTTGGTGGGGAGGCACAGAAAAACTAAATAGGGAATCTAGAACTAAGACTGGAGGAACATGCCAGTGATCAGGATATCAGACTTTTTTGACAAAGGATTTATCTTGCCTCCTTTTGGCCATYTAAAAGACAGGTCTAAGTTAATTATGTAGGATCTTTCTGAGAGAGTCCCAGAAAGCAATTTCTCCTGTCCTAAGAGAGGTGTCTACAAAATTGGAGGACCTGTGAGCACATGGGGCTGRTCCTAACCTATCTCTGACTTCCTCGCTAGTTGACTCTGCAAGACTAAAATTATTACTGGACAAACATCTTTGTTTTTGATAAAGCTTTCTACATTTTTCTTCAGTCTTGCCAAGAAAYGACACAGGCCCTTTGCTATGTCCTGAAACCTTGCATCTCATTTCTGTCATCCTTGTGCATGCTCATGGCCCACGATGTAGCTTTTCCCCCCAGAAAAATGTGGGCTCAGCAATCTAGACCTGTCCAGTCCTATGCAATAGTTCAAGTCTTGGACTTCTCACTTTTGCCTTTTGTAATGGTCAGGATCATATTTAGTGTATGTAGGCAGTTCTTCAAATACCAGCTGCCATTCCTCTTATGAACTGATATGCAACAGTCTCCTACAGGGAAAATCAATGCTTCCAAATTCATCTATGAATGCCAGAGATTAATTTGGGCACATAAGATACCCTCACTGTTAGTGTATGAAAATACTCYAGTAGATCTGCCACTTTTGAGGAGTTAGTTTTAAGAGGGAAACTTGGCAATCAATGGCCAAAAGGAGACTGCATGGAGGGAAATACRTGGTCACTTGTAAGCTGCAATCTGCTGAAACCCAAAGGGTTCTTTTAGGTTTGTCTTTTTTCTGATCTGTGTTTGTTTATTGCAACAGAACATGTTTTTGTCCAGAAGATATTTTGTGCCTCGAATAAAATATACAGCTTTGCACAAAGACCTCTCTATTTTAAACAGATCTCAGCCATTTATCGACTCATTGTGGAAACTGCCCAGATAGAAATGTGAAGATTCTAGCTTTTAAGGACAAGCTTTTCTTTCTGACTGAGGAAGTCAGAGTATATTTCTTCTCTTTTTCTTGCAAAACTTGCAAGAAATTTAATTAGGGACCTTTTTTTAGCTGATTGCAAAGATAGGACAATTTTACAACCCTAGACCTAAAGCMGCTCACAACCTTATTGAATGAACTGTTGCTTTTAGGTAAAGAACTTGGGCTTAAATAAGACTTATTTTCCTTTGTACAGGTCCTGTCTTTGCATCATTTATAGTAAAACTGAATATCATTACAGAAACAAAACTACACTGTGTGAGACACTACAAGCACGCAATAAGCTACACATTCTGCACTGAAGAGCAAGTAGGCCAAATAGATGAGAGGACAAAGAGGAAAAGCAAAGAAGTAGCATTCCCGTTATAAGTGCCAGGGACCTGAAATTCAATCCTTGTTCAAGGTCTTTCAGGAACTCTGCAGCACATGAGAACTACACAAGCCTGACTCTCCGCCAGTAACTTAACCATAAGAATAGCTCTTCTTCCAGAAGCTCACGGTCACTTACGTTGGTGTTGACTCCTGGCACTTCAGTGTTTCAGTTTTGCTGAGGCCGCGCTGCGGTGCATCTGCACCAGATAGGAGCTGACTGACCCCACACTAAAAGAATATAGCCTCAACTGAAATACCACTAGTGATTGCTTATGCAGTTGTTTGAGGTGAGGGAGCTCCCTCGTCTTTTCTGAATGAATAGCTTAAGGAAATATTTGCCAACACAAGTATTTCTATGCCTTTTCTGGATTTATTTGTTTAAGATAGAAATCAACAGGCTCATGCCAATGTCTGGAATGAAATAAGGCTGGAGAGTATGAGATGAGGCAGATGTTAAGAGAAAGTAACAAATCTAGGTGGGTTCATACAACTAGGCTATTATTATTATTATTATTATTATTATTATTATTATTAGTGGTACCAATAGGGGCTGAGCGTTTTCAGAGCATCTGGGGATCAGCCTCCTGATTAAAAAGGTTGCTTGTGGTTTGATCTCTGGGATCTTTATGTTTATACACCTTAGTGCTTTTTAGAGGTACACTTCTGTTTTGTGATCTTAATGTCTTTCTCATCCACTACCTGTTCCTTTGGAGGAGAGAAAAAAAAAAAAAAAA
>NW_028186457.1:2765812-2843669 GCF_003343005.1 Rhea americana
CAGACATTGAATTATCGCTGGATAAAGTTACTGGAAGAGGCCACCTTGTGGAAGCCAATAGCAAAACTGCACACTTCTGCTAGCCGCTGGGTCTTGAGAAARGGGACTTTTGTCCTTGGGGCTGATTATTACCTATTGCTGAATGAGGGAAAAAGAGCCCCCTGCTCGTAGCTCCATAGGTGTGCACACAAACGTGGTGCTTAATTTGTAAAATTTAATTTATAGGATGCAAATAATCTCTTCTGCAATATTTCTAGACTATCTCCTTCGCTGTCTTTCTTCCTCTCTCCCCCCTTTTCTTGTACCCCAACTGCAAATTTCCCAATAAGTTTTGGGATCCTGTTTATTTGTACTAGGTTTTAGAGCAGCAGCTTGTCACRACATCAGCAATGACAGGTTTCTGATTCACTGTTTCTGTTTCCCAGTGCTGCTTGTCTTTGCTTCTGGGTCCTCTTTTCCCACAATGAGAATTGCTGCTACTTGTCTATTCAGTTCTTATTCCATAAAATGACTTTTCTTTTGCTGAGTACTCAAAGTCACTTTCCTGCTTTTATGGAGCCGGGGGGATTTGGAACAGGCACCCATAAATACAGAGTAGCTGCCCTCTAACCGARGTAATGTTAAGAGGGAAGTCAATAGCAAGTCCTGTAACACACAGCTCTYATCAGGGTACGTTTGCAGCCACACAGGGGGAGGGCCACAACCTGGAGGCAGGGTGTGGGGTATGTCGACAGTCTGGGATGTACATAGAGACATTACATATTTCTTCTCACTCTTTTTCAGAGCAAGTGGGTTTCTCATACCTCTTGTTTTCCCAGGGAGCTTTCTTTTACTATTTTGATACGTCCTGTATGTGAGCATGACTAGAGGTCAGGGCTTGGCTTAAGTTGGCTGAGAAGAGGCAAATAGTTCACAGGTCATAGGATGATATTTTAACAGGTTGGTAGAGAGTGAACTGCAATGTTTGTCTTTGATATTTTCTTCATTGAAATCGAAACGTAAAACACCTGCAATTGGATTAGTATGAGATTATGTTCAGAATCTAAAAACGAAAAACATGCGGCACAGGGTATTCAGTGTTCTTATATGGGTTTTTTGTTCCACCTGAAACAAAAGATTAGAAAGAGAAACTATTAGAAATACATAATCCTATGCAAAAAGGTTAAAGTGAAWGTGTGTTTTTTGATGTGGTATGTTTTTTGTTTGTGTGTTTTTTTCACATTTGAAGTCATCAGATAGAATAGCAGGGAGGAACTTGGATTTAACTTGAGAGGAAACAGATGTCATATGAGCTGTGAATAAAGTTGATGTGTTTCCATTTGGGGAGGAAGATTTGAGTTGCTTTTAGTGTGCTGAAATGAGGGTTGAGTGATTATATGACATCTAATAAATTAAAGGAGTAGTAGTCTGTCTCCTAAATGACCCCTTGCCATCATCCCTGTTAGAATGTCAGGAGAAAAAAAAATTTCACCAATTCTTCTCTTACCTGGAAAAGCAGCAAAGTATTCCAACAGAATGCAGAAAAAAAACAGGCCAGTAATAAGGCAGAGCCTYCAAAAGAGGGAAAACAAACAGAAGATCTGCTCAGTCAAGGAAGCTGACATGTAAAGGTTACTGATGCCTCATCGCTGTATAGGAGGGACCAAGAGTTGTTAGTCTGAAAGTGTCCTGTGTTAACACAGCCTGTAAATCACTGTTTTCTCAATTAAAGGAGTAGCAGGCAAGCTAGTGTTAATGTCAGATTTATGTTAAAATGCACCCAGAAAACCAATACAAGGTAACACTGTTTGCATAGAGTAAACAGATTTCTGGCATGCTTGCTGCTTTTGATTATCCAAAATCATGTACACAGAGCTGTGAGTTTACATTTTGTTGTACAAACCAAAGGGTAGCTCTCTTGTGCTGAGAAGCCAACACATTTCAATAAAGCATCAGAAAGCGCTTGGAGCCAATTTTCCCTGTTGCTTGGCTGCCCTTTGCAACAGCTTATTTCTTTAGTCTGAATCTTATTCGCTTACATGTCTACTCAGTCCCAGGGCAGTCTACTTAACTGCTAGCAAAGCGTAAACTTAACTCTTAGTACGGGGAGAGGAATGTGTGTGAGAAATTTTAGATGATACCATAAAGGGCCTGCAAGAACCTGTTCTCAAAGAGAAAAAGGTGCATGTAGGACCGCTCAAAATGTTCCTTTCTTTGGCATGCAGTTAAAGTGGAAAGGCCACAAGTAAACTTAGCCAGAAACAGTATTTGATCCCTACTGATTTCAAATGCTTTTTGAAATCCTAATCTGTTCTCTCATCAGTGGCTGAAACTTTCATTAGCTGCAAGCTCCAGCATGTTTAATACAAAGCTGGGAGAATTTGCATCTCAGTAGCTCTGATCTTCCCTCCCATACTGTAGCACTACCTGTTCTTTACCTTTAATATCCAGTTCTTGGTTTAGCGCAACTTTTTCTTTTTTTTCTTTTCTTTTTTTTTAGAGCTGTTAGTGCCTTGATCTCTCACCCTTTAATGAAGCATGGATTGTTTACAGCTAATGAAGCTCAGAGCAGCCCATTTTTAATCTGAGGCTAATTTTCATGGGCTCAGCCAAAACCTGTGCTGCCAAAAAGAATGTAAGTGGGGCCTGACTGAATGCTTGAGGTTGCTCTGTCCTTGATTCCCCCTTGTCCCTTCTCATTACTAGAAGATATTTCTTTTCATAATGAACTGAAATGTCAAGTGCCCAGCAGGACAGGGCCATGTGGAGACTCCGAGTTTCTCTTCATCTGCTGCTGCCACTGTGCCAGGTGTGATTCAGGCTTTTGGCAATATCTCTGTGTCCCAGAGGTAGGGCAAATCGAACTTCATATACCAGTTCTCATTTTCCAAGAGTGCAAACTTATTTCCCACCATCCCCAGGAGTAGAGATTTCTCTGGTTTGGGAACTCCTGTGTTGCATCAAATCCTGCTGAAACCCTTCTGACCCATTTGGGACCAGCTTCATTAAAGCAAAGGCTTCCTCAGAAAGAAAGATACAGAATCATTTCACCAAAAAGCATATTTCTTTCTAGCCCTCACCTTCCCTGAAATAGCAGTTTGTTTCATAGACTGAGCCGTTAGGATGTATTTCCCCTTAGAAGGATCCATTTTCCAGATCCTGAGGGTACRCAAGATCTTTTTCATGGCAGACAACACAGGCTTCTCCTTAGGTAAGGAAAGCGAGCAAAAGAATAAGAAATTGCTCTTTGTCTCAGCTTCACTTGAGACACAACAGCATCTGAAATGTTTATTTCTAGATCATCTGATATTCAGTTTCTGCACTGAAGGATGGAAGACTGATTTCCTTCCTACTTCTCCCCAGACCATCAGTATTAATAGTCCAAATGATAAATCTRAAAAGGATTCCTCAGCACCCTTCCCACCATGAATTGCCTGTGTGCACTATGTTKTAGTTGATACAATATCTCTGCTTTGTTTAATTCAGAAGCATTTATTTTTCCTTCCATCATTCATTTTGCTGCATTAGGTTAGTGGTTCAGTGGGGATTCAGTTGATTAATGACTAATTTCCATCCTATGCATGCTCAAGAGGAACATGCACTCATAGCACTTCTCCAAAACAAGTGGGTTATATTAATATTGTTTGTATTACAGTAGTTTTCTGGGGCAGASGGAGAACCTGTAGGAGGAGCGTTTGGATGTTAAACTTTTACTGGATTAACTGGTCATCTAAATTCCTGCAAGTTTATTTTGATGTCCTTATTCAAGGGCTGGAAAAGRATGAGTAAAGACAGTTTTGCTATCTTTAAAAACAGTTTTGCTGTCTTTACTCCTTGAAAACCAATGGAAGCAAGAAACAAGGTGCATTTCTCTAGATCACACTGCAGATTGGTGGTAGAGTCAAGGATAGATCCCAAATCCAGCTGTTCACTTAGTTGTTCAGTTTGACACTGTGGCACACACATCCCATCTCTCTCCTGGTCTAAATTGCTCCAAAGTGGTCCGTGAATACTTCCTCTGAAACATCCAGACCAAATTCAAAAAATGAACAATCAGCTCCCCAAAATGACCAAAGACCCCCCAAACCCCACACACTGCTTGGAAATGCACATCACTTTGCAGGGCTCCTGTCTTTGCAGGAAAGATCTGTTTTTAGTAAATGAARTGAGCCTGAAAGTTCACAGTAGAGTTTATTCAGGTTTTAGTAACAGCTGATCAGTGAAAGTGCCTTTGTTTGAGGGAAAGCCTTGCTCTGCAGAATCATCACATTTATTTTACTCACAAAAAAATTCCTTTAATTATCATCAATTAAAATATCTTATCAAAATTTTGTGAAGTAAAATTATGAAAGGAGATGACARAAATTATTATACAACATGTTACCAACAAGTCAGAAGCACACAAGAGCTGTGGTATGCGGTTGAACCCTCCCTGATATAGCACACTTAGGATTGTCATTTTCTGCTAGCTTCTCCTACCTTAGGCTTTGACTGTGGGAGTTGCTGTGTCAATGTTAGTCAACTGTGTTGGATGGGGTGATGTGTGAGTGTGTAGATTTCGATCCTGCAGTTATTAAATGCCTTGCAAGAACTGAGGAGTGTCCATGGTTGGCTGGGATGGTTGCTGAAGATGTTCAAATTTTGTGTTCTCTCTCTTTGTGTCTGTAGATTACACTTCTAGGCTACCAGAATGGTTCTGCTGTGCTTTTATGGGATCACATTAAATGGCAAATAGTCTCAGCCTTCAAAAGAAAGGTATGCACTTGTCTTGTCCACTTACTGGCAAGTTACCATTCATAGTAGAATTGGAAAAGGAGAAGGCAGGATCTGTCCCTCAGCTGTCACAAGTCACAATCCCAGTACAAACCCACCTTCCCCAGCACTGCGGTATGAAATATTAGACTGTGAAATATAGCAGCTGAGAAGCCAGTGTCCATTCCCTGTGGTTGTGCCTGTGCCAAGGAGGGCAACYTTCACATGGAAGCTGAAGTTCACAGCTGGAGCTGATCAACTGTTAAACTACTGCAGCAAAAATGTCTAGACTTTGTCAGTGYCTCAGGCATTTTTATTGTGACAGTGGCTGTTGAGTTTTTTGTTTGTTTTTTGTTTTTCTTGAATTCTTGCTTTCTCTGCCAAAGGCAGTGAGCAGGTTGTACAGGCCTTGGCCATTTAGAATCTCTCAGTAAATGATGGACTCCACATTGAGGTATCCCATTATATCTATTTATCATAACCTTATGATATAGCTATATATAGACACATTAGTCTCACAAGACCGTCTTTGCTCTACAGATAATAACTTTTTCCCTCAAGATTTCACAAATGTAGCATATGCAAACACACCTACTCATATTTTATTAAAAACGAATCATTTATTTACTATTTCATTAGGATGTGGATGGATAATTTGCATGTCCCTTATGATATACTCTGGCTTTCTATTCAAAGCCTGTTGGTCTCATGTTTTACCATATGGATTGCTTGCTGTCAGTCCTTCCTTTTCTTAGTACATCTCTTTGAAAAGGTGTTCTTTGTGGTCAAAACAGAGTGGAAGTGGGATTGTTTTAGATGTAGTAGGAGTCCCTAGTATCGAAGAAATGGTCCCTAACAGAAGCAGAGTCGGTCAGTACTTAAAAGATGTCATGTTTTGCTGATGTAAATTGGAAGAGTGCTGCTGAAGCCAGCATAGCTGAATCAGATTTCATTGGATGGGGATGTGGTCCGTATCTGAAGATGCAATGAATGCTTCAAAGATATAACTTAATTAGACTTTTTCTGGTAACTCTTTCACTCAGTTACACTTCATTGTAATTAACATTATTCATGCTGAACTAAACCGCACTGTTACCATTCAGGTATATATGGACCTGACTTTACAGGAATGCCATCTTATGCATATTRAGCAGTCTATTGTTTCTATTTTTGAGATCAAAGAGGGGAACTGAGTTACTAGATAAATTGACTGTTCTTTAAATATATGCCAAAYCCTGGTCCTTCAACACAAAGTAATTGACCAATCAACACAACCTGGACTCCACTGTAAATTACGTTCTTCATGATTAATTTATATAAGTTCAAGATTATCTGTCTGACTTATGCTAATTTGTTCTGAGGCAAAATCTCAGACAATTGGGACTCTGTCCAGAACAATAACTGGAAGCCTCCAGGGCTCATCTAGGGGCAGATCAGTTTGTACTGTGCTAAAGGGATTCAGGCTGCGTTCTTGGTTGCTCAGGACAGGAAGAAAATGCCCATCAATTCTGCCACTCCTTCTGTGCTCCCCCAAATACATGCAAGTCACAGCATTTAAAAGCCTGGCCACCAACCCATTAGTGAAATCTCTATTAACCTTACAGTTTTCCCCTTAATAGCATTGCATTTCTACCTTTTACAGTAAATCTACCAAGCACTGTTGCCTCATATTGCTTGAGGAAGACATTTCCTAATGGCAAAGCAATGAGGTGATACCTGTCCATACATCTCCAATTAACAGCCCAGTGTTTAGTGGTCCCTTTAAAATTTCTACTCACCATACTCACATGCACCCCACCATGGTGAACATTTTGCAGGAAAACATGCACCTTTTTCTTTCAGGGGAAAGATTAGATAGTGATCTCATTTCTTTTCCTTTTTTATCGCCTGACATACATCCTTCCTCACCAATGAACAGCTTTGCAGAATAGCAAGGCACTGATTACAATAAAGCAATTTCATTGCAAGCCATCATAAATGGTGTATGGTCACAAAAAGCATAGTGTTACATAAAGCAAAACACCAGAAGAAAATATTAAATCAAAGAGAAAGCAAAGTAAAGAAAATCAGAATATGTGTTAAAGATAAATCTTATGTCATGACATTAAAAAAACTCCAGCTGAGATTCTACTATTCAGAATAGTCTTTGGAAATGATTTTCAAAGGTTAACTGTATGTGAAAAAAGAACAAAATAAAATTTGATCACCCAGGGATTTGCAAGCATGTTCGCGGGAGCCACCAGATGACCCTGTATAAATGACCTGAAAGTAGGAAGAAATAGTTTAGCTTTTCAACCAAGCAAGCAGTAGTGAACGTTCTATAAACATCTGAATATCAAAGGAGGCCTTTTGAAACTAAAGCCCTACTTCATAGGATGCCAATTTAATGAACATACACCAGGAAAAAAAAAAAAAAGAAGAAGAAGAAAAAAATTACAGGAGTAGAATATATTACTTTAGTGAGATCACTCCATTTCAAAGCCTCTATTTTTCAAAGACTCTTCTGCTCAGATTAGGGAACAAGCACTAATTCAAACCTCATAGTATTATTAATGGGACTGGAGAAAGTACCTTAGGTTCAGAAAGGACCTGGGATAATGTGTAACATTTGAGAATGCACCTGGAGCCAGCTGCTGCTAGAAAAACAGTAGGCACTTGGTATGTAATAATCCTTCCAGCAGATTTAATGAAGCTTTGTCTCATAGATAGTTGCTTCTGGCTTATAATTTCTTATTACTCTGCATGTTTGCTGAGTTGAGTTTGCTGAGTCTTATTGCTGAAGAAACAGAATTACTGCTATTCTTAAAAACCATAATGGAGTTTAGGTCTGTTTTCTGAAGTGTCTTTTCACATGTGTTAGGTGGACAGTGATATAGAGAAGCCTTAAAAAGCAGCCTTAGGGACAGGTACCGCAAGTACAATATTTCTGTTTGGTGCCAGGAAATTACATTCCCTTCAGTTTTGCACAGCGCTGTCCTACGCACCACCAATTTCCATTTATCTCAAAGCTAAGTGTAAATGTAGGATGAAAAATAGACTCTAATAACCTTTTTTTCGGGGGGGGGGTCCTTTCTGGGGTGTCTTTTAAAGTAGTATGAAGTAGTATGACTACCTTCACTCCCTCTGAGTTTGACTTTGTGAAAGGTGGCTCCAGGAACTTCAGATGCACCCATTTTAGAGCAAGCAGTGAAAGGGTGCTGCCCATGCCTATCTCTGTGCAAGGTTCCTTCAGATCTTACTGACAGAGCATTTTGTTTAAGGCTAAAATACTAGTGGGTTGACTGAAGGGTTAGATAAATTCCCTCTCTTAATAGAGATAGCCTGGATATTACTGCCAACTCCAGATGTATCTGTACCACTAATTATAATAGACCAGGGAAGTGCTGAGGAAAAAGATCACTCTCAATATATCCCCATTATTATATTTCCCAATTAGCTACAGAMCCCCACTGAAGTTGGGAGACTGAGCTGTATGGGCTCTGCTCTAACCGAGCGCAATGCTCATGCTCACAATACATGTAAAACCTTTACAAAAAATAATCTAGTTTTGATATAGAGAGTCTGACACAGGCAGGAACAATGTAACTAAGCAGGAAATATAGGAGCTGAATCACAAGTATGATGGGAGATAAAGATGAAAAAGAATTATGTCTGTATAGATCCACTGAAGGCAATGAAAATGTGCTGATTTACACCAACTGTAGTCTTTACTAAGGTAACAGTATAAAAGTATCACTGGGAGTATAACAAATGTTTCTTTCTAGACGCAATGGATTACAGCCAGCCATGGCTGTGAGTTGCATGTGCTTACACCAGGGTTTAATTTGGCACAATAGCTATAAACATGATATGGCTTAGCGAATGATTTATGTTGGCTTTGTAGGCAGCTGACAGCAGAGATCTCCCAGTAAAATTGTAGCTATGAGGTACAAAAAGAAAAGCAAGTAGAATCTCAGATGGCACAATTATTCAAGCGCTATACCTACGATATTTGTGTTCTTGCACACCATCTGTGTTAGCAAAGGAAAGAGGAGAAATATATGACTGCAGTCATGAAGGTCCAAAGATCAGGGATGGAGAGGATATTTTGTCTTGTAATGATCTGCTCCCCAAGGGAGGCTGCAGGGTGGGACTACTCTTCTAGGGGTCACCTGATGGGGGATTATTCTCTATGTATAGCCCATCAGATCTGGCAGAAGGGTCAGCAAATTTCCGGCCTGATTCCTCCTTTCCTGCAGCTGTTTGGGGGAATGAGTTTGTAATTGGGCTTGCAGCTTGAGAAGGTGGGGAAAATCCATTGTCCTAAGAAAAACTGCAAATTAGTATTGCTGTGGTTTCCCTTGAGATGTTGAGCAAGTCCCGTGTGTCCTGGAAACAGACTACTAGAGCTGAGCGATTTGGTCATACCATCAAACTTGACCTTGTGTGGTAGTGTAACAACCTGGCAAATCCTGAGAAGCAGCTCTGGCCTAACAGTGCTGAAGACAGCAATGAAATGTAGTGTGCTACAGGTGGCGAAAGCAGTGAGCAACCCATGTATCCCTGAAAACTAGCAAACACATACAAAATAACAGTAGTTCRTATGTACTGTTAGTCTTAAAAAGGATGTGGTAAAGAGAACCTGGGTAGATGTTGCACCTGGTTCTTCTATAAAGAATTGGCATTGGCTCAGTTTTCAAGTAACAAGATTTACTTAGAAAAATGGCTGATTTTCTTATTTTAAATTAGTTAGTTATGAAAAAATGCAAAATAAAAATTTTACAGAGTCATATTCAAAATTATTTTTCAAGATTCTTTTAAATAATATTTTAAAAGCTACATCTTGAATGAAAAATTTTGACAAGAAAGTACTTTGAATGTTCTTCTTGATTCCAAAAATTTTTCCTAAACTAATCTGTTACATTTTGCTTCTTTCAATCATATCGACTCTGTCTAAAATAAGAGTCAACCAAGTGTATTTTTTATTTCTGTCTAACTACAGACATAAAGGCCAGATCTATGGACCAACTGATTTCTCTCGCTTCTACATGGCTAGTCCTGACTGTTTATTGAGGGACTTCACTGAATTTGGAGGAATACACAAAAACTACATAATCTTCCTGAGATCAGAATTACTGGGAGATCATTCAAGGAAATATGGCAGTTTGCTTGCCCTATTTTTACTGGCTATTGCACCTGCAATATAGAGGACCAGTATGTTCCTGGACTGGTATCTCTCATGGGTGTTTTGCCTTCAAGAGTAACAACTGGAGCAAGACTGATGGCTGAATTTGCCCTCAGATGCACAGAGAAAACATTAAACATGATCTGAAGAATCAAGACAAGAGTGGATGTGTATGGCAAACAGGAAAAGGGGTGACAGGAAGACAGCTTCCTTTGCAGACAAAATAAGGGACTGGGTTTTTTGTTTTGTTTTTCTTTTATTGTTGTTCCCATGTGTGGGTGCGTGTGTGTGTGTATATGTGTGTGTGTGTGTGTGTGTGTGTGTCAGCTTTGTAGCTGTTAACACAAGAAGGTGCAGGGAGAAGATAAGTGGAGAGTATTTCCAGCCATAAAAGCACACTGGAATATCTAGCAGTGATGCGGTTGGCTCACTGTGAACTTCCCACGTTTTMTCTCTGAAGCAATTTGAGATCACCCATCTGCTTGTATTCTGTTAGCTGGCTGCTCCTTGTGAACGAAACTGCTTTGTGCATTCCATCAGGATGTGGCTTAAAATCTTAGCTTGCATTGTTGACTCTCTTTCTAGCATCAGCCTTAAGAKTAGACACCACCAAAGGATTCATGCATGGTCTAATGTGCTGTGGCATGGGAATCTGCCTAGAAGAATCTTGCATGCTGTGACTATAAGGAAACACATTTAACAACAGAAGCTGGAGTTAGATTTTTTTTTTTTCTTTTTCTGATTTTTCACTTCTGCCTTGTTATAGTTGTTTTTCCAGGCTGAGAGTGTAAGGCAAAGAAAAGGAGTAACGGGCAGAGAGCAGGAGATAGTGTTTAGTACTAAACTCCTCATTTCCGATGTGTAGTTGTCTCACTTGTATTTCTCCTTTGTACAYTGAGTTTGTATAAATATCTCTACGGTGAAGTTTGCTAAAGACTTTCTCCTATACGATTCTGTTCTCCCCATCTACTCTGTTTGACCTGACATTTTCTAGGCTAAGTGAAGTCTGCCTTAAGTCAAAATGTTACAGCTTCTGGGAAGGAGGAGAGGGAGTTCAACTGTTCTTATATATAAAGGGGGATATTTTTATTTCGGGCAATTAAAACCCAAAAGTCTTCTCACCATTTTGAGGACAGTAGCAAGGCCATCAGACGCTACAAGGTGTCACACTGTTATAATTCTAGAGGATGACAATGTCATTTCAGTCTCTGATCTTAGGAAAAAACTGTTACATCAGAAGTGTGGTATTGTTTTTATGTGATTTTAATTTTGCCCAAGATAAACTGTCCCTGCAACACCCCATTCCAAAAAAATCTTTAGCTTGCACTTTGATTTAAAACAAAATAACAAACAACAAAAAAAGTAAGGAAAAGCTTTTAAATTACTTAGTGCTCTGCATTCAATTAATTATCCAGCAGGTCACTACTTCCACAGGAGAATGTGTAAAGGATTATCTTGTCATTGTGAGTGTGAGAAAAAGTGTGYGGCTATAAGATGAGGGGTGGGGATGCCATAAGAGGAGGAAGGAGGAATTACTCCCTCAAAGGAAACTTCCAAATTTCCTTTTATTCTTACTGTTCTCCATACAGCCAAACATTTTGACAACATTCACATTATTTTCCTGAACATYCCCAGTATCACTCTAGCAGTTGTTTCCATAAAATTTGGTGAAGAAGTCTGTAGTCTGGGGGGGGGGGGCAGAATTTTTCCTCCACATTTCTGATTCAAAAGCAGAACTCGAGCAAGGCCAGACACATCAGTGCAGAACACCTCCATCTGCGCAGCTGTTTGAGGCTTGGGTGACTGTTGGATGAAGACTGCTGTTGCTGTGAATAGATATCTCAGAGTGTTTTTTTGGATTCTGTTTAAATGTTATTGTGGGAATGGGCATCTGTCAGTGGTCTTTGTATTTAAATACAAGTCAAAAAGTAGAAAATGAGAGACTTGGGCTCTGTAAGGGTGTGGAAAAGAGGGTATGGCTGCACATAGTTTTAAGGTAGTGTGACTAGACTGTGTCCAGTATCCAAATATACAGTTTTACTAAACTTAAGTAGAACTACAATGACCTTGTGATGGGAATAGCTCTCCCAGGTCCATTGGGATCCTGGTTTGGGGTTTGCTGAACATGGCTGTACAACCTTGAAGCAGGTTCAAAATTAGACAAAATGAGCATATCCATCTGAAATAAGGGTGATCAAGAGCCAGTAAAATGCTTGCAAAATATATATAACCCTGAGTCCTTGTTTTCCTCTTTTAAAGAAAAATAGACTTTTGTTGTTGTTCTGCTCTTTTTACAAACAACAAGCAAAACTACCTAAATTTATTTTGTTGGTTGTTTGCACTTGCTCATTCTAATTTGCTTGGGTTTTTTTTGCTCTATTTGTTTCAGCAATTTTAACTTCATTTTAATTTTACTTAAGTTTTAAGTTGATGTTTTCTTGAAATCAGTAACATTTGGAAATCTAAGATATCTRTAGAGATCTACACCCATTTGACTTTTTCAGAGATGCAGGGTGGCTCTGTGGTACATTAGGGAATTGAACTCAGGTCTTTCTAGTCTTAAGAGTTACTTTAACCTCTCTATCCCACTGTAAAAACAATATAGAAATCAGGCTGGACAGATAGACTCTCTGCATGAGGCTTGGTCAACTTTCTCAGCTTCCCTTCCTTCTCCTTTTACCTTATTCAAAAACTAGATGCTTCTTACATCAGCAGTGTCCTATAAATCACTTCCCATCTAAGGCCCTCACAGTCTTATTGGAATAGATGTTTGCTTGGAATCTGTGTTTGCTTATAGTGAAAGGCACTGCTTGACGCTTTTCTGAGTACTTTTCATGTTATCAGCCTTCTTTATATTCATTCAGAGTCAGAAGGCAAGTGAACAGACACAAATAAAACCAACTGATACCATGCATGAGGTCAGCAGTCAAGAAAGACTTAAGTGAAGTCTGCTGGCTACCAAACCAGTTAACCAGTCATTGGCTTTTGGCCCTGTCTTGCTGAGSCATGCAATGGTGGCCGTCCTTTGCTTCTTTTGAAAAACCCATCAAAGAACAAGCTGGAATTAAATAAGCAAAGTACCACAACTGGCATTCGTATCTCCTGCATTTGAAGAGCAAAGTATGCTTATATGAGAGTACAATTTTTACTATTCTTACACTTCCTCACTCTCAGCTAAAGATATTAATGTTATTCTTACAGTATTTATTTATAAAGAAAATTTATTTTGTTTGGGAGGTGACATTTATACTGATTTTACCACAGCCTTTTCACTGCTTCTGTCTTTTATTATAGCTGTATTTCTTTCGTTGCCTGCTGTTCATCCCCTCTTAGAAGTAAAATATTTTACCAAGCTGACCATCTGATGAAACATTTTTTCTGCTAGATTCAGAATATATTTACTAAGTAGCATTGGAGGCATGAAGGCTTATAATATTTTTAGACAATGTGCCACAGTTTAAGGGTGATGGAGGTTTATGGGAAATATAAGAGAAAGGAGGGAATCACTTCCTTAGAGTGATTAAGCAGATTTTATTTACAGCACAAACTGGACACATACAAATTGTGTATCCATTAAACATAATGTTGCTTTGGCTTTCAGGCAGATGGAGATGAATGCTTTGGTACTAATTTACAGCTAATCTATAAATGTTAAATCAAGTTAAGGTTTAGGATACATCAAGTATTCTTAAGTTAGAAAAAGGGCACAAAAACAGGGATACTGCTATCCCTATGCAGCAACAAGGACCAGAAAATTGCAAAGCTAAGTCAAATTTCCAGGATAAATAAACTGCTCAAGGGAAAGAAATGCAAAGTTGAATCATAAAGAAAATTTAAGCTCTGCTCTCTTACTTTGTGGTTCTTTCACACCATATAGGAACTGATGAGAACTGGGAAAAGGTAGGTCTTTGCCTGTGTCTTGCTTCTCCCTTCATCCCTGTCAGACTTACTTCCAAGCAAAGTCAGCTATGYTGCCAGTTGCTGCCACTTTGTGCAGGGGAAGGGGAGAGGGTTCACAATGCAAACCCTCTCTTTTTTTTTTTTTTTTTAAGTTAGACATATGCTTCCAGGACCTCAAAGATGTAAACATGAAGCAGGTCGGCTTTTGTCTTTTATTTCATACTGTGTGCTTTTCACACATTTTCCTTCTCCACAGAGTTCTTTGCAGGAAAAAAACATGCTAAAGTGTAGGAGATAAAAATCTCACAGGCTTTACAGGTTTCAATTAAATGTATCTATTAATGTTATGCTCATGTGCTTATTTATAAACACAACTTATTCTTTTCTGCAAGTCATTCATGCAGCTGCTGCTGTTGCTATCAAAGTGCTTTCCTTGACTGCGTATTTTATTATCAGCATATTTCTTCAGCTACTTTCCATTCGTCCCACCTTGGAAATAAAATATTTCATTGAAACGTCCATCTGATAAAATATTCCCCATTAGACATATATTTATTCAGAGAGTATTTGAAAAGTAAATCTGTTTAATATATAAAGCAGAAAGTGGTGCCAGCAGCARTAAATTAGTGGCAGGGTATCCTGCAGGTTTGTAGGCATTCCTTTCCTACAATAATATACAGTATGGCATTGTTAGTGGCAATATACATACTCCTATAGATCCCAGCTCAAGCAGGACTTAACTCATGTGATTTGAAAAGGGTCAAGTGCTCAGGTTATCCAAACCGGCACAGGTTTAAGTATGTATCTCAACTGTGGAATAAAACTTCCTCGGGGCATTTGGGGTCTCATAAAGCCACATCCTGCATCAGTTTCCTAAGCTGTGGAAAAAGTAGCAGAGCTACTCAGTTCATTTAAACACAGATATTCAGTTAAATACAGAAGTGACTACTTATTGTCTGTTAGGATGGAACTCACTGTAAATTTAAGCATGACTATTTTTAAAAAATTTAGTGAAGACTGCATTTTGGACTCAGAGTTCAATTGCATCCCAGGCTTCTCAGTAGAGTTTCCCTCTAACCTGCAGGGTTTTCACCTGGGGCTGCTAGCTGTCAATGCCTACATTTCAGCTAGCAGTGCTGCGAGTGAGTTGTCCTTCCCCGTGGCTGTATAACAAAGTTGGAAGCCAATTCCGGCTTGTTCCTCGCTCCCCGCTGTGTGAAAGCCTCGGCACACCCCTGTGGCTGAGGCTAGATGAGTTGCTGTCGGTTCAAGTTGCGCAGCTCAGCGGTGCRCAGATTCCTGCTCTCATTCATTCAYCCRCCTTGAGTTTCTTTCTGCAGCCTCAGCTACATACCTCGTGTAAACTGGTGAAGCCACTTGGCTTAAGTGAATGGGGGTTGTGATCCCTAAAATGCTGTAAAGAGATGTTAGAGTGACTGCAACTGCAGCTTCGAGAGCGCCTGTGCATCCTGAATGTGGTATACGCTATGAATTATATACCAGACTACACCGTGTGGATTTACCTCTCTCTGCCATGTCTCACAGGCATTTCACTCAAGGTCTCAAGGCTCACACATCCTGGACCTTGTCTTAACAAGTACGAAAAAATCTGATAGGCACAGGAATAACGTGTTTTGCCTCCCAAAGCTAGTTAGTCCTGCTTTGGAGGGCACRTGGAGCCGCTTGCTAAACAGACACCTCATGGTGTACAAGTACATTTCCACAATCTCCTGCTTAATACATTACCTTTGCTGACCAAGGAAGGCTGAAGACACAAGGGGATTGACTGCAGTGAAAAGATACTATCTCTATACTGCTTGCTTTCAGGTTTGCTGTCATGGGCAGTCTGGTAACTGGGAATTATTTATGTATTATAAGAAACAAGGATCTCATCTGTGTTCTGTCCAGCTTCTAGTAAAAGGCTTTGTAAAGGGTAAGCTGCGTGTCTTATTTTAGCTCCTTRTATGACTCATTATGCAGTAAATAAAAGCTCTTGGAAGTCAGAGAAAAATACAAATGGATTTGAAGGCAAATACTGCACGTATGCTACTGTTTGCAAAAATCTTTGCAGAGACTGGAGAGAGGCCTTTCTTTTTCTTTTCATACAGAAATCTTGTTTTGTGTGTGCTTCCCTCCCCCCTTCCCAATGTGATCTGAATTTGGCTTTCCCAAAGYGCTGAGAAGGAGGAGAGAGATTTCACCTCTCGGAGATGCAAGGTGCCACCTRTTATCTTCCTAACACTGTCTTGACTTCATCAGAGACAGCAGCTGCCAGCRCCTTGAAATTTGGGAGCTGGTGGAAGCAGCAGCTGGGAACTGCTGTCTCTTGCAGGCATTTCACTCGAGATCCCGAGGCTCCTGCAGCCTGGGCCTCGTCCTAACAGTACAAAAAGTCTGGCAGGCATAGGAGTAACACGCTTTGCTTCCCAACGTTAACGCGTCCTGCTTCGCAGGTCACTTGGAGCTGTTTGCTGAGCGAAGTGTAAAACTATGGCAAAGACCTAACACGCCTCACTCTCTTTCTTAACTCCCATCTGTGCAGGCAGGAGACAGCCTGTATCCCGCAAATATCGTCAGCCTTTACTGTATGATACTTATCACTTTAGAAGTACCTGGGTGTGAGACTCTTCCTATTGCTCTGACTCTTCAATATGCCATGAATTATTTCCTCAAAAGGGCCAAATCAGCACAGAGTTACAGCAGTATCTACCAACTGGTAGMACCATGGAGGGTCTTGAAGGCAGGGTCCTGCTGCTAAAGGTACTGTCTGGAGTTGGCTGCCCCCAGGTCAGGGCATCAGCCTCACTAGACTACGGCTGAGAGCAGCTGCTTGGGGAGAGCAGGGTCCGCACATGATGTCCCCAAAGCATACTACTCTCATTGCTGCGTTCCCACCTCCCCTGGTCCTTGCTGTGGTAGAACAGCGGGATTTCTCTCTCCTCATACCAGTAAAGAATGGTGCAGTCTTGCTCCTTAATGATGGTTTTTGCTGGAGTTAGTGGGGCTGAAGGGATGAGGAAGTTGAATATCATATTCATGTGATATTATTCGGTGTGGACATACTAGCTCAGCTCTGCATGCATTCAAATATCCTGCTTTCCTAAATTACTTTTCTTTTCTCCATTCTAATGTTGATAGCAGTTTTTAAAGCTAAATTATACTGAAATGCTTATTATCTCTGTTTCTTCTTTACACTGGTTGTCCCAACTGTTCTGTCTCCTCTGGAGATATTCAAGGCCTGCCTGGATGCAACATGCTCTAGGTGACCCTGCTGAGCAGAGGGGTTGGACTAGATGATCTCCAGAGGTCCCTCCCAACATTACCGATTCTATGATTCTCTATAATCTCAGAGAATGAGAACTTGGCAGGTTAGATCTACATGCCACTGGAGTGCCTTTCCCAGGGGGTRTGCTGTGTTCGCCTGACTGTGCCCCTGTTAAATGTGTAATCCTCTGTTTCTGACAAATTAATCTTTTCTGTGCACAAGCACCAACTGTGACATTACAAGCAGAGGATTATGCCTGCGTGCAGGGAAGCAGTAGCAGAGGAACATGTGCTGTAAGCACTCCTTGAAATTCCTATTTCTTGCATATGTCCTTAGTACTGCAGAATTATGAAAGGATGAAAAATGAAATTTTCTAAGAGCARTGTAGGACTACCTATACAAGATGCTGTTTAAAGGACCCTGTAAAATTTTGTTGTTACCATGCAAAGCCATCARGAAAGGCTCTTTTAAAAACATAGTTGGAAATGTCTAATTGAAAATGTTTTTTGGACTTTTCAGGAAATATTAAATAAAAAAATGCCAGTTTTGAGGTTAGTATGAGAAAGCGGGTAACTTTTGTTTGAATGTGGTCAGCACAGAATGACTGCAGCACCCAGCCYGCTGGTGGGCTCTGACACTGCCTGCTCGGGTCTCTCTCCCCGGGCTCAGGAGGTTTATGACCAGAGGTGGATGGGGACAGCAGCCAGATTCAGAGCACTTCTTTGCAAGTCCCCAATGCCCTCTGTATCGCTGTGTCTCAGTTTTGCCTGTCAACACAGATCAGACTTAACCTTGGTTYGCCTATGGCTCCCACGGGGTTAAGCCCGCGGTTTGTGATGTGGGTACAAGTGAGGAGCCTCAGAYGTCTGCTCTTGGCTGCTCCTCTGAAGGGAGCTAAAGCATGTCTCTAGCCCGGTCTTTGTGCTCCTCTCTTTCCTCSGGCTTTTTGAGCACAAGAGGCTTATCAGGATTTGCCACAGGATGCCTGCTAATCCTGTTACAGCTTCTTTAGTTCTCATTAATTTCTGAAAGCCTTTCTTTTGTCTTGCAGCCACTGCCAGCAGTKCACAGAGGTAGAAGTCTCCTGAAGTGAGACTTAATGACGCAGAAAGAAGCAGTTTTACAGCACTGGAGAGTTCAGACCAAAACCATCTTTAGCTACTTCCATATATATATATATGTATATGTATACATATATACGTGTGTGTGTGTGTGTTTGTGGATATGCACTCAATATTTTGGTACTCAGAGTTCAGACTGTAACGTAAAGCAGCATGACACAAATATTACTGATTTCTCRTCCTTGGAGTTTTTTTTCTAGCTCTATTGTTAAAATCCCAAGAAATTACCTCTGATTGAAAAAGTCATCAATGATTTGTACTTACACAGTAATTTATATGAAGAAAATGGTAATTTTACTCCATTTTGTGTGTCCAAGTGTCCACAGTGTTCCCCTATTCCCAGGACGATCAGCATTTTTCTCTCCTGTATTAAGATGAAAGGAAGACTARGTACTGAATAGGTATGGGCAGTTAGTGTGTAGCTAGTAAAAATGATTCTCCTTGGACATAACCGAACACATAAGAGGTTAGGAGGGGGGATGCTAARGAAGAGAGGGCTTTGCCTGATGATCATGCTACATAGCACTATGCAATGCAATGTCTATAATGACTGCTACAGGCGATGAGTATAGTAGAAAACCATTTACAGTTCAGCTGTCTATGCTCCAAACTTTCTAAAACATCCATTATTTGGGGTGACGCTTTCTATATCACTACTGGTGTATTTCTGTAAAACCTCGGAAAAATTCCTCATGCTCTATTTTAAGGTGCATTTTAATTAATATATGCCTTTGAAATAAAAACTCTTGTTTTCAAACAGCAAGAGAAAAAGAAAAGCCAAAGATCATAAATATTTTTTAAAAAATGCTATGGTGCATTAATATATTCAGAGTTTTTTCTTAATAGAGATTTTGATTATTAAAAATACAAATTGTCTGCTTAATTATAAATTATAATTTGATTTATAAGATGATTTTACATATTAAATAATGCCAGATGGTGCCATGAGGGCATTAGTTCTCCATAATAGATTCCGGTTGACAAGGGAATTAAAAGAGGACAGAGTCCGGGAACCAAATTATACAAGCGGTAAAACTCTGCCAGAATAAAAACTGTTCCCAAAGCATCTCTCTCTCTTGTTAAATATAAAACAAACCAAAAAAAAAGTTGTTTTTTTTTTTGATAGCCTTTGAGCATTTACGATTCCAAGAGGACTCTAAAGGCAATACAAGATGAGATTAAATTTTCAGTAACTCCATGTAACTTATAAGCTTTTTCCAATATGTTTCCATTTGTTACTAAGGTGTAAAAACCCTATTGTTATGTACCAGCATTTAACAATTACTTCTTTTGTTGAGTGTTAGAGAAGCTAGGTTTATTACTTGTACAGATCCATTTCCCTACTGTAGCATAAGTGGCTGAGGTACATCATTTCCCTAAAAGGCATTTTCTCTTCTTATGCAGAATTAAATAAAGTTTTACACTGATTTTACTAGTAAATGTATGTTACAAGGACCAAAATACATGCATATACATGGAATTGTTCAAATACTCCTAAAGTCAATGAAATGATTTCCTTTCCCAAAGATGTAAGGAAAAAGTACAGTTTGCAGAAACACAGGTTAAAAAAGCTAACTCTGTAAACATTGTACATACTTAATTTTAGACTTTTTAGTAACTTTCAGTGTTGGTTATTTATTTATTTTTAATAGAAGTTGCCTGTGTTAAACTCCATGTAAGAAAGGGRATTCCACTTTAGCCCTGGCCACTATTTCTATCTTCTCTTCACCTTTAGTTCTGATACCATGTTGGTTTGGTATTTTTAAATATGTATCACTTTCTATTCTTTCCTTCACTATGATTATTTCCACCATGTTATATCTTAGAGGGGTATTTTGACRTTTAAAATGTTTAAAAATATGCATTTTATAATTGTATACTTTATTTTGAGGAATATTTATTAAGAAGTTGTTTTTTTTTTTTTTTCCTCTTTATTATCTCACATTGTGTGCTAATGCAGTAATATTCCCCAAAGCATCCTATGGACAGCTGATCCTCCAAGAATGCTTTCATACCCTTTAAGTTTTGTAGCACTAAGTGATGTTATCTGTTGAACACCTAGAGAGACTTTCCTCTTCCATCTTCCTGAATTCTGTTCTACTAGGTATATGTGGAAGGTGTGTAAGACACTGCAAGTTGTGTAAAATAATCCTTATTGTGATGAGCGATAAGCTTCTGAGGACCTTGAGGAAGTCTTTCAGCTTAGCAAGTATAAGAGTGGTTTGTAGGGATCACTAACAACCTTGAATTGTTTTGATACTCTTCAATTTCTTGGACCTCTTACTCAGCTTCGTATACCTCTGTATGGGTAGTATTAAGGAATGAAAAACATGGAGTGCCTTGATTGCTCTGATTATGGTGGTAATTTCAATATTAGATTTTCTTCCCTACTACCAAGAAGCTTTTCTACCAATGCCACTTAACCTCTCTTTCTGGCTGCACTTCTTCACCATGCTGTAGGGCTTTGCTGTTGGTAGCTCCCTTTGATGTCTGCACTGATGGTGCCTTCTCCTAGCCCACGCTCTAGCTGCCACGTTGACTGCTGTGCCAGCTCTCTGCCTCAGCTTCCTCACTGTCATAGAATAAATGATATAAAATTGCCTTCAGTTATTTATGTAAAGCCAAATAGACACAAGGGCTCTTCTTTTTCTTCTTTTTTTTCATCTTCCCTTCAAATTTATGCAATCCAACAATTTCTTTCAGATCACTCTCCCACTACTTTGTTTTTGTTTGCATGTGTTTCATTTTTTCCCCGGGGGACTGTATTTTTCCCCCTTAATGAGAATAGTGAAATACTATGGTTGTCTTCCTCAAACTCAACCCCATGTATATTATTTTGAAGTGTGATTCARGTGCACCAATTTTTTCTTGTAACTTGTTGTTCTTGTTTTGATATATCATCTTTCTATTGGACAATGACTGATGACTTGTAGTTGTGCCTAATATGCAATGTTTATAAATGAATCAGAAAAGCAACGTTGCACCTATTTGCATGAGAAGATAATGTAATGAAGCTGAACCAATTTTATCTCTGAAGTTCCTTGCTTGAAGTGTACTGGTCCTCAGTGTAAGATGGCATACAAAATGCTGAGCAGGAATATTTTTGTTAAATTTGGAATTTACACCCTGTAGGTAGTTCCAGTACTTCAAAATTTCTTTTGCTATTGAATAAAAGGAAAAGTTATAGTAACACATACCTCGTAAAGAAAGGGAGGGAAAGTCTGTTTTTTTTTTTTTTTTTTTTTTTTTTTTGAAATTATTAAACTGTCTCTTTATGATAAGGTTAAACACTGTTTTCAGCTCTTTGTTTTGACTATTATGGTATGATTTTAATATTATAATAACAGTCCATTTAAAGATGAAATGAAAAATTTCAGTCATCAAAAAATTCTAGTAATTCTGGCACATATAWGGGAAAAAGAAAGATCAGTTTCAGTTGCAATATTCAGTTATTTCAGAAGTATTCACTGATGGAAATCTCTTCTGTTTTTCTACTACCTTGTTCATTTTTAAGAAGTGTATGTCTGCTAGTTCTTAAGTAGTATTTTTCATTTAGTACCCAAAATTCATAGAACTTACAAATTTCTACTCAAATTCTCTGTACCACAAGTAGTACCTAAAATTATCTGAATTTCTTTATTTTCACAGTATAAGCAGTATTTGTCAACCTTTATTAAARTATAACAAGCTTCTTTCTTATTTTACAAATGAATTCCACATCATAATGATGAACTGTAAGTAAATACAACTAATTTTGATCTACTCTGCMCTTGGAGGGTGTTTCCTGAAGAAGTCCCACCTTAAGTTGTGATCTTGTCATATCTTAGAAGGATCTCATAAGATCTCATATGATCTAATCTGGATATGCAAGTTGTTCTAAAAAGTCCTTCACTGTACCACAGAAGTATGCAAGTAATTACTTGTATATGTGTTTTCATACAGACAACTCAAGTAATTAATTTCTTTTAAAGAATCATTAAAAAAAAATAAGCAAATAAGATGATGAATGAGTACAATAATGCGACTGGAAATTTAACCAGAGTTTCCTTCTTTCTTGGAGCTTCATCTCTGTGATTTCTCCATGAACTGTTCTTTCCTCCTGCAGCTTTCAGCCTTTAATTTCATAAGGGTATGGGACTGACTGGGCTGACTGGGATTTTCGAATATCTTCATATTTAAAGGGTCTGAGTTATCTGGGAAAAGGAATAGAAGTAGGAAAATATAACAACATTGGTGGTCCATCATTTGATACTCTAATCCTCACTAGTCCTGGCATGTATTACTAGACAAATACTCCCACGCAACTGGACCTGAACTGTCAAAGACGCGATAGAAAATACAGGGTAACGTCTGCAGCACAGTTCAAAGTCTTCGATTTGCTTCCTCCTACCTGCATGGTTACATATCAGGAGGAGAGGCAGCCCATATACCAGAGGTTGACATTGATCAGCAAAACAAAATACACTGGAGAAGACCCTTGATTGATATTGTCTGCGCATTTCCAGATGAGCTCCTAAGGCTATTCCAGAGGTAGGACATAGGAATGGGGAAATAAAAACACTGGAAGTATGGGAAGGATTCCATATAAATAGAGACTGAAAAGCTGGAGAAGTGAAGAAAGAAGAAAACCCAGGAAGAATGATAGTTATTCTGCAGGATGCTCCTGCTTCCCTTTTTCTTGCATTACACAATCAAGGAATCATTAAGCTCTCCAGAAGCATATTAAAGCTGACTAGAGGAAATGTGTGTCTTCTGTTTTGCTTTATTTTATTAAGTGTTGCGTAACAACCTTATGGCACTCCTTTCTGAAGGGGGAAGGAAAGGTTTTTATCTGAACCATGTGAACCAGTTTCACTGTAGATTAATATCAGTTTTAAAATGRTCAAATTCTAATCTTTCAGGACTAACCTTTTAGCTCACTAAGTTAGGAAGAATATGTTATTTACTTCCTAATTGTGTTTTTTACAGAAACGTCTATGAAATACTCGAGTCTAGTTACCAGACAAAGAAAACGACTGATCCCATTTGCAGTTGCTGTCTGTATATCACAAGTAATTACACTCACTAGGATTTCTCTCCCCATGAGTCTCAAGCTGCAAGCCAGTAAGAAGTTGGGAGAACAGAAGTGTTACTCCCATGTAAGGCTTAATTGCCCGTTTTTTTTTTTTTTGTTTTGTTTTTTTTTCCCCCCATAGGTACATAGCAACCATACATGTGAAACACTTCTGAACAGTTTTGCTCAGTTATGTAACTCTATTAAGAGCATTGTTGTTGCAGAAAGATTGATCTAGACTGGGGCTTTAAAAACAGAAATTTGACAAAACATGAAGGATTGTTGAAATAAATGTGCAATTAATATAACTTGTATTTCTAACACACAATACCAGGCATAATTTTTTTAACCTCCCCTGCTTTCCTTCTCTATTCATTGCACATTTAAATTCATTATGGAAAAAAATTAGGGAAAAAATCCCTGATAGTTATTTTTATGATCAAACACCTTTTCCAATTAGTCTTGGCACCTCACTATAATCACGATGAATGTTATTAATTCAGCAGTCTACATCCTATTAAGGGTTTCATTATAGCAGTGTGTTCAGGAACTTAATAGCTTTTGCATATTAATGCTGCAGCCTGAAGTTTTGTGTCCAATAACACTGCAGAATACCACAGATTTGTACTTATATACAAGTGCATACAAATGTGTATCCATACAATTGCATGAAGCAGCATTTTGAATTTACTTCAGCAATTATTTTAAGGAAGGTTAAAGGCTGGGGGTTTTTTGAATAAAAAATGTCATGTCCTTATAAATCACTAGGATACCGGGACAAGAATTTAAAACGAAGGAAATAAAAGCAGTGGTTGCTAGGCATGTTGAATGCGCACTGACGATGTTTGAGCTCATGGTAAATGTACACCTTAGTGGTCCAGATAATCACATGTTCATTTGTACAGTAATACTACTGTATTTAATATGATTAAACACAGATGTGGTTAAAAATATTGTGAGAACTCTTGAAGGTTGGCAATGGTCTGAGCTCCAAAAATTTGGGGAACTACTGGGCTACAGCAAACACTGTGACAGTCTACCGCAACATTGTTTCCCGTTGACAACAAAATAAGTAAAAAAATGTTTGAGTTATGCAACTTTCAGAGGAGTTCAAACTTTGGCAAAGACTTTACATTCCTTCTTGTTTGTCATAGAAGACTTAAGCTGTGAACAGTTTTTGCACTTTGAGCTTCTAAGGGGTAAAGAAAAAAGATTTTTAATCATACAGTCTTAYCCCCTCCTTTGTCTAGTACAGACTCTAGTTCTTTATTCCATCAGACTATAGCTTTTTCTTGATCTTTTCAGAAGATAATCTGGACATATTTTTGAAAACTTACGTGATGGGCCAATCAATCACAATTAAATTGTCTCTCTAATATCCACTAAACATCTAAATCATTTGTTCACTACATTAGATCTTTTAATATTAGAGGAAATGTGAGTCTGCGTTATCTCTATTTCATCCTTTTTACTATCAGATTTTTGTTTTCTGTTGTTAGATTAAGGAGGATCTGGCAGCAATTTTTCCTTACAATCAGGTCACTTCCTTAGGTAACCAAAGGTGAGTCCCTTAGAATTTCYTGTGTCTTTGGATTTCCTGCAAATTGCTTCACCACCTTGATTCCCACACAGCCCTTGAGCGCTGCTTGTGAACTTGCTGCTCCTCAAGAACACTCATTTTTGCATGTCTTGCTGACAGTTCAGCAGCACATACTGAAATCTTGACCTGGATTTGAGTGGAAGTCCCTGTTGCTTCTAGGTGTTCAGGTTGTCCAGCCTGAGTGACCCTGGAGCCTTTTCAGAGGAGGGAGGCTCAACTGCATCACTCCGTTCAGTGCTGTTTTCTAAAGAAATCTGTGYGCCTTAATTCTGCTTCTGCTGCGAGTCGTCTAGTCTGGGGCAGACCTTTAGCTCGGAGGGAATGGTCCTCTTGCTTCACACCCAAAATCTTCCCCTGTCTTCCAAAGCAAGCATTATGCAAGATGTATTTAGATATTATGTCCTCATCAGAAAGCACATTTAGAGCTGAGCAATGAAATAGTCCTTGTATCACTAATTAAAATTCAGTGGTGAGGTTGTTTAATTACTCCCTCCACTGAAAACTCTTGCTTTACTTTTTATATTTATTCTGGTAATAATGTACTGAAGAGCTCATCAGCCTTTGAAGGAAGGCAACAATTTTTCTCATGTTCGTAATCATTAAACTGACAAATAGGCACAGCAATATATAGTTATCAATATTAGCAGTGCAGCCCCATCACTATTAAAATTCCTTATAGTAGGAAATTGAAGTGCATAAAGGGGGGAAGAATAGTGTGAAACAACTCTAAGTGTGAGATCCTTCCCTTTTGCTTTCCTAGCAGCCACCTTAAATCAATTCATACTAAGCACTCCTGCGTTCTGTACAAAAGCAAGATAACTGAGTGTATTTGATTCTGGAAAAAAAAGAAAAGAAAAGAAAAAAGAAAAAAGCTTRATTTGCTTTTTCTTTCTGTTTTAGGCTAAAATGCTTTTGTTTTYTCCTCTTTAATTCATGATCATAAGATCTCAAAGCTGATAGATAAGTATAACTGTCTGTTACAGACTGCTTTGAAATCGAGTCACCTGCCTAACTCCCAGTGAAGGAAATGAGGTGATGGGGAGCGTCCCAATTTACCTCACTGACTCTTGACTTGGGTGAAATAACTGTTCACAGCTGCTCTGCTGTCTTCTCTGGCTTCAGAGAATCAGAGAGTACAATTTCAGAAGAACAGGCTAGCAATCCACAGGTTGCCTGTGAGATCTATATGAATAAACCCATATAATCAAGTGAGGCTTCCAGGAATATTTAGCCTTGCTATATCATGGAGAAGTAGAGTTGCCACAACTTGAATTAAAAATGTCTACATCTGTGCTGATTCCTGYAGTGAGGGTTATGGGGCTGTAGGTCTAGGTGTGTGGCGGAGTCGGGGASGAGGAGGTTCAGCAAATTTTCAGGGGAGTCTCAATAACATTTCATTGCAGGTGAGCCCTTGGGTAAGATGATGTGCACTTTGAATGTCTACTTTGATAGTTTTGGAATAAACAAGAGGAGGGCAACAATTAGGTGAAAATTGCATTTTGTAGCAAGGTTATATCATAAAATAAAAGGCGAACATATATTCTGTTTCTTCATTAGTTGTTCTGGGGATGTTATGGATTTGAAGGACTTGCTAAGCTGTTGGTGCAAAAAAAATAAGGTATTTTGGAGCTGAAGACCAATTACCATCATTAACACTAAGGGAAATGCAGATTCATTTGTCATTTTTGTCATAACATATCTTACACCAGAAGCTGGTTTCCATTCTGAAAAGCCTGAATTAATACCAAGCAAAGGTGGTTTTGGCCCTACTGTGTTATCTTTTTGGGACTGCTTCCCTGAAAGGCAGGTAGAGTTCTAGCTCTGACTTTGTAAGGAAGGACAGGTACAGCATGAATCATGACCAAAAAGCACAACTGAAAAAACCTCCTCAAAACGTAGCTTTATTATATTGTGAACTGTGACCATTAGTTCATTCATATATGCCTCAAAATGACGAGAAGGCAGTCCCCAGCATGGCTACTTTACACTAGTGCATTCAGCTTTGCATATGAGGTTATAATCTGGGAAGATGTTTGGAGAAACATCTACTACAGGCAGCTATAGCCTATCCTGTTCTTCAGCAGATGAAGGTGGCATGGTTGGGTTCTCTCTTGAGATTTTCCCGGATGGATAGCATGTGTTTTTGTCAGATTACTTAAAAATAGGTGTATATATGTGTGTGTGTGTGTCAGGAGTTTTCCATACCCYTGCAGTGGTTGGGTTCAGTCCCCCTGCAAAGGAACTGAAAAGTAATCGTGCATCAGAACTTATATATAAGCAAAACTAATGYACCCTGGGGCTAAGCTCCCTGTGTCTCACCCACTCCTCTGCTGGTGAGAGGCTAACTCCCAACTGCTACACTTTACTGCTGGTGGCATAATCTGACAGGGATCTGGAAGACCCCCCCCRGGCAGTCATGTCCTTTCCTCTAGGACACCAGGCAATGGTGTCCTCTGCTTGGATTGCAAAGATGCACGGTGCGATGCTCCTTCGAGCTCTTCCTTGCAGCGTCTAGTGCCTGCCTGGGAGAAGTTCTGCTCCAGGCACTACAAGTAGGCTTTGTAGCACTTTCAAGCAGGGTAGTTTACTAGTACTAAAAATCTTTTTCAAATAAAGATGGAAATGATAGCAAATTTAGCTGCTCAGGAAAATAGCAGTACAATAAATAATGTATGGAAATGGGATGTTTTTTTAAGAGATGAAGGAAGGAATGCTGAAGTTTTTATTGAGCAGTTAATGCCCTCTTTGCTCATTATCTTTAGAATTTGTAAACCTTTAGGCAGTCAGACATGTTCAAATGGGAGAATTTTATCTCTTCTACCCAGGAAGAAAGGAACTAGAGATTTGAATTGATGTGAAATTCCAAGACCTTAGGTTGATTTTGCAGAGCTTTTCATGTTGTTTTTCTTCTTGTTTTGTTTTCTTGATATCAATCTGTTATACATTGACAAATAGGAAGGTGAAATTGAAGACAGGCGACTGGGGCAAACTGTAGAATAATAAACGTCTTAGATGAGCATTTTTGCCTTGGAAATGCCACTATTTCCTATTATAGAAATATTTCCCCCAGTTCTAAGTTTGCTGGTGATGGGGTGGGTGAGGCAAAGTTCATCATCTCTAGGATTCACATCCTGAGTTTTTTTTCTGAATTTGGGACACTTTTACTTACTGTGATGTACTTGGGGTAATATTTACTTGGCTTTATTTTTTTAATCCTTTGAAGCATGAAAAACGGTGATCAAGAGGAAGAAATTTCACAGGACCTGAATATTCTGGCAGCGTTGCCAAATCTATTGTTGCAGTATTATAGATGGATGTGCAGTTTGTGTCCGGAATCTGCTATGCTATGTACCCAAATTTCCCTTAGTCTATGCAATTTTGAGGCAAACCATTCAAGGGGCTGTGCTAAACCTGCTGATTTCGATCATACCTCTGAAAAGGCTAGAAGAAATTATTTGCACTGGATATGGACTCTATCTTGAAGAATAATTAGAAATATCACTTGTAATTAATTGCAGGAGGAATAGATTTCAGGTAATGGAAGAGATGCTTTGTTCTGGTACATCCAATTTAATGTTCGTTTCCTTTGAAGCTTCTCACACTCACTATTGGATGGACTTTCTGACAAGGGGTGGTAACACCATAGTTTTGAATTATTTAAATGAATCTCCTACTTCAAGCAAAAATTATTGGGCCTAATGAGGTAATGAAGCAACATGTTATGGGGTGCAGAAGACCAGGCTTAATTGATCAMTCTCATCACTTTTTGTCTCCTACCTTGTTAATATAAAGCTAATATTAAATGGAATGYAGGAAAGCAGCACGCTCAAAGGCAYGACTTTTCTAAATGCTTAGAAAACTTGTGCCCAGCAAAATGTATGATTCAAGTTTACATTTCCATCTAGGGAGAAGATGATTTATCTGAAAATCAATATTCTGCTCTATATGTCATATAGTAATTATACAGTGCTATATGTTTTCAAATAAAGAGATGCCTACTTGCTATTCCTAACCTTTGTTATATTTTGGGGGTAAATCAAGTGAAAAGTGTTTCCCCAAGGTTATATGCTGGCACAGCAAGCTGAACAAGTATAGGARTCATTCAATGAATATCACAGTAGTTGGCAATGTCTGAAATACTTTCATTCAAAAATCATATAACATCTACCCTCCCCTAACCAACCTGAGATTAAAGAGTTTTCAGAAGTTCTAAACTCAAATTTTTGTGTCAGGTAACCAAGACCATCAAGAACAACAATGCTGTATGTGATTTGCTATGGTGTAATCTTCTTCCTAAGAGATGGTGTCTCTTTTTATGTCTCCCAACAAGTAGYACTCAGAATGCAATAGGGTTTTGTGTTTTTTGCCTATTATTACCTTTATTTAAAAAAATGGTGTGCTGCAAGCTAGCCTATTTACACTGAAAAAAATACACTTGGTTTATAGGGATGTGATTATCTTTCATATTTTCCACCTGTAGGTGTCAATAATTGCATGGAAAGCTTCTTCTATTTGAAAAGGGCCCACCTACTCTTCTGAAAGTATTTTAAGATATTTAATTTAACAATGCTGCTGTAATCAGTGACCTCTCAAAATGGAACAAATGGAAGTGACGTTTTACTTACGCTCTGACCTTTGTCTAAGGAAAAGCATACTGATGCTTATGTTTCCAGAATTACAGTATTCGTAAAAGCCCTATTTGGGAGATCATTTGTTGAAAAGATGCTGGAAATTCAAGGTGTAAAGGGACAAGATAATCACAGCTGATATGTGCAAAATAGTATAGTTCATTGTCTATTTTTATTTTTTGTGACAGTGGAATGTTATTACCTTTTCTGGGTCACACTTTGACCAAGAAATATGGCACTACCAACTATTTAGCTATTGAGTTAGCTRTGAGAAAAGCCCTGTATTTGAAGGGTGAGGAGGAATTATCAACTCAACTAAGTGTCCTAATCAGCAGTCCTTTCAGCAGGATATGTGATGCATCCTCTCCCATGTCAATTCCTTGCAATATTTAAYGTATCATCAAAGTTCATGAGGAGCAGCTAAAGGAAATTTCCTCAGTAGAGTATAGCTTGCTACATAACCTGTCCAAGAGAGAAAGGTATAGCTCAGAGCAGTCCACATGTAGATTAGGAAAATATTCTGCCTGATGAATAAGAAGTACTAAATAATTAATGTC
The DNA here is from genome assembly GCF_003343005.1 of Rhea americana. Lineage (NCBI taxonomy): Eukaryota > Metazoa > Chordata > Aves > Rheiformes > Rheidae > Rhea > Rhea americana. The sequence goes on from NW_028186457.1 coordinate 2,795,832, forward strand.
TACAGCAGATCTGAGGGGTTCAATTTAATAAACAGCTTTAGTAGTAATATGTAAAGACTGCTTCTGAGTTAGTTAAGTGATAAGCCTCAAGCTGTTGCAAGCAGAATCTATAGGACCTCAGCTAGGCGAGTATTTACTCACATTTTATAGCACAACTGAAATGCTTTTAAAAACAACAACTTGAGGGTTTTTTTTTCTTGAGAACATGTGAATGGAAATGCTATACATCAATTTTTAATGGGAAGTAATGAGTTTTTCAGCTGATGAAACCTGAATGTTGTCTTTGTTTCTCTAGCAGAGCTAATGACCACAAACAAGCTCTAGCTGAACATGGATCTCAAATCTCAAAACAGCCAAATATGCCAGGCAAGCAGCAGCTTTCCATGGTTTGCCATGGGTTTGGTTATGTATTTCCAAGGATTTGGTTTAGGCAGCAGGTTTCCATAGGTTTGGTTATGGTGTCCAACCTCCTAGTCTCTGCTAAGCTGTTCTGTTCAAACCCTTTCAGGTCACGGGTTATTGACAGTATCTACTGTCCTCTCTTCTGTGTATTTACTGTCATCTGATCAGGGTTGAGCTTGTAGTGCGATTTCTACGCTTTTTTTTTCTTGTGAAATAGAGACTTCTTTTTCTTCTAGCTGCCTGCTATTTATTTTCATATGAGAACTTCGTATCATTCAGCCCAGTCTCCTAGTATTAAACCCAACAGATACTTGCCGAAGAATTAAAAAATAAATATGGAAACCTGCCATATGGCATATTGGTAACATTTCTTGACAAATAGGGCAGTTGATCACTGGTTCTTGGATTCCTTGACCATTGGGTGCTCAGCCTGACAGAGGTGTTAGAGAAATATGTCAGAATGGAGACTGGGGACTGAGGGAAGAGAAATCACCTATCAGAAAAATTAATTTTCCACTTTATTTTCTTTCCAAAAAAATAAAATAGTGGGATTGGGGAAAGGTTCAAAATTATTYATTGTAGTAGCTGCAGAGTTCAAGAATAGGCAAAATATGAGGAAAAAATCACCAAATATTTTTTCTACTTTTTTCTTAATCCTTTCATCATCAGAAAAAAAAATCTTATCTGTTACTGAGCTTTCCTCAAAGGAATGTGGTATTCCCCACCCCATTCCCTATTTGTACCTTATTATGAGAAACCTTTCTTCTGAATTCTTTCATGTGATATTCTGGACCATAAAACTTCTTTATTTTTTTTTTATTTTATTTTTAACCTACCTTCTCTTGTGATTATAGTTTATTGACTTAGAGTTTATACAGATTCCCAAGGAAGAAAATGCTTTAYGGGGTCACCAACTGGGTCTGCAGTTTTATAAGCTGTCTTGTTGCAAGGCTATTCTCAGCAGATACAACATTGCCAGGTGTGGGGTCATAAGGATGAAACAGGGAAAAGAAATAAATTGCAGAGAAGTAAAGAAAGAGAGAAGGCATGGAGGAATATGTGAGGTGGCTAAGTGGAATGGGACACTCTTCCTCTTTGAGAGGCAATCAGATCTTTTCCTGGAAAACAGCCTAAAAGCAGGATCTGAATGTCTTTGGATTCATATAACTGCTGCTCTTCTTCTGAGTCCTATTAAACAGGAGAAATTGCCACGGGGCTGCTCTGAATGTGAGCCCAGTCTTCTGAGTTTATACTGTCACATGGGGAGTGAKTCCTTCTTTCCTGAGAGCAAACTCTTTCTGGCCTAAGTAAAAACCTATTTTGGTAAGCGAAGTGTTCAGTCTATATTTTCAGTAGAAGTTTGGCCATTTRAAGTTTAATGTTATTTTTAGTCTTGCACTCACCTCATTCCGTAAGTTTGTCTCTGCATTTGTACAAGGCCCTTCCCAGGAAGGTCTCAGTGTGTACCCACAAGATACCGATACACTGCTGCTGGTTCAGCTGGATGGTGTTGCTGAAAAAATCAATTTGTGTTTTACCCTTTRCTTCTATGCCAGCAGAGAAAAACTTCCCCAAAAGTACAGCCAGCCTTTCTTTTGTATACGTAACATTGAAARCTCATATCACTGTTGCTTCTCTCTATCTATTTACCTGGTGGATAACTTTCCCCTGTGCATTATCAGCCTGTGACATTATTTCTCGAGCTGAATCTCTTTGAGTTTTTTTGTTGTTATTCTTCTTCTTTAAAATCTTTTTCATTTAGAGTTCTTGGTAATTTCTATCTTAAATAGTGTTTGCAGCTTCTGCTAAATTTAAATTATCTGTGAATATAAATAACAGGAATTTTGTTCCTTCTTTCAGATGACTAATTCTTACATTAAAGAATCCAGATAAAACCTCTCTTTTTTCCTTGTTATATTACATTAAAGCACAGAGGTAGTTAGTTAATGAGTCCTTTGATTTTTTTCCTTCTTATACCAGATCTGAAAATCAGCACAGAGCCCTACATATTAACTTGACTGCACCCCTGCTTGGTTAGAGAGGGCAAAGTGCAAGCACTAAAGTCACCCAAATCTGCAAAACCCAAGTGCAGTGGGAATGTAACCTGGTTTGCTTAAAGCAAATTAGTGCCTTCTACAGCCACTGACCATGTTGCATCTCACCAGAGATAAAAGAAGTCATCACTTTATATTTTCTTCAGCGGGTTAGTCACAAATCAGGCAAGATTTTTTTCTGTTTGTTCTGTCCTTTTTCCTTTGAAATTTTTTTTGATTTGACCAATACAAAGAATAGTCATACAAAATAAAAGTTCATGATGGGAGGATCAGACAAATCTTATCAGACTGCTGGACAGCGGAGAAACTGTTGAAAAGTCAAGATATTCTTGTCTTGCTTTGGGGAAGAAGATCAGGAGAAAGCAATGGTAAAGGTTTTGTTAAAGTTGACAGAGGAACATAGAGATTTCTTCTGGTGCATAAGTAGGAGTTCAGATTATGAAGAGCTTTAGCTTCACAGCAATCTTGTGCCAGAGATAAACTGGGGCACAAAGAGACAACGTGATTTGAGCATGGTTATGATGGATACCAAGTCTCAGAATAGTCCTTACTACTGGTTCTTCCCCTCTCCCCCACCCCCCCTGCCCCCAAGCTTAAGCTAAGAGAAAACTTCCCCCCCCTTTTTTCTTTTTTACTTTTTTTTCACTTTTTCCCCCAAGCATTCATATTTAATTCTCAAAAGAATACTAGGGATTATAGTGTTGATCTCCTCAGAAGCATCTGATACTACTGATTCTTAGAGATGAGCATAGGTTGCCTATTCACTTACAGCTACAAAGAGAATATATTTGCACTCAGCCAGTCTTTTATGTGTTTGTACTTTAATATAAATATTACAAAAATGTAATGTGCAGACTGACAATTGCTTAAATGTTTCTGTGATGCATTTAGACATTCTATCTACAACTTTAAAGCATTCAATTGTTGAATTATTTCTGAAGAAAGACATATACCGTTACAGCCTGCAATGTGTTTGTGTAACCCCTTCATGGTCTGCTATACTGATGCACAGGATGTGTTGTGTAAGAAATATTGCTTGTCACACTGGCAAGGAGATCTGTGATGGACTGGATCTGTGTGAGAAGAGTATTTCATTCTGTGACTGGTTCATGACTATTCTCTTTTGCTTTGTCCAAAATAATTCCAAGAAAGACCAGGGGGAACATTGACAAACAACAACTTTTAAAAATGATGCTGTTCATGAAACTTGGCTTTTTAGTTATATTTCATGAAATGAAAGAGAGCAATTTGGGAAAAGAATCCAGACACTTTGGTACCTCTTTTCAAACAAAATGTGGATGGTGTTAATTTTATTGAAAATCTCATAAGATCTTGTCAAATTTCTCTTTAAAAATCAACAACAGAGAAGAAGTGAAGTTACTGCTCGTGTAGAAAGACACAGAAGTGACTTAATTTTCTTAGTATCTCAAAAGTCTGGGGCACRCTTTTTCTCTACTTTTTAGCTTTTTGGTGATTTTGCCTGCCAGCTTCTAATGAGTACCCAGTAAACTGTAAATTGAGACTTGACTGTCTTGAGACATCAAGCCCTTATGAACATACTAACAGCATGTTCCCTTTTGTATCAAACCCCTCTTTTTGGGGGGGTGCTTTTTTTTCCTCCTAACACTAGCTGAACTAATTTGCGTAATTCAAAGGTAAAATAGAATCCATTTGCTTGCAAAAGATGTCCAAATGGAATACTTTACCTGATATCAGAACAATTATATCAAAAGAGCTACTGCTCACTTGGGGACTCAGAGCCCTAAAGTACGCTGAAATTAGTTGATTGAACTTCAGAAGCATTTCCTCACAACATATATATATATTTTAACTTGCTTAATTGCTTCCTGTGTATTACTACTCTGTGGGAAAGTCGGAAAGGAATTCTGAAACGAGAGGATGTGTTATTCATTCTGCAGGCATTAAGAGTTCTAATTACTCCCTGACGGGTCTTATTCACAAACCATTTTATTTATGATGCTTTTTCTTAAATGATTAAACATTTATTGGTTAAATGTTTACTAAATATAAGGACATGACATCTTTGAGGCTGGTTCCCAGTGTGAAAATAAGAGTAAAAAATAGTAGGGATCTACTGCAAGAAAGTCTCACAATAGAGAGCAGTTATTATCAGAAAGATTACTGTCTGCCCTCTCTTTTAAAGAGTATTACAATTATATTAAATTTTTTTTAATATGTGGTTCCATCTAAATGGCTTTGTTTGTGTTGTTGTTGTTTATCATTGTTCCTGTTTCACAGCTGTTCAGTCTGCTCTTCATCATGTAGATAAAACCTTTTGAGGTTTCATATTGTAAAAATATATGTCAGGCAGCTCGTTAGAGTCATTGCTTTGTTTTCAAATTGGCAACAGCATCTTTTTAAAGTTTTCATCTTCAACCTGCTGAAGATCAAAGGCAGCATCTGTGAAGATAAGCAGATGAAGGACAGAGAGTGGAAGTTAGCTGGGGAAAAGCAGTTGGCAACTGCCCTAGTGATATGGGTCTCATAAATTTTGCCTTCTTTGAATTTTCGATTTGTTCCGGTAACATTGTTTTCCTGCTGCTTTTTCTGCCCTCATCCCCCACTTCATTTTGACTCTTGGTGTTCCCTTGATCTATTTTGTTGTTTCCTTAATTGACACTGTTCCCATTACCTCCTCCCTTCAGAGCTCTGCTTTGTCACCAACTTTTCCTTCTCCTTTCCATGTAGAGGTTGCAAGTTGAGGTTATTAGCCATGGCCTGCTTCACAGTATTTTCATCARATCATTTCCTATTTGAAAACAACCACCAATGAGAGAGGTGACACTGGCATCTGATCCAAAATTCTTGGAAGTTGGTGGCATCTGTACATCAGCTGTTGCCTTCTGTTCGAAGTGTGGTTACCATGAGCCTTGAATGTCACTGAGTGTATGTATGTGTGTGTAACACAAGGAACATCACTAGCTGTTGGAAAGGCACATTGAATGCTGGTGTTGTTAGGGAAATAACTGCTGAACACTCAGGCAACTCTTTATTCCATCTTTCAAGTCCCCTATTGAATCTCTTCTTCCACTAGGTTTTTCCTTATTCTGAATTATTGGTAACGTGTTTTATGTTCTCGATGTGAAACACACACAACATCCTTAAAATGATGTTACTTTTATCTTGATGGGAATAAGGAAGAACTAATGGGTCCCACTGTCATCATTTCATCTTTCTTCATGAAACCAATGGCTTTAAAAAAATGAATACAGAATTAGTGAAGTAAACTACTATYGGTAGCGCATACATTACCCGAGCTAAAATAATCATAATAATGATGAATACTTTATTGTTGCAAAGCAACCTGCCAAAGAAGGAGGCAGGAGACGCTCAGGGTGATTCTACATAATGAGGATGCAGTGAATCATCAGGTCCACAAGGTCATGTTAGTGCTGTGCTAAAGCTAAGCAGAAAAGTCTTGTGAAGATGCAAGTGCACTCTCCTTCCTTGCAGATCTCAGAAGAGMTGCAGAACCAATGGCATGTATCAGTGGAGAAATAAAATATAGTACTGTACACAGGCAGTATAGCTTCATCATGGCWTTGAAGGCTGGAAGGGTTTGGTAACTACTGGGCTAAGGAGATAGGGAGGTTCAGTTAGCCTGGGCTGGCTAGAGGAACTAACTTTGCTCCTTGTGGTACAGACTGAGTAAACCGTACTATGCTAGAGTGTATTGTCTTGGTCATGCACTCACTGGCTACCTCCTAAGAGCTGAACATCACCAAAAAATGTAGTTTCCACTGTTAGGATGAAGGGTGATCAATAAGTTTGGAAAACCTTAAATATGCAACTCTTCCTTTTGTATGTCAGGAGCAGGCAGTGGGGCTGCAGATAAAAATACATGATTGAATTTTCTTCAAAACGCTCTTTTTTTCCTGGACCTGMTGTACTGCATGATTCAGAGCAACTCCACCAAATTCAGAGATGGATAGCATTTACTGCACTGCAGACAAGATCCAAATGAAGCTGGAAGATGCATGCATTTTAGTTCCTGCAACATTATATATTGTGCACACAACCTGACAATTCCTGAGCTTACTTCCTGCTGTTTAGTATCTTCATCACAACCTGCAAAGGCAAATTTTTTAATTAACTTTTAAATTATAATTATTTTACTGGCAATGCACCAAGAATCAGAGAAACTCAGTTCATACTGTATTATACTTATTCATACTGTATTACACTGAAGATACGTTAGATTACCTGGAGTAACTTAGTTAGGCTGAAGGCTGCTTCCCCTATTTGTTTGTGCTGTATCCTAGAAACTCTACGGACAAGTAGTGTGGGGATGGGGGGGTATATGGAGCAAGGCTGGTGATCTACTTTCCTGTGAAACATGCTCAGTGGAAAAGACATCCAGTGCAGCCAAGAGTCTTTGGAGAAAGAGGACTAACACCAAAATACACTGATTAGGGAAAGCACAAAGGAAAACTATGGCACATTGTTGTGACTTGGGAGACAACCCAAACTGACCATTTTGTGACAGGCACTGCAGTGCAGGTAGGGAAAGACTTGTGATGTCTGGGACAGATGCATCCAGCTAGTATGAAATTAGTGAGATCATTTACTGTCACTTTTATGAGCTGTGCATAAGGTAGTTTGTATGCTGGTTTAAATACTTGGCCTCTTAGAACAGCAGAGTGTGATGGGGCAAGATCTCTCAAAGGGAGGGAGATAAACCGATTTCCCAAGCATTTAAAATGATTTGTTTCTAGGCCATGCCTTAACTCTTCACTGAATTTTGTGCAGGGAGCCTATTCTGTATCTGGAGGGTTCAGTAGCCTTCACCAGGACTGATCGTAGAATGTCCTAAGYTAAAGAGGTATCAGCAGGTTTCTGTTTCCGTCAAGTCCCTGCTAGTGCTGTGTCTGTAAAAGATATGGTAGAAATGAGACCCCTAGCTTGGGTTAGAGATACCACAGAGAAAGTGCGTATCTAGATGAGCTGATTATTCACTGTAGATTCATCATTTCAGCAGTGGCAATGATGCTAGAGTAAGCAGCTCCCTTCCTCCCTACATATTGGTGCATTTTCCTCCAAATGTGCAGGAAACAGTCACCATTGGCTAAAGGCAGGAAAATGGTGGATAAAATTCATTCTGCTTCCAAAGTGTTTTCCAAATCTGATCTGAATTGTCCTTGAGAATGAGAGTGCCTGTTGCTATGAAAGTCCATGAAGCATGATGCCACCACCTTCTTTACGTGTTTGATTTTGGGGCTCCATCCTTCCAGTAGTGCCTATCCCTTGAGGGATGCTTTTCTCCTCATTGTAGCCACTCTGTGGTTTTTCACACAATTCACTGGTTGCCATTTATTCCCGTGTGCTCATCAGCAAGTCTCTCATCTGAATGACTGGAACATATTGCTGTCTCCAGGCTAGTAAAGCAAGAATAAATGGATGCAACCACATTCCTTATCTCCACACTGCAGAAACTTTTGTCAATCCCTGAGATAGAGTGAGTGAAAGCTGAATGCATAACAAGATCATTTGGGGTCATGGTACAATGATTAGATTCCTACAGCCTGTGTTACTGTAGATTAGTACTCTGGCTCCCTGGAGGAAAAACAAATTTGAAATTCTACGCTACAGCCAGATGCCAGACAGGCCATCATAAACAGGGTGTGAACCTGAGAAAAACACACGTCCTTTGAAGGAATTGAGGTCTTTTCCCAGAAAACCATAATTTCAATCCAAAGGGAAACACTCAGTTAAGCTTGAAACACCTTATTGTGAATGGTCTCTGGTTACTTGCAGGGGTCACAGCTGTGGCTTGGCAAACTTTAGAAAGTATTTTTTTCCTGAAAGATTCAGAGAGGCCAGAAACGCACAAAAGCTCTAACTTGGTGACAGGGGGATTTCAAAAGCTTTACAACGAGGCCTGGACAAGGCTGATGAGATATTGCTTTTATATCATGGAGTCAGTTATGTTATCCTCCTAATACATATGTGAGAGACCAAGATGCAGAATGCATGAATACATGAAATAGCCCAGGGAGATGATTTTTCATTCTGCTTTGACGAAGAGAAGTTTTTCAGTTTTCAGATGTCTGACTGTAGTTTCATAGCTTTCCAATTACACAGTAAAATGCRTTTCTGCAGGTTAAAGCTATTCTCATTTCTAGTCTGTATTTCTAGTCTAGTTCCTGGGACAGGAGTTTATCAGCTCATTAACGTAGCTTTTACTAGCATGGTAAATGCTTTTGGATATGATTTGGCTTACAGAAAAAATACACTTATGCTTAATTTACAGCCATATCTTCAGAGTGCTTGAGAGCAAGTGTTTGGGTCTGAAGTCTTGCCATCACGTAATGAGAGAATTTCAAGTTTCTCTAGACATCCTGCCTGTGTCCCATGGAGAAACTCAGTTGTGGAAAGCTGAATTTCTAATACAAGCATCATGCAGGGAAGCATAATTAAACCCCATATCATAAGAACAACAAAATCATTCTAACAGGGCACAAACCCAAACTACTCCCTGCTCCTTCCCTTTAATGTGGCAGAAGAAAGAGAAACACTTCAGCCTGCCAAAAACAAAAACAACAACAAAAAAGGTGTTAGCAAATGTGATCTTATTCCAGCAGTGCATAACCTAAGAGAACAATTTGTGCTCCTGCCAGTAGATATTGCAATTGGATAGTATTTTGTAGCAGTAGAATTGTTGTAACTGCTGTCGAGGCACAGCGTGCTGCTAAAAATCTGGCAACTTTTATGAAAGCTGTTTTGTATTACTGTAGGCTTTCTATAAACAGTGGCAATAAAAAGCTAAACTGTTTTAGGAATAAGATGCAGATATTAGAGATGGAGTTTTTCTACAACAGTAATGCCTTTTGGCAAGTGTGCTGGCATTTAAAGAAAAAATAAAAATAAAAAAATACATCTCCTAGAGACACAGACAATCTCACAGCAGCCTCTTGGGCAGTGAGCAGAACCCATTTACCTGGAACAGAGCTGTGGCTGCAGGAGTTTGCACTAGATTTGGGCTTCTTATTAATCTTGCATGAGAGTATGGGCAGAGTATTCCTACTAGGCAGTGAAAGCATGTTTTCCACAGATATATATCTGCATGTTCAGAAGGGGAGGACTAGGTTTCTCAGCTGCACTCTGATGCTTCGTATCACTCTCTTAGCACACAGCAGGTGTAAGGGGGATCTCCAGTGCTGTCCTAACCATCCAGCAGATGACAGTACCAGCAACAAGGAAGATATACAGAAACATCTAAGGCCAGCTTAGGTTTTTCCTCTTGAATCTGTTTCTGGTTTTTAGATAGGGCACAGTCTTCCAGACATTTCCATTAATCCGTTTGAATTCATATATCAGGAGTTTTAGAATGGTCTGTATTTTCTTCCAGAACTATTCATGCTCAGATTTTCTATTGGCCAAATGGAGACTCTTGGAAACCATTTTTTAATGGTCCTGGCTATAATAGGCCACATCTGATGTTAAGGACCTATTTTTGAAATTTTTGAACTAAATTACTTTTGTTAGTTTTTATTCTAGATATAATTTCTACCTTTTTCTATAGTTAGGTTTCCTTTTAGAGTCAGGTTCAAAACACATACACATATTTATTTACAAAACACGTATTTACTTACAGGAAAACCTTGACTGGAGAATGGCTAAAAGCTGAGAAATATGCTTAATCTGGCTTTCTATGTATCTTCTGTTGGTCACCTTTGGGGACAGGTTACAAGGCTTTGTTTTGAATTAATGAAGCTATTCTCCTATTCTTTCCTCATGTACTGGTGACACTTTCTAGCCAAACTGTTGGGCAAAAGAAGGGAAATATGATGAGAGCTAACTTGCTATTTTTAGGCTCTAAAAATCTTTCATACAACACTTGTATATTCAAAAATCAGTCATACAAATAGTGCTGCAACYGGCAAGAATGTTCTCTCCATCGCAAAAATCTTCTATTTTAAAGGAGATATTTATAAATCTACTTTGTGCTTTCCTGCATGATTTAAAATACATATACAATCCCACACAATCCAACAACAGAATTTAGAAAATCTGAGATACTGCAAATCTGTGGTATATTTTTAGTCATTTACACTTAATAATGGACTAATGGAAAAGGGTGGAATATATGAAAATTTTCTCAGCACAAAAGCTGTTGCAAATACATTGAATATCTGCACAGCAGTGAGGCTGGGGATCACAATAGTGCATATAAGATTCGTTTCTGGTTCATTGTCTACAGCACTGAAATTATATGTACTTAAGCTGTGTTCAGTGCCTATTATTTATCCTACCTGGAGTAAGATAACAAGAGGCTATGATATCTATGCCTACTCTCTTGATCTTCAGTGATTATTTCTCACACTTYGTAGGAGGCTGTGAATATAAATATAGTTAAATATAGTTTCCCCCCATTTCCTTATTGTGCTGCTGAAGCTAGAATTCTATCCACTGCATTTAGCATTAGCTGTCTTGCAAGGCTGAGAATAATGTGTAACACATTTTGTTTGAAAATGAGACTTTTTTTCTCATTCTGTTTGTGGACTGTTGGTGAAGAGATCACCATTTTTCTCAAAGGTATTCAGTGTGAAAATAGTTAGGGACGTCAAAGCATAAAGTTTTAGGGGAAAATGGAAAAGAGAAAGAGAATTCCTTGTCTGTATGCTACTTCTTTGGGGACAGTGTTTACTGAGCACTGAGATTCAACATTCAAGCTGTTTTCATTGGATTTTTTAACTTAAAGGCTTTGTTTCTCCTGTTTGATTGGTAAACAAGATTGTAAAGCTTTCTAAAAAATAACAATTGCTCTCTACATTAAATCTGAAAAGTTCACTTACAATTCAACTTCTGAGTTGAGTTTAAGCCTGTACACGAATTTGTGAGAATTGAGTGATGTGATTTTTACAGGTTTATGAGTGTATCTTAAAAAACTTATATAAATGTTTGCTGCAAAATGTGTAGACCATATTTTTTCAGGCTAATCCCCAGTTTATTCATTAACTAAATGCTTCTGCAGTTTTCAGTTGCTAAGGAAACAAATCCAGAAACTAATCAGGAATCAGTATGCTATTGGTAGTGTTAAGAAATAGTTTTGCCAAACTTACTTGAGAAGAGGTGAGGAGAGAGACGGTCTATGCTGCCTTCTTTACCCCCACCTGCCTTCCTAAGGCAGGAAGCATATGTGCATGAGGTTCTTCTGAAAGCTGCTATCAAAGCTACTTGGGGAGAAAGGAGCAGAGTGTGGGATTCAGGTCTTCGCATATAGAGGGCTGCTGCCACTGGGGATGCCTTAGGCTATCTGAGACACCTGCATGCAGCTAGTGGAGGGGAGACAGGACCTACAGGGCATCAGTGCCCCTCTAAAGGAATAGCTGGAAGTTAGTCAGTGTATCTCACATCTCTAGCATGTCATTTAAATGTATTTTCATAGAATCACAGACTCTCAGTATCACTGAGGTTGAAAGGGTCCTCTGCACATTGGAAAGGAGCCTTTCTGACCCTGCTCAAAGYCAGGTCAGCTACAGCAGTTTGYTCAAGGTTGTATCCAGTCAGGTTTGAATATCTCCAAGGATGGGGACTCCACACTCTCTCTTGGCAACTTGTTCCAGTATTTGATCTCTCTTCCAGTAAAAGTCCTTTCTTGCATTTTGAGGCAACTGGATGTCACAGCTAGCTTTAATAATTGTCCTAGCAATGGTTCCCTGACATGTCCACATCCTACTTTGTATATGAAGGGTCACAAGAGTAGGAAGTGTGAACACCTGGAAGCAAGCAACAAGAGAGGTCTGAAGACACTCTCCCTCCAGTGTCCATGGAGCTGCTAAGGCTGGAGCATGCAGCATTAAATTCCTGGTGACTGGATTCATGTGACTTAAGGTGATGTGACTTTCATTCACCTGACATTAAGATTTCCTTGAATTCCATCAGGGCGCCTTATGCTTCCCAGCATTTGCTCTGTTCCACGTAGAAATATAGCCCACGTAACATCAGGCACACTGTTTTTGGAGGGCTGGCAATTGCACCCCTCTCCATTTCCTGCATCCATCATAAGAGCAGGAGCTGGAAATTCTCAGCCAAACTCTGTCAGAGGAAAATAACTTCAGCATCTTGCAACTCATTTCTGAAATTTGCTGGTGGCATAAACACGCATGAGCAATTCACAGGGCAGGTGGGAAGCAGCCTACAGAGAGGCACTCTAGGCAAAAAATACAGTGATGAGGCCTTTTGCAAGAAAACAGAAAAGCAAACAGCTTTCATATTCAGTGCAGAAGACCAAGGATCTGGTGGCATGAACTGACTAATATAAAGTAAGTAGGGGTGTGAATGWAAAGCAAGCAGTCCTGTGGTAACTGCCTATGTGCTTGCCATTCCCTATAGTAAYTGCAAAGTAGCTTGCTTATTCTGTTTCTTATTGTGTGCAGAGCAGGTTCATGGACAGCCAATGTACTATATAACCACACTCAGGCTTGCCTCCAGTACTCACACACTGCTTGATACATAAATAAATCAGTACATACATAGATGAGTTGGTTTCAGGATGGGAAGCTTCCCAACAGAAGGTCCAYGTTTTGAGTAGGGAGTGGAACGAGAATTGTCCAGGGCTTTGTAAGAGCAAGTGCCCTGCTGGGTCAGAGCAAGAGTCCATCCTGCCTGGGATCGTCACCCAGGAGGGAACCGGACAGATGCTGCCTGGGGAGACTCTGTAAGCCTGACTGCTGTCTGTGGTCTGTTCCCCTTGCACTTGCTCAGCATCTGCAGTCGCTGGATTAGGGATATTAGAGGCTATATCCTTGCCTATTCTCTTCAGTATCTGTTGGGACCTATTGACCATGATTTATTTCACCCTTTTTGATCCTGTTGATACAGGCTGCCTCCAATCTCCCATGGCAGCAAATTTTTGCATGCAAGGTGCTTTTAGTTATTATTATTCATTTATTTTTATTCACACACAGCAGTGAAAATTTGACCTTCTCTGAAAATTAACACCCTTGCCAATATTCACCTGACATAATAGCCTTCGGCACCTTTCCCAGAGAAGGAAGGCAGCCACCAGCTCCCTTCCAGCCATTCTCTAGCACTTTTTCATCTTTTTGCAGTAAAAACAGCAACAACAAAACCACAGTTCAGCAAGTGGCAGGTTAATGAGCATGGCAGCATTTCTACTCTGCTCTAAGCTGAGTGCATGCCTGCTTTACTAGAGTAATTAAAAGCAAATGTGTAGCCATGCTCCGAGTTGTCTATTTTTACCTTATGGCCATTGTATATTCAGGAACTTGCTGAATGCCACAGCTGGAAAAAAATGTGAGAAAAAAAAAAAAAACTATACACATTCATTTCTTGAGTCAAAATCCTGCAGTTTCCATACTAACTGTGGGTTCGATYGTATGTGCCTAGGATATGGCCCTGCATGACAAGTTACGATTCCATGATTCTAAACTAAAGAGATCATGTACCTTCCTCTTCCTTCTACAAACAAAATGTGTCTAAACTACTTACAAACTTAAATGATGCCGCAGCTTCCTACAATCAGTGGGAATTTCACCTTCCATTAACATCACAGTGATCAGGTTTGATTAGCGTAAACAATCACAGAAAGGAAATTTCCAAGCCATGCGGAAAGCGGATTTTCAGCTTGCACTCCATCAGAGGCTGCCGAGGCAGTGCCATGTGACTCCTCTGACTCTTTGAACAAAATGATAGCTCAAGCAGCTCGTGGTAACCCATAGGTTTAATATCCGAAGCAAAGAAATCAATGTAGAGTTCTGAATAATGAATATGTTGGAGGAATTCTACCCTCCCCACAGATGAGCAAAAATAAAAGGTTAAATTCCTCAGATGTGCTATTGGGAATTATTCACTGARTTCTGTTCTGTGGGAAGTGATGTGGGCAGATTTCTTCCCACTGCATATCCATGTAATAACACTTTTCAGATAAATAATTTAAGCCAGTTAACTCTATTGCTGTCATAAGCRCTTTACCATTTTGCACCAGCTTGAATTAGTGAAATCTGCTTCTTGCTAGTGCAAGTACTCAATCAGTCCCTTTGATTGTAATTTTYATGGTTGCCACAAGCATCCTGAGTTCTCCAGAGCAGGAACAGAAATATTCCAACTCGCAATTAAAACTAGATGAGTATGTTTTTTTCTTTCCTTGAGAGGAAAATGAGTAATTTTTTTTGATGACATTTGACAGTTTTTTTCCATCATCTTTTTTTTTATAGAAAGACTAAGAAACTAAAAAATGTCAGTGGGTCTCTCTTTATTTATAAGTAAATAAATAATCCACAGAAGCAAAGAAATTCAAAAGAATATTTGTCTTCAAACATCATGATTCTGATCACACTTTATTTCTCAGATGTAGTCCATCCCCATGAGAAAATTTCATTTTGATTTATGTGGCTGTGAGAGAAAGCAGGCTCTGGAACTCCCTCATTGGCTATTTCCACCTGGGATGAGCCACCAAGCTGCTAACATTCCTCCCATGAGATTTGCAGGCTGGTTCTGCAGTTATCAGACGCTTAGATAGTTCTGAAAAAAAATATCTACAGAATAATGCTATTCTGGTGCATCTCTTATTCTTCCTTTGCTCTGAGAAAGCTCCCTTTGAAATGGCTGAAAACAATGRGTATTTCATGTCGGCTGGTGCTGAAAATGGTGTGATTCATGGCTTTAGGTTGTCAGGATGCTTCTCTGCAATCTCTTGGCCTGTGAGCTGGTTTGGCAATAGGACGAGCAATCATCAAAAATCTCTGTCCCATTTTCACTTATCACACAACAGATAATCTTTCTTCCTGCCCTTGAGAAATCTCACTGTCCATGTTTAAAACACATAATTCATTTCTTTGACTTAATTTATCTACGTTCTGACAAATCCTTTTAATAAAGCTATTTACTAAATTAATTTTCTCCACAAATAGCACAGCACTAACTTGTGACAAATGACGTTTCAGCTTATGATATCTCTCACTTAAATTAGTTTTAAGAGATTCTGAGTAAATTTGTGATAACATCAAGCCTGGGTTTTAAGAGGGTATTTTGCCATTCAGTATTTCATACTGTAATGAGGTTGAATTCCTTCCCTGCTTATCTATCTTAGGCAGTTAGCAATGAGCTCAGTGAATCCAAGAGCTAAACCATTAATGGTTTGTAAAGGAGAGCTATAGGAGTTGAATCTCAGAGAATTAAGAAGAAAAGATGACAGAAGCTTGTCACAATAAATCTAGGTTCTTAAGGATCAGTCAAAGCGAGTGGGTGGAAAGATCCTTTGGTAATCTTTGTATATCTGACAGAAATCAAAGAGTAGTATGTATAGTGTATCACTCAAGCGCACTGTACTCCTACTTTGAAGTCATAATAGTCAGTAGGTTTTTATGCAATCGATTGTTTCATCTACATGCTAGTAAATAATAGTTAAAAGTCATAAAAATTTAGCAGTTTAAGAAGCAAATGTTAAAGAAGAGAAAGCAATTAGCTAGCATTAAGTAGGGAGCTGTCAAATACAAATGTCCACCTTTGTAAGACTGAAGACATTGAAATGTTTCCCCTCCTCCCAGGGAGGGGCTGTCGGTGGAGGTCGGCCCCTGCGGCTTCTTTCCACCAACAGCATGGATGAAAACCCCGGTAAAACACTAATAACCAAAAGTTGAGGCCGACGCCTGGCACATGGTTTGCACCCTGTGCCTCCCAGTTGCGGAGTGCCTGAGAGCACCATGGTGGCGACGGGCTGGGAGACTCCCCAGCCCCTTCCAGGAGGCTGGTCTGCGCCAGAGGTTCAACTTAAATGTGTTCTTCTAAAGAAACGGCTTACGTGCCCCCATACCATTGACAGAGAGCTCACAGACCGCCTACATYATGAACAGGGAGCTTTATTTATTGTCGGCTATTACACGGAAATGACAGGCCTTTTCTTTCCCCCAATAAGCAGATATTCTACTAGTTGAAAACTCAGTTAAATCAAATATTGTTCAAGGCATTAATGTCATATTACGGTACGTTTTAGCTGTGTGCTGCTAGATATATTTAGGCTTCTTGAAAAAAAGTCTTAATGAGGTGCTGTGGTGTCTACCCAAAAATACTCAARTGTTCTTGGATCCCAAAAGATGGAAAATCAGGGAAGTATGATGGTTCTTTTAGAAATTAAGAAAGCAAACAAAAATAATTTAAAAGATCTTGTTTGATTTTTAAGTATTCAATTTGCACTTAAGTCACATTATTCATCTTTGCTCCAAAATATTGAGAAATAAAAGCTACTTAAAAATAGTGGAAAAACTGAYGAAAGAAAGTAAAGGGAGAAGTCTCATATAGCCAAAATTTAAGGTGGGCTTAACAGCAAATGTTATGCTACAGGAGTTAGGAAAGCTAGAAATGGCATACTATCCTCTTTGGAAGAAAAAAATTCTAATTGAACTATTGATATCTCTTATTTTATTAAAAAAGTAATAAAAAACAATTTAACACTTATTCAAGAAAGAAATAATGAATATCAGCTAACCATTGTTACCCATTTGCATCCGACTTATTTTATTTTTATGGGAGAAATTTGTTTTTTATATATTCTATTTTTATTAAATGATTGTTTTTAATATGAAAGTATCTGGTAAATGACGATATGTAGAAGTGACTCATTCTTCAGTGCCAGGGAAAAATTAGTCTATGGCAAAAAATAGATGTATGTCTTACAGTGTGACTTTTGATTTCAGTTGGTAGAAAACCTTGTTGAAGTCCTTCATCTTTTGATCTGATGAGACCATTTCTTTTTTTCTTTTTTTTTTTTTTAAGGCAGAACAAAAACGCATGTAATTTTAGACTTCAAAACTCTCTTTCTATATATTTCATTTTGGTTTCTTTTGCTTCTGAGTCGTTGCCCTTGACAAGCATTCAATCTTCAATAGAAGCTTTATGATATATAGCTTATACAACTGGATCAAAAAAAAAAAAAAGGCTTGTGAGGTTCAGGTTGTTATGCAGGACTTCAGGATATAAATAAACATAGAAAATTTAGTAATGTAAAATAGTAATATGGAAATAAAAAGTCAGATCTTGACTTCTGTATTTAGCTACTAAAAGACAGGAAAGAACATTTAATATGTATGGAAATTTCAGCACTAAACTGAAAACTTTATTTATTGATCTTCTGATAGGCTTCTTATGATTATTACAAGTGTGAACAAAGAGACATAATGCTGAACTCAAAGGCTCCTCTGAAATGCTTTCCAAGGTGAGACACCGACTGATAAAAATGAAAATACTCTGAGTAGAAGGAAGCCTTTGCACGTTGGAAAAAGACATATTGCCTATTTTAATTTAAAGGCTTAATACAATCTCTTCTCTGTTTTCCATATGAAATAGTTGTATGTGACACAGGAGTTCTGCTGCTTTTGGGGGGATCCGTTTGTTACTGAAAGCCTGGATTCTGCTCTATTCACCAGGCTGGGTAGCTCTGTAACTGCTCACCGYCGCCCCGCAAGACAAATAGGATGGTACTGGTGGATGAGGAGGGATAACTTTGTGACTAGAATGCTGTATTTTATAAACATTTTTCTTGAGCCAAATAAGTAAGCAGAAAAGAAAGAGCTAATATTACAGGATGACAGCTGAGACGCATCTACTGTTATTTGATTGGCAAATACATGCTATGGCCATAAGAATCGTCTTTCTGACATATCTTCCAAATACAGTTAGCACTAGAGAGGAATAACTATACAGCTCTCTCTCTCACATAAGCAAAGTTCAAATTCAATTCTATACAGGTAGTTATAGAAGAGCTGATAAACAAAAGTATGCATCAAAAACATAGGATGTTTTTGAAAGTAAGAGTAAAAAAAATTTTTTTTGAACAACATTTCAAAAAAATACGTATTTTTCATGGATGAATGCCAAGGAAAATTCTGCTTTTCCAGGGCAAATTTGAGATTTCTTTCCAGTTTGCTGCCAATTTATCAGTCTTTTGTTTTGACCTCCTCTGGAACCGTAGACCTACTTAGTCTAGGAAATGTTGGCTGCATGCTGCAAACTGCTCTTTGGGGAGGCAATAAAGCTCACTTGCTAGGCGGAAAGTTAGCCTAGAAAGTCAACTAAATGAATGGCAGGAAACCAGCCAGGTACTCAATTAGCTTTTTGTAATTCTCACTTAATTTTCTGGCAAAACTGATGCATCTTGGCTAACTATTCCAAGATAGAAACTGTTTCACATTCGTGAAAATTTCYGGCCATTTTCAGTGACTTGCAGGTGACTCAATGTTTTAGTAGGAATCTATGAGAAGAGTGTTGGAAGGAGAAAAGTAAAGAGGAGGAGGCTATGTTCTTGCATTAGCTGGATTTACTATGCCATTTGCCTCCCAAATTACTGCTACTCTTCATTGTAAAAGTCGCTATTGCAAGATATTTGCAGGGTGTCTATGCAGTCAGAAATACAGCTCTTCATAAACCAGCGAGAACTAGGCTTGTTGGTTGGTTTCCATCTGGTTCAAGTTGTTGCAGATGAGCAGATCTACTTACAATGGAAGTATTTAATAGTATGAGCAGAGACTGAAAAGGTGTTAGRAATAAGAGATAAAGAAATAAAGGCGTTAAATAATCCTGAGTGAAATACTGAAGAATAAAACTACTGATCCAAAAGCTATCATTTAACATTTTCTAGCACTATATCTCTAYTGACAGAATCTCTTTTTCACAGCATGTCCATGTTTGTCCAACACTGTTAGATTTCAAGATTTCTTTATTTTTAATAAAAATGATTTTTTAAGACCTGACAGGAGCAGCTAAAAATGACTTCACCCAGTGCAAATAGGAAGAAATCAATCCCCAAGCAAAAAATTTCACAGAGCTCTTCCTGCACAGTGGAAATTTCAGTGTCAAAATATAGCAAAAGAACCCTTCATATCCATATAAAGGGAATATTTTAAAATAAAATATTCTTCTACATTGGTAAAACTTTATTTTGAACTTTCACTTAAACTGAAAAGCTATCAAAGGATAGCACCTTTAGTTAATCCATTGCATTTATATATATATTATATATCATACATCACATATCAAACAATATCTATTATATATATTTTTATAATTTGTATTTTATATATATATATATATATATATATATGTATATATCCATTGCATTTATTTATTGTGCTCTAAAAGAAGTTGAATTGTTGAATTCTGGTACTGATTTACAGAAAGGAAAGAAGGAGGAAAGGAGAGGAGGAAAGTCCTACAATCTCTCTAAACCTTTTACTTTTTATACTTTCTAACTTYATGCCTTAATTGTATAGTAGATTTAAATCTGAGATTTGGACTAAGTTTCAAGAGAGCTCGGGAGAACCTTAGTTCTGCAAATCTGTGGTTCGCTTTAAATCGAGCAGCTGAGTCACCCTGGTCCTGCTCAGAATTAAAGAGAGCAGAAGTAGATAATTAGGTGTTCTCTTGGCTTCAGATATGTGGGCTGCTACATCCAATCAATACAATCATTATAGTGATATGCACAAGCAAATACTGTTACTTATTCTGCAACACCATCTCTACCATACTTATGTATTAAAAAATACAGGGCTTTAGTGAAGAGAACTAGTGCAAATTGAATTACTTAGTGTGGTATGTGTGTACAGATACAAACATACTAAACCTTTTCCTATTTCAGGCAGTGGGATTATATTAAAACAGCCAGCATGTCAACCCATACAAACTGTAAGCACTCTTAGCAAGTTATCAGTATGTATTTTATTAATCCTGCCTCTTCCTGTGAGCCAGGCAGTATCTTGTGCTCTTCCAAAGGCTCTGCAGCTTCACTTATTTATCCAGGGAGGTCGCTGTGGCTGACCACACATCCTTTGATCCAGGGTCTGCTCCCACATTTGACTGCCGGCAGCATTAGCACAGGAACCAGAGACATCCCTCCGCAGTACTAACTCTACCCCGCTATTTTTATTTAAAGGCTCCATCCACCTCCCCTCCTCAATTTGCTGTTGGACCTATGCCAGTGCATCTGATTCTTCTTCCCTGGTACAACAATAATCATACTTTTTTCACACTTACCAAGAAAGTATAATATGGAATGTGGACATATATATGTTTCTACGCAGCTGTTTAATTCTTCTCTGTTCAGCTGATTTGTGACTAAGYTTCCCTCTCTACAAAATGAGAAGTATGGTACCTTGTTTGTTGACTGTGTTTTAAAGAGGAAAAACGCCATAAAGAACAAAGTTTGTTTGTGGCTGTATTACTCTGGCCTCTTTCTCATTATTTTGAATGCATTCTGCTTTGGAGAAATTGTTTTTGCTTGTATATGTAGATAACTACCCATCCATCTGCAAAATTAATATTTAGGCAGTTGAAATATCGACCAGAAGGGGTTTCTATTGTTGATTTTGCTGCTTGTTTTTGATTTTTAAGCAGCATCTCACTAGCTTTCCAAGAAAAAGATTATAGATATCTGAGTTTGCTTGTTTGTTATCAAAGGTGATCATTTTTCCACACTGCAGTAATTCAATGGAAAAGAACTTTCCTAGGTAGTAAGAATAACAATGTGTCCACACTTTCCAATTAAGCAGGGGGATGGTAGAAGGAAGCATGGCAGCGCTGCAGTAGAAGATGATCTTAATGACCTCAGGCAAAAAAACATACTACCTTCATACCTCAGTTTCCCCAGCTACCAAAAGGTAATTTATAGGTTTTCCCTCTTTGCAAAAAATGCTCATATCAAGGCTTAAGAAGCTTTTAAAATCGATGATTTGGAAAGCACTGTGACAGACTTGTCGCCGTTTATTTTATTGAATTCATTTGAAGCTTTCTGAAACTGAATAATTGGTCCCTCTTGGTTACAAAATGCAAAAAAATAAAATGAATTTTATTTTTTGTTATTTTTATATTATTTGTTTCAGCTCAAAAACCATCTCTCCCGTTTATACTTAACCACCACATTGTATACCCTTCCCCAGCAGATTTATCTTTCTGTTCCTGTGGCAATTGCAATAACCAGTGAACACATGTACCTTTAATTGCTGCTTAGCGTATAACTCCATGGGTAACAGAGGACAGCAGAGAGGGAACGGCTGCCCTATGCATAGGCTTGATCTTTTGCTGATTTATTAGTTATTACATTGGCATGGTTTACGAAAGCACCAAAAGTCTTCAAAGATGACCCAAATCGACTATTCCTTTCACAGACAGTGTCATGGGAATGACCAGCCATGACTTAAAGTGGAGGCCTAAGGCCAGGGAAGGTGCAGACACTTACTTTTAGCCTACATGATGACTTGTAGCTGGAAGCCAGTATGTCTAATGGCAGAATGTCCAAGCAACAGGATGCTCATTCCAGCTGCTATCCGAGGTTCGTGTTTTCTGCCGTCAAGCCAGGTCAAACAGAGATCACCGGCCACCTGACACTCCTTCCACCAACAAAAAATTGTATCCCCCAGTAATTACTTTAACTGTGACTTCTGTGAGCCCTTTGCCAGGCCCAAAATGTGGATTAGAGTCGCATTTATAAGAGCTAAAGGGCTTAACTGATATGTAGGACTTAGGTTGGATGTGTTCATGGAGTTCAATCGTGAAGTGAAAATCCAGGTCCTGCTGAAGCAAATAGAAAGCCTGCCGTTTTTCTCATTAGAAGCTGGATTGGACTGTTAAGAAATTTTACAGGCAAAACTAGTACATATTTCCAGTAAMACCTACAAGTAAAAATAACTCTGGAACTTAGAAGCAAAATTTCCAGTGACTCACGCTTTCAAAGCATAGTTTTTTCCTTTTTTAATTTCCCTGAAAAAAAATGGTGATTAGACCTTTTTGAGCTTCCTCTTTTCCTCCTTTCACCTCCTTGTCTGATCTTTACTTATCATGCGGAGCCAGATATGAACCAATTTTGGATATGTGTGCTCCCTACCACTATGTTATTTAGAAAGATACATTGCTCTGTATTAATATTTAGGTCAAAGAGTTTTCTTACAGTTTCATAGTGAATGTAATACATAAAAGGGTAATGTTGATGTGATAGAAAATGTAGTTTGAGGTGATTACAATGAAAAGATGGATTTRGATAAATGGCCAATATATTTCAAACAGTCTTCATCTTCTGAAAGAGCAAAGATGACTAATTCCTTCACTTAGAATGGAAGAACTCTAGAAATAGATAGAAATAGAAAAGTTCATCAGTTCTTTCCTAATCACTCACAACCACCATCAGCTGCCTACTGGGTGAGTGGGTGGAGGAAGTGTTCTGAAAGCCCATCAAAATCAATTAAAAGATTTTAATAAATTCAGTGAATGTTGAATCATCTTGAGTGAGCAATTAAGAGAAATCGCAAATTCCCTGCAAAACTTAAACTTGTTTAGAAAAACTCTTGAAATACTCACTGCTTTCCAAAAGAGCTCAGATTTCCTTTGTGTTCAAGGTCATTTTATTTGCAACCCCAGTCTCTTAGAAGCAAAGCATTTAATATCTTGATATAATAGTGATAGGTATAACAACTTTCTTTCCTTATCCAAGACCATCCATCTTTAACTAGGTGTAGAGTGTGGAGAGTCCTGAAGTGGACAAGAATGGCTAAAATTAAAAATTATGTGTCACTGTTCTTATCCTCAAAATAAAACCAGTTATACCTGTTGACTTGCAATATAGTGTCCTTGTGAGCATTAGTGCACCTAGCACTTACTGAGATCTTTGAATTTTAAGAACCTCTCATATATTATTCTCATATTCATCTATTCTTTTGAGTTCCATAAATGTGTGTATATTGTAGGTGATCTGAATCCTCCTTAAAGTAATTCTTACCCTTTTTTTTGTTAAACCACACACAAATCCCAGAGTATATATCTCCTCCATTTTATTGAATATTCATCCTGAAAATTTGGGAAATTAGTAACTTTGTGAAAGMAGTTCTGTGATCCTTGTCTTGATAAATTTATGTTGTGGTCAGTTGTGAATTTGGTGGTACTGTTTTTTAGTGCAGGCGGTTGCCCTGAGTTTTATAAATTTAGTCCCTAAAYAGATTTTCTTTTAACAATCTAAAGTAATTCCTATTTAATTTTATGCGCATTATTTTCTTTGGATACTAAGCACCAGATAAAGTAAGATTAATCCTCTTTAAAGGAGAAATAAAAGGGCRGGGGGAGAGGGATGTGCTCTTGAAGCTATTATCAACTAATATGCATATTCTTCCCRAACTCTTGCATTATGCAAGCTCAAAAAATACTCTAGCATCTAATGTTTTCTAACAAAAATGGACTAGGTTTAGTGCATAAAACTGTCATAGAAATAAGATAGTAAAATTATTTTTTTCTTCAATATCTTAACATATTGCTAGTTATTTTAAAACTATCTTGCATGTGATTTATTCTGGATGATTTATTCTGGGTTTATGTTTTTAATGCTTTAAATAGACAGTCTTTGAATCTGATCCTCCAAAGCTCAAATTCAAAACCAATAGTAAGTTAGGCAAAGTTCAGGTCTTTATTGATCTTAAATTGTGTCTTAATTGACAAGTCTGTTAGGCATATGCTTAAACTCATCATTTTTCAGCAAATCACTTCATCCTAGTTTCTGGCAAAAGTTTAAATTTAGGCATAAATGTAGGTAATGAGTCTTCAGGTACATTTTTTAGGATTTCTCTAAGTAGTTTAATTGGGCCCTGGGAATGTATAATACCATTCTGATAGTAAATACTGCATTACATTTTAAATATTTCTATGTTTTGGGCACATTTCTTTTCTTTCTTTGTTTCACTTTAATATTTCATGTCTGTATTAAAATCTAGAGATGGAGAAAAATTCACATCTTTTACTCCCTCTTTTTGACTGGGAAAATTATTTTTTTTCATAGAAGAGAATTCCCCAAACATTCACAGTCTCTCAGCCAGACGAGAGCACCATTTGATACCGTGTTGAAAATGAGGGCCCTGGTCTCAGATCAGTCCCCAGCACTGACTCGCTGCTGAATGAAGTCTTAGAAACTGTAATTGGAAATAACATTGTGTATATAGATGTGCGGTACTACATCTTAATTCATCATGGGGGTCAAAGAAAGTACTAAATATAACATTGAAAAGGAGCAAATATCTGTCATAAAAATTGGGGGAAAAAAAAAAGAAATACCAAAGGGAAAAAGATGAAGCAGCAGCCATTTTTCCATTTCTATTATATTAATGTTACAGCTCTTCAGAGAACAGTATATATATAACCAAGTACTGGTTCAAAAAAYGTCATACTGACTCTTAGGAAACCAACTCTTTATGTTGGTGTGATCAGATATCTACCCCACACACCTATAATTTCAAAGTTTTACAGGGTCCAGATGACTAAAAAGGTTCTGTTATGTGCCTCTTTATTTTATTTTATTTTATTTTGTTTTGTTTTTCATGTATATGTCCGTAGGTTTTTGGTTTGTTTTTGAGTTGTTTAACTGTAATACCGGAAAGGTTCAAAAAGCGCTGAAAGAATGTTTATTATATACAGCAAACCAGATATGAGCAGGAGACTCAGGACAGTTCAGCTGTTTTAGGTTAGGCTTGAAATGGATTAGGATGTGATTTGAATACAGAGAATAAATACTGACAAGGCACAAAGATTTTTGAAAGCCGACTAATGATGTATCTCAGAAAATAGTACTTGATGGAAAGAAGTTGAAGACAAATTCATCCTAAGAACGTTTCAGACAAAGGGTAGTTCAACTGCTGGAGCAATTCATGAAGGGATATGTTGAATTCTCCTTCCCTAGAAATCAAAGACCAGAAATATTTCTAATCTTAGGGCAAATCAGAATCATAGCCTTGATGCAGAARTTACGAGACAAAGTTATTTAGCCCGTGTTATGGAGGACATGGGAGGAAAGGATCAGATGATACCTGTTTTCAAAAATTACTAATCTGAATTAGAATCATAGAATTGGWAAGGTTGGAAGGGACCTCTGGAGATCATCTAGTCCAACCCCCAAACAAGTGGCCCGTACRGGGATCGAACCCGTGACCTTGGCGTTATTAGCACCACGCTCTAACCAACTGAGCTAACCGGCCCACATGAAGTGCATACATTATGTCATGGTTTGACTTTATGAACACACAAACTATAATCCTTTTTAACAGTACAAATTCTCTCTCCCTCTCCCCTCCTTCCCCTGCCCCCCAACCCTTTTGTGTCATGGTCAAGTATCTATTTTATTTAAGTGAAATCAAAKTTCGCCTGCTTACAGGTTATATAGGCGTTAAGTCTCTATGAAAGAATGTTCTGATACCTGATATCACAGTGCAGACACTGAGGTCTTATTTACACCTATTAGGAATCCAGTCCAATAGTAGCATGCTCTCACATCACATTTCCTAAACCTGGCAACACAGCAGCTGAGAATGACCACAGACAAACAATCCAAAATATGGTCAGGCAGGCTGTTTCCCTTGCGAGATGGTCCACTGAAACTTACGCTTTCTTCACCCTGCATATTTTTTCATAACAAGATATTRCTTGTGCTCCCATGGCAGATGCTGCCAAAACTGCTGTTTGTGCTAAATACAATAAATTCTATCCATCTCATAGTGTTCAGGGACCTGTCACTAAGGCACTGAAAATTCCTTAGGAGAGCATTTTGTATRTGAGAAGGTGTGGTCTATCACAGAGCGTGCAACCAAATGAAAATAAAATGTGTGACTTAAGCAAAGTAATAGCATGAGGTATWAAAATATCATAGTTATCTACTGACTCTGAGCATGGAAAACAGAAATATTGACCTTGCAGGATGATCCTTTCAGCTCAACTAGGAGCCATAGCCCAATGTAAAATAYATCCCAGTTTTAGAAGTGATTTTTTTAAAAAATCATTTTATGAGAAACAGTACTATTGTGACTGACCCTGAAATCTTTGCCTTTTTATAACTTCTTTACTTTTTATAACTTATAATTTTTTTTTTCATTACTTGGAGTTGAGATCCCTGGAGTTGAGATGCATAGTTGCTAGTTTTCATTGTTACCGTTCGTTCTGCAGAGTGGTACTAGTAGCTTATACAATAACTGCAATAACCATCACCAGCTTCAACCCTAAGTGTCGACTGGGCCTGGCTGGAGAAGCTGAGTTCTGTTAGTCTCAYGTTAGTTCCCACTATATCAATGCCAAAAATATTCCACAACAGTTTGCAAGCTCTATCCAAGGGAAAAAGCAGTCACAATCACAGTAGTTTCTTGATAAAACAGAATGATAGCGCTATCATCTCTCCAGACTCTTTTCAGGCTGCTGTGATGGTTGCAAAGGTACAACATGTTKCTATGGTCTCTAGCAAGTGCCAATATCACCTTGCTTATGCTGGGAAGAGACAACTGGGAAATTTCAGAGATAAGCAGCAGTTAAACTCAGGCTGCTTATATAGGGGTCATGCACATTCGGTKTATTATCCATTTACAGTCGGGACTAAGCCTTGTCTCAACCTCAACCAGCAGCGTGTAAAAGGTAGGACTCCCACGTYTGTCTACAGTACCAACCAGTGGAGTACAAAAAAAGGAAAGGACTGAAGTTTGATTTGGTGTAACCAATTGTGTTTTCAGATCACACACTCATATCATGCGTTTACTGGCCAAGAGGTTTGTGCAGGCTGCTGACCGCAGCTGCACACCATGCACAGCACCTAGCCAGTGGTGTGAAGCAGATTTCCCTACAGGCGTCCCTGATCACCCTGGTGGGGCTCACAGCTGAGGACCTGACACCCACCTGTCAAGAGGGGCTCACAAATGGCAACCTGCTGCATGACTTTAGCCACCAAGGAAACTGCTTTTAGCATGCTAGCACCTTACCATGTACCTTCTAGTATAAAAGTGAGGCAAATTCACACCTAGAAAGGAACATTTAAGCACATTAAAAGGCTAATACACTAGCATAGTCTAACTGCTAAGCTATACTCATTCACTGCCTTATAACTGCCTTGGATTTTTGTGACATAAAGCATTCAGCAAATAAAACACTAATGTGAAAAGAAGCATTCTCTATGAATTTATCTAGAGCTTCCCAAGTACTGATAATACTGGAAGGCTCTGTGCATTCAGTACGAGTGAATGCTTTGTATAAAGCATTGAAGAGATATAGTAAGCAAAATAATTACTATCCATGGTCACATATTATGATATATCATAGAATCATAGAATCAGTAAGGTTGGAAGGGACCTCTGGAGATCATCTAGTCCAACCTTCCTGCTCAGCAGGGTCACCTAGAGCATGTTAAACAGGGTTGCATCCAGGCAGGCCTGGAATATCTCCAGAGAAGCAGACTGCATGACCTCTCTGGGCAACCTGTGCCAGGGCTCCGTCACTCTCACAGTGAAGAAATTCCCTCTCACGTTGAGGCAGAACTTCCTGTGCTTCARTTTCTGCCCWTTGCCTCTTGTCCTGTCACATGGGACAACCGAGAAGAGTTTGTCCCCGTCCCCTTGACACCCTCCCTTCAGGTACTTGTACACGTTGATAAGATCGCCCCTCAGTCTTCKCTTCCCCAGGCTGAAGAGGCCCAGCTCTCACAGCCGTTCCTCAGAGGGCAGGTGCTCCAGCCCTCGGATCATCTTCATAGCCCTACGCTGGACTCTCTCCAGTAGCTCCACGTCTCTCTTGTCCTGGGGAGCCCAGAACTGGACACAGTACTTGAGATGAGGCCTCMCCAGGGCTGMGKAGAGGGGCAGGATCACCTCCCTCRACCTGCTGGCAACGGTCTTCCTAATGCAGCCCAGGAKACCWTTGGCCTTTCTTGGCCACAAGGGCACATTGCTGGCTCATACATATGCTGAGCCCATACATTCCCTGCGGCAAGGACCTTGTGTTYCTTTAGGTTTTCTATCACATGAGATGCTCCCATGGTCCTTGATATAAATATTTAAATAACWACACATGCAGTAGTTGTGCTTTGATTTTGTACAAGGCATGCTTGTCCCACTGGATATTTTCGGGGACAAGAACCTTAAATAATGCTTGTTGTTCTGTGTGATAGGAGTGGAGTTTTGTTTGGTTATGTGTGCATGAATAGCCTAAGGAGTTCACAAATGTATTTGTATTTAGTGAAGGATCTTAGAAACTGCTGTGAAGAGCAACGAGGAGATGCACAAGTTAACAGAGTAAGCAATCAGAGGGTGTGTAACTCTCTTTTGTTAAAATAAAGACATTCTGTCTTTAAAAATTACATGTTTTTATGATGGCAAATCTTTGAGCAAAGATCAGAATATTTTGTTCATTGCAGCCAGCAACAGTCAGGTCCACGCTATCCATCTCTCATTCTATGGAGCATTTTAACCAAGGGTTTTTGCAGCCATCTAGCCTCCTGATACTATATAGGCATATTCTGCATATAGTCTGCCTGATCATGTATATGAAAATGTAGAGGGCCACTGCTTCACTGTTATTTCAGGACAAGCCCCACCACTTTATTATTTCAGGACAAGACATGAACAACCAGTTCTCTCAGGAGGAAATTAAAGATAATAGTAGCCAGCCTCCAGAGTACTTATGGACAAGAACTTATTGTCTGTCCTCTTTGACCTTTCTGAGACTGACTAATGATGAAATAAGGACCTCTATCATGTCCTTGGAAATGCTGATTGAAAATGGTGGATCAGAGATTATAYTGAACATGGATAAAAAGTACTCATATATCACTGAGGTTTAATCTCTTTTACAGAAAGCAGAGTATATCGATCAGAATCAAAATGCTTAAGGTTACGTACATATTAAATGACAGTATTGACACCCAGACACACATCAATAAGGTTATTTTAATGTGTCTTGTATTATTCTGTCCAAATTATTTCATTGGCTGCTTTATCATCCTGCCAAAAATCTATCGATTTTTGTTTTCGGTTATTGTTGTTTTACACCAGTATGTTCTTTGTTGCATTTACAATGATGCTGCAGTTTTCAAATGCTGTTGGAATCTCACTGAGATTGTTATTTGTTAAGTTACAATTCCCTGGTGTACATGCATAGTAAATCTAACAGACTTATTCTTGCTTTCAGTCACTGTGTCTTTAGATCTCCAATAAGGGTGACAAAGAAGCATTAATTGGGTATTCCAAAATTGAGTTGCAAAGGAATGCTGAAATAAAATAAGYGAAATAGACTTATTTTTAATTTTATAGTGATGAGAGAGGAAAAATATAATTTCATGCTATTTTCTATGGTCTCCTTTCCTTTTTGAGGGGTGAATAATTTGATATTAAAGGTGAAGTCTTCATATTTTGATTCTTATCACTCTATAATTAATATTAAGAAAATAATGGGAAAATACTATTGTGGATAAGTTTTAAATAACCGTGAATGCTAACTAAGAAGAAATGCACAGGGGCTATTTATATAGCTCATTACCTAGGGTAGAAGACAAAGCAACCATAARCTATTGAAAAGGACATCACCCAATTTTGCACTGTGCATGTTCCTTTTCTTTAGAATAAAAGGGCATATAAACATCATCAAAATTTCAATCTGTGGAAAATGTCTCCAAGGCATCACACAGCAGCTGTAAAAGTGCTGAAACTTTCTGACTGTATTAGCAACATCTTCCTGCTCTGAAGGTTACTCGTAGTAGAAACTGGCTGACTAGATGGTTTACCTGATTGTAGGTATATTTGTAGACCTGGTATATTTAATAGACCCACTGGCATGGAGTACATCACTGATTTCATAACAAAAGCAAGTTCATTTATTTTTTTCATTTTGGATGGAAGAAGAAAACAGAACTTTTTTGTCATGTGGTTTATTTATTTCATTTGAAAGTCCCTTTGTAGATCTGTCTTCAAAATAATCATGATCAGATCTTAAACTTTCTCCCCAAAATACTATTGTTAATGGCTAATTTATAGTAGCCTGCTTGGTACCACAAAAACCATCTTTTAGACATAGATCACATTGTTTGGCTTATACACAAATATATGGAGGGACTACGTGCTACTAATATCTCAAGAAAAGCTTGAAGAAGATTGTTCCAGGTCTGAAGAAGAAAAAGCCTCACGATTCTTGTATTTTTAGYACAAAACAATGGTTCACAGTTCACTATTTTAATATTCAAAGAACTTGCACCTGATGATTATTCTTTTTGTTAATGTTTTTGTCACTGGAAAATTTGCCGCAAGTTTTAGCTATAAGCTGCTGCTTACTAGGTTGATAGCACRACTGGCTTGCTAGTTCTGCGTTCAGCATCAGCTCAGACAGTAATCYGTTTGCACCGTTGCAGAACGGCAAGGAGCTGATGTGACATGTATGATACTATTTCTTTACGCAAACTAGAACTCTTTGGATGTGAATTAAGTTCCAGTGTCACTTACAATCTGTTCCAGAGCCTCTTTCTTYGAAGAAAAAAATATTCACACTACTACTACCGTCTGTGCTGTGTCTCTGAATTCATGTAGAATACTTCAGGTCATTTAAAACAAGCATTTTGGCAATCACGAACATATGCTCCTTAAATAGTCCATCAAAGTCAGCATGAAAACATRACTTGCTGTGTGCTGCTGCTGCTGTTTTTCCTGAAAATCACCCTTTCAAGCAGACTCTGACAATTCTGATGAAATCAGAAGTAAGCACAGATCCTATGTCAAGTTCTGTTTTATGCTGTATTTCCTYAATCTGTGAAACAAATCACATCACACTCTAATGACTGTCTCCTAAATTAAATATTTGCCAGGATACTACACTAAGGTGTTTCATGATGTTATCTGTAAATGGATAAAATGAAAGTTTCTGGGGCTACCTTTGTAATAGGATAAACCGACTTGCATGTCATCTGCAAAGGCCTTACTTCATTACATTTGATATGGGATTCATCCATGAATCATCACTTATTTGCACTCTTTTTTTTCTTTTACTCTTCATTGTCTTTATTGTTCTTCATTTCGCTCACTGGTTGTTGCAAATAATTTGCAATGTTGTTACAAACTTTGGCCTTTCAAAAAATCCACGTTGAATCAGCAGTTTCCAGCACATGCTTTCAGGCTAGATTGGTTTCAGTGCAGAACTCATTTGGTGTTGTTTCACTGGGTATTATAACTCCTAAGGGTTCCCTCTGGTTCAGTGTACTCATCTTCATTATCCTGCTACGCTTTCAGGTATTATTACCTTTTCTTTGTAGATTTGTTCTATAAAAGCAAAAATTTTCTGTGTTCATCAATGACTTGAAAGAGCCTAACTCTGAGAAATTTTTACCAACCCATCATTTATGCCCTAGCAGTTTGCACAACAAATGGTGCTTTACTCTTTATAATATCTAGAAAGCAGCTATCTTTCTTATCACCAATATCATTACCTGTTGTCTGCTGATATGGTCTCTTACCTCCTGTAATGGTTCCAAAGCTAAGGCAGCCATAACCTAACACAAGGCAGTCAATTTGCGCACTCGTTACTACCCGTGTGTGCAGGTCACTGTAGGCTGTGTTATAGGACCTGCCTCCACAGCGAGATCTGATCTCGGCCTGTCCTTCCTGTATGCTTACTTTGGACTATTTTGCATGTGTCAGCAAGGATGTGCGCAAACTAGATGGCCTTGGCCCTCAACTGATCCTTCTTATGCCAACGGAGCCCTGTGGTCCAATGGCAAAGCCTCCAGGAGAGTGAGCAGGGAAGGATCATGATATTCAGGACCTTAGTCTCCTTTGTCCAGCCTTGTGCAGCTGGACACACAACTCATCAACTTGTGTCACCAGCTGCCCTTCTCCTCAAAATAGTGTTGGGGTATGGGGATATTACACCATCACTAGTGTACGAGTGTGTCAGGGTTTGCTGTCTAAGTATGCTCCTATTGAGGCATATTTTGAAAGTTTCAGGGAAGTCTCATGTGAAAGGCATGGACTACTGAAAGAAGCCAAGAGCATTTAAGGATAATTCCTATGATCTGGAGCCAAGCAAACTTAAGGGAAAGATTCCTATTGCATTAAGTTTTAGATCAGATCTGTACCTATGCCTACTTGAAAAAATAAGCACCAGAGCTTCTCTGATGAAACTGCTGACAAAATGCATTGAGGATCTCRTCTTAGTTGCCATCTTCTGTAGGTTTTGGTCAATAGGAACAAAACTCAGGCCAGCAAACTTGTTTTAGGGGCCAGGTCTGGGGATAGATTTTAGTCATTTGGTCTGGAAGTGGATAGAAATTTAGGTGAATAATTCAGAATATTAATTATCTTCTGTTATTTTTAAGATGTATAATAAGTAATCATAGATTTTAAGACCTGAAGAGCCTACTTTGATCCTACTATCTTATTTTTATTATACTGCAGGCAATATAATTATCCATGGATTTATCAATTACTTATTTCTTGTGCTGCACAGATGTAGATTTACCAGAATAGGAGATAAGAGGAATGTAGCTCATTTTCACCGCCATAACACTTTCATCAGAATTTCAGATGTGTGGACTCTATTGCATGAGGACCTCGCTTACTGATGAATATTTTCTCTGCCTGTGGCTATCCAGTCCTCTGTGCTTCTCTTTATATTCTTGTATATCTTTTGCAATTCTACAAACGAGGGGAAATCAAAATGCATAATGATTCTATAGATTTTGCATACTATATATACTGTAATTTTTCCAAAGGTGATATATTGTCAGCATGTATAAGAAATTTATTTGTAAAGGTTGTGAAATGAGCTCCAGCGGAGTCTGCACTGCTTAGGAAGAACTCCCTCTTTGAACACACCAGCTGTCTCCCTTTTTCACCAGAGTGTTTGCATCATGTCACCACCTGACATCATTTGCCCTGGAGGTTCCAGGAAGGAATAGAAAGGTTGCCATGTTAATTAGAGAAGAGCAATAAAACTTGATGTTTTATTTATTTTCTTGAAGAGGGATTTGTGTGTCTTATTCTGTTTTATGGTAATATTTTTATTAGAAATTTTTTGAAGTTTAGTTCAGAACGAGTTCCTCTGAGGAGCAAGTGCTACAGCAAATTACAGAGGCCTCTAGTGCCTGAGATTTCTCATTAAATTTAACCCATCCCTAACTRTAGTTAACAAACAGCTCTATCAGATCCTCAAAGACCCTAACATAACTCCTGATGATGACATAGTTAGATTTAGACTTTGCACTATATAAGTATTTATATTTAATGACTGAGCTGGAGTTTATACTATGATTAAAACCACTAGTCTAGAAGTGCCGTAAATAACTCAAGGTTGAAGTAACTTATGCCAGGATGGGAACAAGAAGGCAGCAGTCAGAAGAGTTATCCAGGTCTACCACACACAAGTTCAAAGCCTGAACACTGATGGATCTTGGCCTAAGSTGGCTCCTTTGCCTGGTAGAAATGGAAGATGAGCGTTACAATTTACACGAAATAGGCTTTGGGAAAACTGAGTCATTGTACTGTAATGGCAAGGACTCTTTACCCTTGAACAGGGTGAGGATAAATATAAACGTGTCTGATGGCAATGACGTGAACGTAGTAGCTCTCTTTTTGGGACAGGTCAGGACTTGGCCCCATTGGGTCTGGAAAGCCAATAAGGAAGAGAGAGAGGAAAAGTTGTTGGTTTTTTGATCTTGGATTTGCCATTTTTTAAGTTTAGGTTTTAGAGGGACAGACAAAACTGCTGCACAAAATGAAGCCTTTCTTGGAAAACAATGGTTTTCATTCCTTTCTGGTGATTCAGAGGAATTAAACAGTTGATAGTAAAGACCAGCCTTTTTGTTTTAAAAAAGATTCATTTGGCCTAGGTAAATTAACTGAACCAGTCCAGGCTGCAGCCTTGGTATTTATATTACAATAGTCTCTAGAGACTCCAACCATGCACTCATTTTTCTAGATACTGTGTATAATTCAGTAAGAAGAGATGATTTCCAGAAGCATTTAAGCATTTATAACCCAAAAGAGAGCTTAGGGAAGGAGGAAAAAAAAGCCTAATAAGAGAAAGACCACTAAGTACATACTAACTTTAAGCACATGTTTAAATAAATTGCCATTCAGTAAATCACTTAGAAATTTGTCCCACTGAATTCAGTCATTAGATCATCAGCTATCTGGGGAGAACATGATATGTTATACTTGATAAACAGTTTCCTCAGCAGGATGCTGGTGCTTGATTGTGGCTACTTAAACCATTTGCAGTGTGAATGACAACAATAATACTAGCAATTCTTATTAATTAGGATCACATACCTCAGAAAATGACCCTGAAAAACACCTTCCCTTGTTCTAGATTTTGTACAATTTATTGTGGTTTCTCCTGGAAAACATCTAGGTTTACCCTGGAGCTCTTTCCCCAGCTGTGATTTTAACAAGAGGCTGTTTTTATGCAAAAAAAAAAAAAAAAAGAAAAAAAAAAAAGAAAAAAAAAATCAGAATTTTCCAGTGTTTGTCTTATGCTGATTAAATTAGAAGCTTGCCTTCTATAGTTGCTTGTGTTGCTAATAATGTTACAGATCATATAATAATGCTTATAATGAAAGCAACTGTGTCGCTTTGATTTTCTATACTACCAGTATATGTGGATAAATAGAAAGTTCTATAATTTTGAAAGGGTTCAACAACCCATCATGTGTGGGAGTTTTCTGACATGGTCTAGCACTCTTCTCTAAGTCTATTGCTTACTGAGAAAAAAAAAAAAAAAAAAAAAGAAGAAGGAATTGCATGCTGTTTCCCTAAAGTCTATCTTTAAATTCTGTTAAACCTGATTTTGATAGAACATTAATCAGTCCAAAGAAAATGGTAAAAAGGCAGAGTTTTTGCTCTAATTGTCACAGATTTGAACAATGTGTTCTTGCCAAAAAATTAAATGCATCACTTTACAAAGATGTTTATGCAGAGTGTGAATTATTTGGGATAAGTTTCGTTATGGTGATTAATATGCATGACACTGCATCACAATATGAAACCTATCAACCCTGGATTGTTTTTTTATTGTTTTTGTTGTTCTTTTGATGGCATGCAATTTAAGAGCAAAATCACTCCCTCTCAATAAGATCTCAGTGTCTTTTCATGGGTTTAGTCTGACATCATATTTCAAAGATGTGATCATATTTTTGAAAGTAATTTATATACATAATTCCTTTATTACATACACTTTATGAAAAACAATTGGGTTTACAGTGCATATGGAAACAAAATTTCTCTTAGGCTTTTGAGCTTTGTACAAGTTTAACACCATAGAGTTTCCTTGAAAGACCTTCAGTTAACATTAGCTCAGGATATGTACCCACAGAATTATGACTTGAGTCTTTTCAGACCCCACTCTAAATGAAAGGCAAATTATATTGAAATTGCCTGATTTTGCTTATTTTTGTCAAAGCCCTGTAATGCTGTGAATTTTGCACGAAAACCTTGGCCATGATGCGTGTTTGCAGCCTTTTGAGCAACCAGGCAGGAGTCCAGAATACACAATAAAGCATAAATACAACGGATTTTGATTGTTTTAGGTTTAACTCAAAATATTTCTATATTGTTTTGATGAAAAGCATTTTCATAGCATTAGACCATGGAAAAAATCCCTATTAGTCTGCCTTCTGTAAATCTAATCTAGCTAAACTTAAGTGAAGCTTGGCATGGTGCTACCATAGGAGAAATGGTTAGCTAAGGTGGAAAAGAACAGAATAATAGAAGGAATGTAAAGTGCATAAGAAATTGGAATGTGTTAAAGGAAAAGTATTAGACTGAAGGGAGCTCAGTGGCTGAGAACCTCGTACCTGCACCTTGTTTAATACTGTCATGCTAGTCATTAATGACTACAGGACAAACAATGCTTCTGAATCCTGCTGAAATTTCAAAAGTAGAAAGGATGTCAGTAAAGAAGGAGGATCAGAATACTATCCAGAAGTTACTAAGGGACCTTCAGGTCCTTCAGTAATGGAAACAGAAGGCTATGCATGTAAGAACTGATGAAAACGTTGGGAAGTGTTGATATTTGGCAATGGAACAAAATAAGAATAGCGTGGATATTGTGGTTGATCACAGTATGACCATGTAACAGCTATGGAAAAAAAAAAGCAAGTATGGTTCTACTGTGTCTCAGACAAGGTATACACAATAGAAACAGTAAAGTATTAACAAAGCCATTTAAAACTTGTAGAGTATTTATTTCTTGTACTTTTTTTTTTTTTTTTTTTGCTCACTTGTGTTCAAGAAGAATGAATTCAAACTGGAACATGTGCAGAAAAGGACAACCAGGGAACTGGAGTTCCTGTTGTAGACAAGAATGAAAAAGCTTCACTTTTTTAATCGAATAAACTCAAGACCTTATAAATTCCTCAGGAAAGAGAATCTCCAGGAAGGAAACGAGATAGAGTTAAAGGCCAAGGTGGACAAAGAAMAAAGTGTGTATAAATTAATTTAGGCTGGAAATCAAAAGAAAATCTATTAATTTCAGAGTTATGTTAGGGCATCCTCTGCTGAATGATTAGAAACCTGCCTATGTAAGTACAGATAAGCACAGAGCATGATACATTTACAGAAGAAATTATACAAGACGGTAACTGTTGACAGGACTTTGATAGTCTGTGACAGATCTGATGATTCAGCTGAATCTTACCTGACCTTACCATATGTCTCTCTCCTTAGCTGAGTACCACGGTGTGAATATGACTTATTCTTGTAGACTTTTATATTAGCAATCCATTTTACTGTCGAAATCAGGTGTGAAAAAGGATACTATAGACTCAAGCCTTGCAAAAACWTGTTTTTCTGTTTCTTTTAGTTTTGTTCTTTTTCTTAGGGAAACTCCGTTCACTTGACTGGCTTTCCTAAGAAAGGAATAAACACTAATTCTGATCTGGCACAAAAGAAATGCAGCTTACACGGAATGTGATCTACAATAYATGCATAAAGAGGAGTGAGCAGACACTAACTCGTACCTTTTTGACTATAAATGATGACCCTGATTTCAGGAGGTAGTGCTCCTTATATTCGCAAGTGTCTGAACAGGAGAAGACAACACCCCAGCACTGTATGGCAGGCGTAAGGAGGAGTGGTGATTTGTATTTCTTTTCCTCAATAGGACAGTTAAGCTCTGGCACACGTCCTCTGATGTAGAAGAAAGGTGAACTGCCAGGGTGTTGTGACTCAGTAGAAGCATCTAGTGTCAAATCTTGTAAGGCTAAATAACACAGACTGCATTAGACACTAATAAACAGCCATTAACCACCCAGCATTCAGATTTACCAATTACCACACTGTTCTAGGCCATGGACCTACTCGCTGTTGCTGACAACGTCACATTAATGAATCTCAAGTCTTAACCTCCTTGAATTCATGAATAACAATTTGACTCCATGTAACTTGATTACTATGAAATGGAAACTTTAGTTGAGTCTAAACATTGGCTATGAGGTTGAGATGAGAGAAAGACAACCGTACTCCATCACTGGTAATTTAAACTCATATAAAACCAAGCACCTGTCACAGTGAGAAATGGGTTTTCTTGTTATCTCGCTGTCGGTATCGTTTCCCAGTCAGATTTCTATCAAACACTCAGACAACACTATGGAAACGAAGGTACAATTGTCTTCATTTTATTTCTCTTCCAGGGAAATGGGTAAAGGTCACAAGACACTTACAAATGTGATTGATTTCATTTTCACTGAGTCATTCCCAAAACACAGATTAATTTACTTSTATATGCAAACGTAAGGCTTTTATAGTCATCACAGAAGAAACAAAAACCTTTCATTGTTTATTGAATCCAAGCTTAAGCCAGAGCAACCTGCTATCTGGAGGTCTCCCTGTGGGTTCATGAACATCAGTTACATCTTCCACAGTCTGTTTCACAGTGTATAGTGAAACTAAATCAATTTTTGAATGTATTTTACTTTGGATCAAGGCCTCGAAATTTTGAGTGTCCTCAGTCTGAAACCTGGCTGAAGATACAATGGGAGCAAGCTCCTGTCTTACAACATCAGTGTGTCTTGCTGCCAGTCATGCCACATTTTTTCCAGGTTTGAATTATTTTTCACTTCTTCATTATTTTAAACCTTTTGGTTCCAGGCACTGCTGTTTAGATCAGAAGCAGAAAAGATTTAGGAAGATCAAGAAAGATGGGAAAAATATATAAAGTTGAAACCATTTAACTTGGTAGATTTGTCTGTCTCATGTTAAACAAGACATCTGAATAGACAATCATTATGGTCATTTCTGAACGTAGAAGCTGTGCACAAGCTGTCACTTGGTATCAGTGATGAATGAAGAGAACCGTGTAGCATCCTGACCTAYCTGACAGGTTTAGGATTAGCTCTATAACACTGCAAAGTATTTTTATTCTTTTGCAGCTTTGGTGCCATGCATTCAACATAGTTATAGTAAACTTTCATTCTCTCTTGCTGRACTCTGAACTTTAAATAGAAATTTGGATGTTCATGGTAATTTTATTACCAGTCTCAAAGAATAGCATGTGAGCATAGAGTGATCCTTCTAGTACTGCTGCTTTCTTTAAAGATGTTGAAGAAGGAGAGTGGCAAAGGTCGTGCTCTTTCCTATACGCAGAACCTGAGGTAAGCAGAAGAATCCTATTCTTTCTATTCCTGCATCTGTTTCATGCAGTACCATATCTCTTCGCTCCCTAGACTGTGGTATGAGTAGTAGATGGTAGGCTCATCTCCCCTTTTTGAAGTTATCTTCTTGTGAAGGAAAAATATTTTTGTTAATCGGTCATGAAACAGGAAGTGAGAAGAAGGATTTTGCAAGTTCATTAACAGGTTAGTCATTTGGAAGAAGGTTATGCTGATTTTAGATGCTTTTAGAAATTGGTTCTATATCTTATCTGGAGATACAATAATAGTCCTGAGAGAAGGGACTAGAGRAATCCTTTCAGAAAGAGCAAGAGGGTTGCTTGGACAACGACAATAAAGAAATTCTATGGTCYGGTCCTTAGGACATTCTCCTATAAAGGGTCACAGATTGACAAACCTTCCTCTCCATGCCTGTGCTAAGGGCAACAAGTTCAGCCAATCCTCTTTACTCTCTGTTGTTGTCTTCCAAGAGCAGATACAGCAGTTCTGTTATAGTGTGACCAGGAACCAAGTGTTGCTGGAAAATGTCTGAAGTGGAGGTGGGGGAAGTGCAAATATAACACAATAATTGTCCACATGTTTCACTGCAGATCTTCTCTGAGAGATGAGGGTTTGAGTCTCAGCAGATGTAGAAGACAATTGAAGCCATTATTTGAGTGAACTCTCATCTGC
The DNA here is from genome assembly GCF_003343005.1 of Rhea americana. Taxonomy (NCBI): domain Eukaryota; kingdom Metazoa; phylum Chordata; class Aves; order Rheiformes; family Rheidae; genus Rhea; species Rhea americana. The sequence continues at coordinate 2,835,360 of NW_028186457.1, forward strand.
TGAACCACTGTATGGTCAGGACCAGTAAAAGATACTTCCTCCTTCAGATATCTTTGAAAAGTGCAGGTKGAGAGCCAGGCTTCAGGTGATTATTTCAAACTTGAGTCTGACAGAAGAATGAAAGATACCTCTTTTCCATTGTATTGCCTACTGATTAGGCCTAAGAAGCTCCTTCTTGACATGTCTGCTTTGGATCTCATTCAGAGCATCCTAATTTTCCTTGAGTCTGTGCAAGGGCTCAAGTCCAGGTTCCTACTAGGTAGATGTTACAGCATTTATCATTAGGTCATTAGTGAGATCCTTTACTGGATCAAAACCTGTGTGACTTAGTGGGTTATTTGAGTCAACATAAAGAATAAAATCTCTGTGCCGCTCACCTATTTCCTTAGGTTACCCTTTCTCTTGCATCAATGGCCAGGCAAAGCAGTCCATTATCACCATGACTCCTTGGGACTAACTTGGACTATAAAAAGGGAACATATAGCTGGAAGCGTGTGACGTTTTGCTATAGTTAAGTTGAATGTCATCCTTTCTTCGAAGAAGACAAAGACAAGGAAGAAAAGTACAATTTWTCCACTCTATTGACATTTGGGTTTGCAAAGTACGAAAATATATGAGCTGCACTTACTATTAATATTAATAATGTTAAAAAACCTCTCACAAGGGCTTTGTGTTAATCTTACATTATTCAGCTCCTGGTTGCATAATAAAGATCTTACATATTTAATAAGCAATTTGAAGGAAGTCCAAATGAGTGAACAACATAACATTGTAGAAAGAAACAGAATAGGGTGGGAGGGTGAATTCTTGTCAGATGTGGCTGAAAAAAAATGATCTACTGACATTTTTGCATCTCCTATCAAATGTCATTGTGAATTTAAAGTGGAATGTCTGAAAAAGAAGCAGCAAGTTGTATAACCTGATGAATGTTACTCCATTGTTTCCACGAAATCRTATTAAAAAGGTCATCTCTCTACACATGAAAATATCACAGCAGTTGCTCTATTGCTCTTTCAATTTGGAATACGCACTTGAATTCCATCAAAGAGAAATAGCTGATATTCTATAATTAAAAGTAGATTTTGATTTACAGGGGGGGAAGAGGATAAGAATGAATCCTTCCATACTGCTGAGGTAGACATACAGCTTGTTCAGGAATAAAAGAATCTCTCTAAAGGATGAAGGGAACATTTGATTAAATTAAAATATGTGGGATATGAAAATCTATATGTGAAAAGAACTGAAATATTCCCCCTTCTTTTGGTAAGGTAACTCCTCTGGGTAAAGCCTTTGCCATAGCAACAGACAAAACCTTTATGAGGGGCAAAGTTTTGCTAAGAAAATGAAGGTTTTCTATTCCAGTTCAGTTGTTGTCTTGAAATGAAATTAAGTCTAGCATGAGTGTTTTGTGAATTATCACCATTTTTAAGACGCATTTTAAAGACCATAACAGTAGAGAGTCTGAGGTGCTTTAGGGGGATAAGATATGCATGAATGCTGCAGCTTACCGCCTGAATTGAAAAGCAGAAATCAGAACCCAAACAAACAGTGACTTCATCCATCCTTCACTTGGCCCACTATCCTATCATTTCTTTTCCCTTCCATGCCCCATTGATTTTGCCATCTGCATTGCTGTCTTTTCCTTTTTGACCTCCACTTGTTTGTCTCACATCCTTCTATATTTTTGACGCTTTTTACAAACAGTTAGTTGGAAGAATGGGGTAGATCTTGGCCTCATACATGTAACTTAGTGCAACTGCTCTTCTTACTCTTTCTGGCTCAGTGCTTTTTTTTGCATTACATTCCTTCCTTGCTCACTTTTTCTCTGTTCCTCCTATGGCAAGTCACAGAGTCAGTCCTTCCTTCAGATCTTTATTTTTTTCAGTCACCAACTCTTCGCAGCGCTTGCTCATATGATATACTTTGGCCTCCATTCAAGGTCAAACTCTCATTGATGGTTTTTGGAGGATTTCAGCTCTGGTGGATGCTCTAGTGCCTGAATAGAATAGACCAAAATTGAAATTTTCCCATTCTGTGTGCTCCTATAAAGATATCAAAGAGTAGAGCTGTAGAGATCTTGATTACATCATCATCCTCTTCACTGAAGGGCTCCAACAATTCACAAGATATAGGCAACCATCTCAGAGGATTAGATGGAGTCATAAGAGGATTCTCTGATTGTTTGACAGCCCTATGAGTTTCTTGGCATTTGCACTTGTGGGATTGAATCTGTGTCAATTATACCTGCACATGGAACTTTTCATCAAGTTATACCAAAGCAGCCTTTTTGCTTTTATCTTGCCTTTTTGTCTTCATCTTCAGGAGTGCCAGAGTTCAGTTTGTGAATGGAAATTCTGTCTGTGCTGCAAATTGCTCAGCACTTAAACAAACACCCCCTCCCATATCCATATTTCAAATCCTGGGCTGTGTAGTTATTTTTCTTCTTTTACTCCCTTTTTTTTTAATCTTTCTTTGTACGAAGGAGCTCTACTGACATTGTGGAACTGGGACTGCAAGATTAGAATGACAGTGTGTGAAATGGAAACCCCGGTCTGTCACTTTGCAATCAGCACTCCGCAATGCTTTTTTCTGACTGCTATCAAATCTCGGAGTTACACCTTTATCAGCAAGTTTGCTTTTATTTATTTATTTATTTATTTTTATCAACTCAGTCCTCAAATGTGTTTTGAAAGCTGGCAGCTTGGCTGAGCTGCCTCTCCCTTGACTCTGTCTTGCACATAAATGCTCAGGGTCTCAGTGGTGTGGAATTAAAGAATGCATTGAAATGGTGCTCAGAAGCCTGAGTAGCATTTTTGTGCCATGTCTGCAGCAGATCTGTTTTATGGTACATTCGTAGGACCAAGGAGCCTTCCCATTCATTGACTGTAGACACAAATCAACTCTTGGGAGAGCAGGGCAAGCTGTAGCAACACTGTTCATTTAAGCACCTTGCTTCTCACCATCTCCTTGTGACYGAGGCTGAAATCACAGCACTATTCCGCCGTTAAGCTGATTTGTGGGGCATGCAAACAAGCATAGCACAGTAAGGAAAGCTCATCTAAAACATATCTGAAGCTCAAATTTTTATAAAAGAAAATGACAAGAAAGAAAAGGTTCTCATGAAAAGCTTCCAGGTCCTCATATTCCAGATACTTCTTTCTTGCAAGTTTCAAAATATGCTACACAGCTTTACACTCTTTTCTGAAAATCTTGGCATGTGTGATTAAACTCAGATCTCAGGTTAATTTTGGTATTAAAGTACTTATTCTACAGCCTGTGACATTTCATTTAAGGAAAGGAAGTAGAAGAAAAAGTAAAAGAAACCCAATTAAGTGGGGAAAAAATCCAGTCTTTTCTTTAGAAAGCTAATTTCTATATTAACCGTCAAGTGATTTCTCTTTTCTTTTTTTCTGGCTAGCTTGTAACATTGGGGAGGGTAAAGAAGGTGATTTCTGTCTTGTTCTATCCTACTGGTCCAGTGCAGATAGTTGCAATATGTTACACATCTTGCTTACACTAACATGGCCACCTTCCACTTTCAGAAGTGTACATTGCTTTTTTCCTGACAGGTCTGAATGCAAATGAGTTTATAGTGTTGTTTGTATTTATATTTGATTATTTTCTTAAGCAATCACTATGCTTCCCTGGCACTCTGTATGCATTACAGAGCCATTGAACTCATTGCAGTGGAAGAGAATCACATGTGCTAGATCCTTCCACATGTGATGTCCTAGGAAACTGCCTTTTGTATTAAATACACTAAGAATACAGGATGCAAATTTGAATGGAGTGAAACTTTCTTCTCTCCTGAAGAATTTCATCTTCCGTTTTTGCATAGTGTCTAATATTTTCTTGTACTCACAGCCTGATCAGTCTGATTTACCCCTTGCAGCAATGAGCGGAACAATTCCCATTGGCAAGACAGGGAAATGGCTGAGGCCAGCAGCCATCTGGAGACAAGACTGGATGACCTTGCACCCTCTGCTCTGCTACTTGGGACAACAGATGAGAGAAATGGAAGGGAGGGTGAGTATCCATCACACTCCTGTCTCTTCACCCACCTCCTCAATAGAGGCACTCCTTGTTCAGGGCTATATTAAAAAAGTTGTTGATTTTCCTATGGCTTAAACTAGTAATTGACTGACAACAGTCTCACACTTTGCAAAATCAATCACAAATACTCAGGTTCTTTTCTTTTTCCAAAGGATGCTCAGAAATTAATGTAGGAGGGAGAAAATAAAGTTTACTGCAGGTAAAATCACAGAAGCTTTAAATTCTTTGAATGGGCAGTTCAGTACCAAACCCTCAGGTGCAAAGGTGACAGTTACTGATGGTTACCTGCTAAAAAGGTATGTGTACCCCAATGATTGTCTCTCAACTCCTCCTTTCTGGTATACCCAGGACATCCAGTGTGGGCTCCCTCTGCAGTAGAAGGCTTTATGTATCTCCTTTATCCAAGTGTGTGGGGAACTGACCTGCCTCTTTCCATATTTCTCTGAAGGTCAGAACCTCATCTTCCCCTCCTCCTCTACGCAGCTCCTGGAAACTTAACAAGGGAAGCAAAATAGAGCATCTGCATGTGTGCATTCAGTGAAATGTCAAGGGTATTTAGAAGCTTGTTCTCTTTAGTAATTAGTGGTCCTGCATGTCAAACAAATACTCCACCACTYAATCTTCCGTCTTGCTTAGCATCACACCATATGTTTAGGCTTTGAGGGTGTAGGAAGTAAGACCCCCATYAGAAAAGCATGGGCCAAAATGTGTTCAAGGGAGGAGTATCAGAAAATCCAAGACCTGCCAGGAAATTCAGCTCCTTGGTGAGCAACAGAAATGCCCAACTGAAAGTTTAGGCTTTGAACTACTGCCATTGCTATTTTAAAACTCCTCAGGGTGATTTACAAGAGACTTAGGTGAGTGGAAACAACTCTCGTTCCCTTTTCAGAGCTGGTAAACTGAGTCACAGAGCAGTGAAGCAAGTTTACAGAGAGTGACAGAACAAGTATTTGTGCTTTCTAGTTTCTGTTCCTCTTCTACCTCACATTTCCTGCTCACATACTTGTATGATCCGTAGCATTTTTGCCCACAGCAGCCAACCTGGGACCCTTATCCCAACCTATATGGGTTTCCTGAGTGGTGGGTGCAATGGGGGGCATGTGGAAGGTACGGACGTGGTCACAGGTCTGTCACCTTGTCTGGCACGATTGAGCAAGGCAGTAAGAGAGGTGATGGGGTGGCCAGCCTCAGGCCTGCTCCCTGAGCTGGGAGCAGTGGGACATGAACGTAAGAACTGTATCTGTGCTGGTTAAAGCATCCTCTCCGGGGAGTGAGCCTGACCCTCAGGTGCAAAGGTGATGGATGGGCACATTAGAGCAGACTGGCTGTGCTTGTGCCGCCTGGCAATAAGCCTGGGTCTCTGCTGGGCCCTAGAGCAAGCCAAATAGCAACAAGGCCTTCTGGCCACAGTCAGACAGAGAGTCCTGTGGAAGCATTTGGATCCAAATCTAGGATCTTCAGTCTCACAACACTGTGTCGTTCCCCCCTCCCCCCMAAAAAATCACAGAATCACAGATTGGTTGAAGGAGGAAGGGACCTCYGGAGATCATCTAATCCAACCTGCTCAAGTAGGGTCACCTAGAGTATGTTGGACAGGATTGCATCCAGGCAAGTTTTGAGTATCTCCAGAGAAGGAGACTCCACAACCTCTCTGGGCCACCTGTTCCAGTGTTTCAGGTCTTGAGGGCCCTTCCCTCCAAGGCCTCGTTAAAGATGCGGCTATTAATCCRTTACAAATTACTGTTTTAACTCTCTGCAGTCTATTACAGATTATTGTTACAACAGCTGAGGCACTCTTGTTAATCACATCAGTTAGGCAGTGTTTGCACAGTGATCACCAGTGCATCTTTCTTATCAGTGCTTGGTACTTAGAAAGCCCCAAGCAGAGTGCGATGMTGGCTGAAATATTCAGAAATGTGCAATGAAGGCCCAAATTTCCTATGGAGCTTGCCCTCCTGTATAGTGTGCCTGACATCACTTGTGAAATATGTTCAGTTTACTCAGTGATCCAAAGGTACAGTATATCTCTTTGAGTAATACCTGGGAGTTCATCACTTTTTTTTTATGTTATTGAAGTGTAGCTAACTACAGCACTTTGGATTTTGGCATTTGCTTCTCAGCAGGAGCAGAACTGCATGCTCCTGGGTTTATAYATTTATTTCATTTTCTCTAAGCAATGGCTTATTATGAAAGATGATTTAGTTCTTGCTGTTCCAGATGAATTCAGGAGCTTCAGAGAATGAAGAATTCAGCCAAAAAATACCAACCCAAGATGTCTCACATTTGTCTCAGGTATTTCAGTTTGTCTCTCATTCTAAGGATTGCTGATACCAGGAGACAGACAGTGAAGCATTTAAAGACCTAATTGCTGTTCTTCCTCTGCATATTCAGACCTTTGGGCTTTTTTTGTTTGTTTGTTTTTCTCTCTTTTTCTTCACGTTTTTAAATATTGTTCAGGAAAAGGCAGAAGGAAAGACAGAGTTAATTTAGTCTCTCAGATGGAAAAATCCCACAGCACTGACAAAACCTGCTATGCCTGTGCCAGGCCTCTAACAGCTTGAAAATCAAATTAGACACAGAATTAGGGCAGATACTGTTTGCTGTCAACAACCTGAAAAACGAATGGAAAAAGCTTTCTGTGGAAATCTCARTCAGCTCCTGGCTTCCCAATCCACTCGCAGCCCCTCAGACTGGGCCTGACGTTGCCCCTTGCCACGCTGAAGCACGGGCTGCAAAACACTATTTTAAAAAAATCATTGGAAAGGGAGCAGAGAGATCACATGCCAGCCGGAAACACGATAGCATGAAGCATCTGAACTCACATTGCCGGTGATGAGGAAGGTTCCCTGGGTTGGCTCTCAGCTGAGCTTGCTGAGATGCAGGAAAACGATTTAATCGGGGACGTTGTCAGACATCCCCAGGCGCACGTCTCAGTGTGGTGGCATGTGCTCATCACTACTGCCCTGCAAGCATCTTTGTCACAGGGGAGGTTGATCCCAGGGCGATGAAGCTACCTTGGTTGTGCCCACACTCCTCAAATGTAAGAAAAATTGCTGTGGGCCAGATTAAAAAAAAAAAAATCTTTATAGCCCAGTTTCTAACAGGGTCATGAGCAAATGTCTAGGGCAGATTGAGAATGGTACAAGCACATATGGCACTTTCCCCCAACACTCTCCAAAATACCAGCTRTTTTAAGCTAAGGCATTTTATCAGGACATACAGTTTCTATATATTTAATAATCATCAGAGGATTCTCTGTTATGAACTTAACTGGTCTATTATTGAATATCTATAAACTGTTAGCATCTATCTACAACATACCTACAACATCCTTTAGAAATGGGTCYCAAAGGCCCCCTACACACCGTGAGGATATCCCTTTCTTTTGTTTTTTTTCTTTTGAACTTGGCACCTAACAGCTTCCTGAATGTACCCTAATTCTTGTATTAGTAGAAAGAAAGATGAACAAYCAGCTTTTGTCCATGCTCTTGATGTTCCTCGTGTTTCCATGGTCTCTCCTCATCTATAAGATTTTTTTGTACCTTTAATGAGCTTGGTTGATCTTCTCTGAACCTTTTCCAGTTGTAATATATGCTTAGAAATACAAGGAAATACTCATGCACCTAGGACCATAGCATCAGCTCTACTTTTCTTAAGGTAGTTTGATCCTAGTCATCTTCCCAGTCCAGGCTGCTCCTGGAGTATGTGCCTTAGAGCTTGTACTGCCTTGGTTGGCACTAATGGGAGATGAAGGGAGCCACAAACTCTTAGCCGGTCTGCTAAATCTTCTGTTGGTGTCCTCTGCCTAGCTTTGGAGGTAATTTCTGTTGTCACTGCCACTAAAAGTCTGACCCAGACAGGCACATCCTATATATCTGGTTACTGACATACTTCTTTTTGTTGGTTTGTTGGTCTGTCCATGTCCAGTCTCACCTTGAGGAGGCGTCACCACACATGGGAACAACCTGTGGGGACTCACACACTTTGCAGGATGCGGTGGCTTTGCAGCCTCTGACCAGGCGGCAGGCAGAGSCTTGTGGCTCATGACTGCTGCTGCTGCAGTTGTGTGCTCGCCACCGTTCAGGCTTGAGGCGGGTGGGCAGTAGCAGGCAAGCCACGGTTGCAGTTTTTAAGACTTTTCCATTTTCCAAAACCAATCTGTCACACTCAGCTGTTTTTCTTTTTCTTCCAAGCTGTAAATGTTATGTTTTCAACGTAAGGTTACTACTTCCCAGAAGGCATGTAATGTAGACATTT
>NW_028186457.1:2843782-2885534 GCF_003343005.1 Rhea americana
ATGGTTTAGAATCAAGATGAAATATTTGTAAAACTTCTTGCCTTCTTAAAAAATTATTGTGGAAGATTTCTGTGAGCTTCTAACTAATCAGAGAGGATATAAAGAAATGGAACTTCCAAATATGCACAGATTTTACATTATCACTCTGTCTATCTCTACCTCTTTTATGTGTTGCRTTGAACTGAAACTGTTTTTGTCTCTATTTTTTCAACAAAGTGGATAGCTTGTTTTTTTCAACAGTACTTAATACTTAGCAGGAAAGTCTGTYGAGGGTTTTCAAATGTTTCTTTTTCTCAGACACCAGAAAAGGGTTAGAAGTGAGAGGAGGATAGTTAGGAGTGAGCTGAAGGCGAGGAAAACATTTCTAATAGGAAAGTTGATAAGACTATAGTGTAATATTGAATTTTACGCCTTGAGTCATTTAAAATTGGACAGTACAATATATCCATCTGGACATGAACTTATATTGGACTTGAGGGGTAGATTAAACACTCTGGTTAGCTTCGGGGATGGGATTTTCAAAAGCAGTTAATCTACTCTTTGTGTTTAAGTGGTAAGAGTGTTCAGTCAGCATTCAGCATTTTTTGAAGATCCCCATGTCTGTTGTTTTATAAGCTTTATTAATGGAGAATGCTCTGCAACCCAAAGGAAAATTTTATTGTAAATTATTTTGTCTGCAGGTTCCAAGATGTGGCTGAAAATACGCAGGACTGTTTTGTACTATTGCCTGTCAAGAAATCCCATTTTTCAGTGTGTTGGATAGCTACTGAACCTCTTCTAGGTTCAGCTGCCTATTGTCACTCTGCTCCTGAAGGGGCCTCTTGTTTGACCTTCAGAGTAAGAGTCCACTAATAAATCCACCATTGCTATTTTTCTGCATGCCCATCCTAGTCTTTTCGTTTGTGCCCTCCTTACACTGAGCTCTGGCAGTGGCAGGGTCATTAAGAGCTTTCACTGAAAACATCCCAGTTTGATCAGCTTTGCCAAGAAGAATCAGAAGCTTACAAAGATTACTTGCTTTTTCTTTTTTGAAGAACAGATGGTCACCATCAGCACCAGTTCATACTGGGTCCCAGGGTTGCTGCATGCAGCACAGATCCCAAGTCAAATGCACATCACGGTGTTTCCTAACCCTGGCACTCTCTGCAGCATGCAATTGTCCTACCTAAGCTAAACATGCAGCATGAGCCACTTGTAACCAATGTAATTTTGAAGATAACCTTGCTTGGTGTAGGAGGTTGGACTAGAGACTTCCTGAGGTCTTTCAACCTACATTTTCTTACAACTGTGATTCTAGAAGTGAGAGCCGTTTGAACCACGTACTCAGCTCATGATTCACAGAAATCACTGCAGAGCTGTGCATTTAAAACCATTGAAGTATTGCTCTGGGGACTGACCTCTAAAACTACTAAGAGTAGAGCAGTGTAAAGATATCTTAATTTTTGAGGCACAACCTTCCTCTCTCGGCACATCAGCTAGGCTCCTTCCAGTCCTGAGAGGCTTTACCACTCCACAGCCTGAAACTYGGTGTTTCTGCATGCTTTTCCCTTGAATGGAACTACCGAAAGATTTCCTATATTTTCCCCCCTCAGTTTTACTYCCTGTTGTCACAGTTCTAACTAAAAAAGCATCAGAGTACAGGCCAATAAAGCTGAAATAAGATGTGTAAGATTCCTTAGACATTTGGCAGGTMATTGAGGAAATAGCAAAACCGGTAATCAACTGGGAATATCTCAGGTGCATAACTTGGCTTTCTGCAGCCCCATAGATAGATAATACCTTTCACCTTTTAAACCACCTATTAACAAGGGTTGAAAGAAAACCACAGACATTCACCTCTGTGTTACATTTTTTTTTTTTACCATGCTACCACATTCACTAAAGTGATTATTTTTTCTTTCTCTGTTGCCCCTGGAGAGAGGGAGAAGTCTGATGTCTTAAAAGACTAGTGAGATAGTAATCATTGGTTCACACTGTTTTCCTTCCAGCAAGTTGCTGTAAGCAAGAACAACAGAAAAAAAAATAAATATACAAGACAGAGAAAGAAACAGCCTAAGGAGAGAACATTCATATTGTCATTTAGATGAACTATGCAGCTATCTCTCTTGACACACCTATTYCACAAACATGTTTCTTCTCAACCTGATATTCATTTTCTGTCCTTCTTCATTACATTAGTGATTCTTTTTCTCCCTTCCTGCTCTACCTACAGTCTGAACCACTTGCTTATTTTTTGGCTAAATTAGCCAGGTTGTTTTCATTGTTGTCCTGCAGGTGACCTAGCAGCTCAGACTAATAATATATATTTCTTTGTCAAYATGTTACTCTCCAAGCTTGTTGAAGAACTTTTTCTATATCAAATTGCAGCGATATTTTGGAGATAGTAACACAGAGGTGGAATTAAAGCCTTTTGGAGCTTTTCTTTCTTGAAAGAWTGGACCTGCCTGGATAAGTGGGAGSYTTTTTTCACCTAGCTTATTTTGGTTTTGTTTCAAAGTTCTAAAACTAATATTTTTTCCCAAACCTCTTCACAGAATTTTAAGTTTCTTTCCCTCAGTTTGTTCTCATCTAGCACAACCTGCAAGTTCTGGTTCTAACTAAAAATGGAATAAATTGAGACATTTGTGTATCATGAAGATGTGATTGGTTTCATTTGCACTGCAACATGCCTGAGGCTGAGATTTATGTATTTGTAGATTATCTAACATAATGGCATTTCTTTACTAGGAAGAGGAACCTGGTCTCTGAGATTCTTGACAAATGATTCAGGTAATATTAATGGTATAACTAAAATAGTTTTAGAAAAATGACAGAATTATTTTTGGGTCTTTCTTATTTATCAGGTCATGAAGCATGTAGAGACTTTGTGCCTTTAAGACTGTGAGAAATTTGGTTGAAAACAGTCAATAGAATCAAATGCTATCAAAGAAGTCAGCAGATAAATGGCAGATAAATAATCACAGAAACTTTATATGTCTTAATAAACCAGGCTGTAGTGAATTAATGAAGAATARTTGTTTCCTAACTATCCATTAGAGCAGAGAAAGATGCAAACTGTTTTGAATCTGAGCATATTGTCAGAGTCCATTGCAGGTAAAGCATTACAGTCCTGTCCCATGTTCCTCAGGAAAACATTGCTGATTATGGTCTTGTCCAAGCAATATCCACAAAATTTGGTTAACCAAGATTCAGTTTACCCTTCATGATAAACCCCATACATGTATAAGAGGAAAAAAAATCCCTGTTCTAGAAACATCAGGATATGAGAAGATAAGAAAGCAATAGAAAATGATAGGAGAAAAATCAACTTACCTTATTCTAACACATGGAGAATTAAAACATGCTAATTAGTCCTAAGAATTAGTTAGATCCTTAGAGAAATTTAAGTGCCCAGTTCCTACCAGCTTCCTTGGGATTTCAGCGCTTGGATTCTTCTGAATGGCTGGGCGTGAGTGACTTACCCGAGGTGATGTGTGTGTCTTCTGTAGAGCTGAGGTCTGAGCGAGACTATACTAAATTTCATTCCACTCCTCTCAGATATAAGCCGAGAGTACTGTCAGCTGTAAATTTATTTTGCATACATCAAAAAAMTGAAAGTGGGACTGCAAATCTGCATATAGTAGGGTCTTTTTTGACTGTGCAGTATCTCACTGTACTGTTTTCCTTTTGTAACACTGGGTACAATGTGAGCTTTTTGGTTGCTTTTAACATACAGAGACAACCATGAGTCACAGCTTCATGCAAAAAAAGAGCTCGAAGCTCAGTTAYGAACAATTAGCATATCTAGTTTAACTTGGGGGTTGTAAACCATAGAATTTAACCTCTGTAGTTAGAGCCTAGTCTTGTAGAAAGGATGGTGGATTATATTGCTACAGATGCCTAATATGGCCTTAATAACTCAGTTCCTCTGCTAATTACAGCTGTATGGGAATGGTGACTTGGGGGCTCTGCCTCTCTCTGATGCCTACTCCCCCGTTACCCACACCACTGGGTCTCCCCACTGGGCTATGAGATGACCAGCCACCATGCAGGTGCCGTATCAACGGGCAGCATGCGCTCCGCAGATTAGCTCTGCAAACTCAAATTTCATGACTCACGGCAGTGTAGACGTAGGYGCTCGGTTTCCTGAGGCTGGGGACATCAGGAAGAGGGAATGGCTACCTCCTCCTAGAGACCAGTTATGCTTAGTTTATTTAACTGGGCCAAAGAATGGATGACAACTCAGAAGATGCAAAGRCAGTGGAACACCAGGCAATGTTAATATTTTAACAAATAGGCATAAACTTGCTATGGCTATGTTTATAATAGAAATCAAATAATGGTTTCTGATCTTCAGGGGCACAAAGGTTTAGAATTCGCTCTGAGCAGGAGGACARAGTTTAACAAACCTAATTTGTTTGAAGAGAACAGAGATTTTTTTTTTCAAAAGTAATCTTACTGAATAGCTTAGTAATTTCTTTTTTTAACTGAGGAACATGACTTACCTCATAGGGAATTTTGTGAGGAAAAATGAATGAATGACTGTGGGAYGCTAAAAGAGCTGCTAAAAACTTAGATAGCCAGAGGGTTGAGCTGTGAATACTGCCAATAGCTCAACATGTAGGATGCCTGTTCTCCAGGCCATTCGGGAGTTTATCCTAACATATCCTTTTAAATTAGCCRGCTTCCAGCAATACAATATATAATGTATATGAGCCAGAGCAAGGTGAAAGAGAGAAGAAATATATATTTTTTCACACTCAGATGGTGGATTCATGTGAGTAAAATGAGCCACAGTATTTGAAATGTCAAAATTGTTAATATAGGCTTGTGTGCAATTGAGTACTAATTTATATTTWATCATTGAAACAGAAAGAGTGGTGAAGAGCAGGTGACAGGTTTTCACCRAAGTGTCTCCTCCAACAATTTGTTGATACTAAAAGCATTCAAAATATGTCTAAGAGATGGAAGAGCTTTTCTAATCAACTGAAAGAAGAGTGAGAGTAAGTCTCCCATATGTTTACTTCATGGAGATATTTTAAGGCTAATATCTTACTGAACACAAAATGCTAATACTTGGCTTCAGGTATCTCTGCTGGAAATCAGGAAATCTCCCCTTCTCAGTCAGTAGAGCTGCATCTTTAGATGTATATCGAATGACCCAAGGGAAAAGAAAAGAAAAGTGAAGTTGTCTTTACAACAGGAAAAGAGCGATTTTTAACTGGTGTAAAGTGGTATAATTCCAACATATTACACAATTACAACCTGACCTACCCGTCATCCCTGCAGTGGTTACCTCTGCAACCGTTCTGGCAGGGTTTGCTATTCTAATTAGAGGAACTAGCTCAAGTGTCAAGGTAAATTTTCCTAATATGCTGATTTTGGGGTTGTGTGGCAGCTTGCACTGAAGGTATCAGCCATCTCTTGCAGGATGCTCTACAAACTAGAAATAAAACCAAATTGTCTCACTTAAGCACTTACCCAACATGAAATTTTCATCTCATCAGACACAGAGCTGGTGCCTTGAATTGTAAGTATTTGGCCTTCTGCTGCTGTAAACTGCCATGTGAGTGTTAAAGCAAACCAACGAACGTTTTTCTTGTGTCAGTGTTTTGCTTCAGTCACAAACCAAGGTAATTCTTGGCAAGGTCACGCAATGGGCTCTTGCCTGCAAGCAACTGCTTCAGATTKGATTACAGAGAGCTCCAAAACCCGAATTGTTGGAAAGGGAGAGTTACTGGAAGGAAACTAGTTATTTTATATTTTTTCTTTCTTCCTTTCCTTTTTCTTTTTTTTTTAACCTCCCCCGGGTTGAGCAATACTCAGTATGTTGGTATGTGTGTACATGACTATGCAACAGTGAACACTCATTGGGTTGTGGCTGATATAAATTAGGCACATATTTAGTTATCAGCCTTTTCATAAGACTCCTTTTTCAGAAGTAAATTGTCATTTTTTGGCTGACTCCTCTGGCCCCAGGAGAGAGAAGTAGAATCTTTTGTGGTTTTTTTAATATTGTTGTTGTWGTAATTGTGGATTTGTTTCTCTCTTTGAGGTATTGGGAGTACTTTGTAAAGATCATTAAGTTTATTGCCCTTGTCTTTAGAGAAAAGAAAGAAGTACATAGGCTACTTATATCTTCATATTAACATCTGAGTATGTCAAAGATAGAAAGAGAAAGTTAAGATGTATTTACAGTTCTTTCTGAGTACCACTTCATGGTTCAGAATAGAATTCTGTCTCATGCAGAAATATTTCCTAGTACTTGCATTTGATGTTTGCCTCAGCTGCATACAGTCACCAGATTTCAGACATTTTACCAATGATAAAATCAAGATGTTTGTATGACTGGACAATTTTGAGTTTAAATGAGTTGACTCTTCCATTCTTTCTGGTTTATACTTTTCAGAAGAGATGGTGAATGTGGAGCACCCAAATACCTCTTGAAATTCAATGTGATTTGAGGCCATGTCTCTCTGAACTCTCAGACTCTCTCTCTGACTCAGAAGTTATGACAGTAACATAAAACAGTCTCTGCAATCTTAAATTTATCTTTTATGTTTTTTAAAAACTTCTTCTACTACTATAATTGCAGATGATATTAAATTAYATTTTTATCTTATTCTCAAAGTATAAATTATATTTTTATCTTATTCTCAAAGTATGCTGAAGCATCTTGGTTTTACACTACTGATGGACAGGCCAACATTTGGCGTACAGAATGGCAGTTGTGCTGCCATTCGCATGACTTCCTTTCATTCACCAATATCAGAAATATATTAAGAAGAATATATTTCTCTTTTCTTTGTGGAGGTAAATCTTCCCACAGACTTCCTGATTTGYGCTGCTTACCTTACAGCTAAGGATGGTCACAGAGCAAGCATGAAGTTTATTCACCCCTGTAAATATGTGCTTGTTCTACTGAGGCAGAAGTAGGGCTGGTCTGTTCCCTTTTCTTCATGTACGCAGGTTGAGACTGTGGCCCCATGGGAGACCCTGGCAAAGCTCTAGTTGCATTCAGTGGTAAAAGAAGGGTTTTTTTTTACCAACAGACCTCAGGATTGTGATTTTAGGACAACTTTAGGCACAAAGGTCTCCTAACAAAGGCTAACTCTGATCTCAGTGTCCTTAAAACTAGAGATTTACTGGGACARAGGAAATGGATGGATGGTGACCTTCATTGCAGACATGCTCAGATGTGGTATCCGGTAGCCAGAGGTTGAACTTTATGCTTTTGTTTTCAATATTTTTTCAGAGCTCGGCTGTCCCTCTGTGCTGGTGCACACTCCAAAACAGTTTTATGAGTTGTTGCTTTTGTGAGAATGTAAGTGCTGGGGAAGACTCCGTGAATACCTGCCCAGTGCTTCCTTAGTGAGAGTTGCTGGGGATCCCTTTATATTGGATTTGCAAGTAAAAGGTTGTTATTTTTTTGTTTGTTTCTCTCAAATTAAGCTGCAGTGGCATTTCACATATCTATTGTTTCTGTGGTCCTTCAGAGCTTACTGCAGCTGGAGGAATGGTTAAATGATGAGCCAGCCTCCCTGTTGTCAAACCGCAGTACAGATTTCCAAAGCRAGACTGGTGCTGCTTTTTTTCCTGTCTCTGCTGATTTGTGAATCCATACTTGTCAGAAAGTGTGATTTTGTTCTTGTTTCTCACACTTCCCTCAAGCTAACTGYGACTATTATTGTGTTTTAGATTTGGTTTCAGGTTCCAGCTGAGACTTTATACCTTTGATATAGAGTGTGAATTAAAAAAAATAGAAAAAAAGGGGAGGAAACGAAGAAAGGAAAGATAGTAAGAGGAGGAGAAAAAATGGAATTATTTCTATGGACCTTTGGGGTTGATTTGATGTGGATTTTCCAACCTGATCTACAAATCTTGTCCTTTCTTCTTGCATTAGATGTTTTAGTGCCACAGTAACCATTGTAGTAACTTAGTTCTTGAGCATGGACTGAAGGGGAAGGTATTGGAGAATTCACTTGCTCTATGACTGAGCCCACCTAGCAGATTGTCTTTCTATTTTTCTGGCTGTCTCTTCCTCCTCTTCRCTTTGTGTGATCAAATCCTTGTGCTTATGACCACAGAACAATTTATTCATCTGATTAAACTCACTAACCTGCGGAAAAACAACACGAGAAAAAAAGAATTTTTTTTTTCTGAGTTATTGATTTGAATTGTTTCAGCAAACATAAATGGAAATGCAATACAGAGGTCTGGGTATGACTTCTTTCWGCTATGGAAACCTGTTATCCCTTCTCAGCTGCTCACTGAACTGCACACTGGGGTATACCCTTGGTTTACCACACCATAATACCTGTTATTACTTACAGAAAGTGAAGAGGAAGGAGGAGGAGGTGGATGAAACCTGGAATTGCCTCCAGCAGATTTCTTCTACTTGATGCCTCCATTCATCAATAAATATAAAGAACATATTGCAGAAAAAGTTCAGCTGAGACAAACGCAGGGGGTGAAATCTCCCTCAGACCTGAAACTGTARGGAGAAGGGAGTTTCTACATGTGGGATAGAGAGCTGTGATGGGAGAAACTATGGGCTTATATAGAATAGGGGATAATCACACGTGGGAATTTAGGAAGACCTTAAGGTTTATCTTCATTATTAGCGAAGAATTTATTTTATATARTGCCTTATACTCAGAAGTCCCAGGCTCAATTCAGATTTCTAAGTATGTCTGAGATATAGAAAAGCCAGAAATTCTGGTTCCTTGAACAGGGACAGTATCCTCACTATTCTAGTCTCTCTAAATCTAAAATGGAAATAATCTGTCTTTTTAGAGACARCATTCTGATAATTTGTTTCATATCACACTCTAAAGATGAAATGTTATTATGAATCCATGCCTTCTTGTAGCAAGTGTGTGGTGATAAAGAACCACTGTACCTTTAAAGCAAAACCAAAATGTGGAATAGCAGTTGCTGCTTTGKCATCAATGAGTTAACCTTGATTTCTATATCCTAGATTATCCAGATAAAGGAAATCATAATAAATTGTTCACATCAGATTTCTCTGGGGCTTCTTCTTACAGAGCTCCTTTGAAAGGTTAATTGTCAAACTTTAGTTTGGGACTATATAATGTACCGCCCAGCTCCACAACTTGGCTCAAGTACTTGCATAAATGTGGYGGGTAATAAAAAGAACTGTTTTTTTATATTATTTTGAAAGGTCAAACTCATATAATTGTTCATGACTGAGTAAATAGTTCTTTATTCCAAGAGACCAACAGCACTGTAAATACACTGTTTAAAGTTTCTGGATCCCGTTTGGTACCCATTAACATTGATGAAAAGGTGCAAGTTGACATCTATTGTCTTTGGATCAGATTCTTCACACAGGATGGCAGCAATTTACCTCTCCTTGATCATTTGGGGCATTATTTTCAAAACTACCTCAAAAGATGCTCTGTAGTCAAGTGTATCCTCTTTTTCCTCCTCTCTATCAGTGCTTCTAATCTTATCAGCCCATTTGGCAGCTTCTCACATAATTCCATACCTTCCTTTCTTTCTCTCACACATCCYCAGTATGATTCAGTCTCTCCAACTTAATCTTAAGGCCTTATGTCCACAGTTAAGTCATTCTTACAAGCCTGTGCATATCTGTTTTTTGGTGTGAAATGTCCACCCACCACTGGTATGAAAGGCAAGTGAAGCAAAAAGTGTTCTTGGTTCTTCCAGGGAAGTGATAGAGGACTTGTGTGGATCACTTTGTTGCTCCACCTACCCCATTTATCATTCCTTTGTGCTGGGAGCTAGATGAACTTGCACAGTCCCTTGCTTGGGGACAGTGTGTGTGTGTGTGTGTGCGTGTGTGTGTGTTTGTTTGTACACACCCACATATTCACACACATGTATGTATTCACATATGCATATGTGTAAATATAGATGTGTGTGTATATATATATATATATATATGCATGTAGATACATATTACATTAATACATACATATACATTAGTTATATAGATCCTTATATAGATATGCATGCATATTTGTATATGTGCGTACACGTGCGTGTGTTTRTGTGTATGTGTACACGTACTGTGTATAGCTAGTGAAGCCATGGTAAAGAAATTYCTAAGCCAAGCAAATAGTAAATGAAGATGATGTTAGTTTTGGATAGTGCTTTCCTAGCAGGAAAGGTCCTATATATCATCCTGTCACTGGACTGTGGTCTGGAGTTGGCAGCATCTCTGAAGAAGTCTGCTGCAGAATATTGGCTCCYGGAGATAAAAGTTGAGTGGCTATTTCTGTAAAGAAATTTTGTCTCTCTGAGCACAGATTCAGGACACAGCTGCATTTAAGTGAACCTTGTTATAGCATTTCTTAGATCATACCAGAGAGACTTATGACCTTCATAAAGTCAAGAAGGACAAACATGGCTGCTTTAAAAGCTTTTAGGAACTGATCATTTTTCATGCCCACTTKTCTGCAGCAGTTATAGTAAATTCGCTGTTCTCTGCATGGCTCTAAGATAAACTYTCCCTTATTATAGAACCATAACAAAAAATACTGTACTACCATATGATTCTGCTTCAAATGTAGCTGTACTGCCGTGGTTCATTTCTAATTAATCTTGTATCAYTAGCCACACACAGGTGGTTCCTCTCCCTTTAAGAGGTGACGTCTGGAAGTCCATAGAAAGTGGAGTTGGTTTTAATTTAAAGCTATTTTTAGATCCAGGTGTCCCTAGAAGCATTATTTTTGCTACAGGAGTAAGCTGTGCTTTTGTCGCAACTTGGGATCCTTTTTGCTCTCCTACATGCACCTACTAAGGAACAGGTCCTTGCCAAAGACCTTGCAATCTCAAACAGCATATGATTACTGTTGTTCTTATAATCATTATTAATAATATATCAAGTAGCACATTGGTCACCAATCTTTGGAGTTTTTAGTCTAGAAGTGAATTGACAAATGGAAAACTCTACTGCCATACACATAGTAATCCTAAGAATGGATCTGGACCCTACTGTAGTACATGTTATACAGACACAAATAAYGCTCTTCTGACATCAGGTAGTTTACTATTTAAATGTAAGATAAAATAAAGTAGATGCCAGGGGTACAAAGGTAGGCTCATGGAAAACTCTTCTGAAAATTCAACCCTCAGGGACAGCAGAATGCAGCTTTATCTCAATTTGTAATGCTATAATTAGTACTTTGCTAGAAAAGCCCATTAGGTAGAAATAAACAGTCAGCTGAGYTGTCATTGGCTTTACTATTCTCTTCTTTTCTGATAGTTTCCAAAAACAGTATTTATTTTCCATTTTTAGGTGTGCATGTCTATATACAAATACACATATACATTCAAAATATAGCTGCAAAAAAGAAATAATCCATTGCTCACATTGCTCAATAGGTAGATCTAGAAACAGTTGGCTCAAAGTGTAGCTACATGGCTTAGATATTAGGAAAAATTCTAGGAATTAGGTTCATAAATTGTATAGAAGAGAGACTAGTTTACACTGCTGAAAATCAATATGAACACACTCAACAAACATCTGCTAATCACTATGTAGTTGTATAATCACTATTATATTTGAGCCTTAAGACTAGGCTATTCTTCAGTGTCCTGCCAACACTGTGGTTCTGTACTCTTCTAGGCTTTTAAACCTCTTAGATATATTTAACCTAATTATTGCAGCAATGAAAGGAAAAGTTCCTYCTCTGGATTCGTGTGTCATATAAAATAATGGCTACCTAATGAAAAATATGCTCTTCTGTTTTTTGACATATTACAGGATATGTCTGGATGACATAACAGAGTATTGAAGCTTAAGAGAGAGTATGTTAGAGAGRAGAAATAAATTTTGTAAGTTGCCAGCATGATTCTTTTGAGACAAGAGAAATTTTTTTTAAAAAAAAAAAAAGCCAATTATCCAACCATGTTTGTGCTAGTAATTAATGTTTCACACAATATAAGTTTTGCTGTGACAATGGGAAATAATTAGGAAACTTCCTTCTTCCCAATGATTACTGCATGTTTCTTGTCCAAAATTTTTGAGTTATGAAAGCATTTAAAAGGTAAGTAGTACATCTTCTTTATAGCCGTCTCTGAACTTCATGCAAAAATATTGCAGGGCTTTCAGGATCAGCTAAAAAAGAAGCTGTTTGGAAAGGGCACCACTAAATARATGCATTCTAAAATAAATGTTGAGTAATTCAATCATCAGAATGCATGAACAGAGTGAGCTCTGAAGTGAAACACAGTGACCAAAGAAATTAGCGGAACCAAGTTGCTAAGCAGAGATAAATAGGGGTCTAATTGGTTTTATACATCTCAATTGAGGTACTTATTCATGTGCAAAAAACTCACAACATTAAAAATAATTTGATTTAGAAATTGTTTTCATGGAAAGAATTTGGTATGAAGCTCCTGTATCAATGTAATATAGTGACRGCAGAAGAGAAGATATTTTCAATTAAACACTTGAAAGCTCCATATCCATAAATTAGTCAGCAGGCAATAGAGTTCACATGAACTATGTCTCAGAATGGGAAAATGTGTTCTCCTTWGAAAAGTCAGGCAATCAAATGATATAATCTACAAAAATTCTGATAGGTATGTAGTTATCTTTGTAATTGAATGAAAACTGTTATACATTTAGTTGCTCTCTTCCGCTAGTGGATATCAAAGCAACTCCAACATTTGGCTGCCCAGATGACTCAGGGAAGAAAAAGATGTAAGCATATCCCTTTTTAAAGTGGACTTCAGTATTATGTGGAGCTCCTCAACCTCATCCAGATCCAGATTTACTCATCCAGAGTAAATTAGGTAGTAACTAGGCTATCTAATATCATGCCCTAGTTTTGCTACTGCTTTCTTATTCAGTTCTTTGCTGTCCAGTGAGACATGATGGCTGGGAACAATCTACTGAAACAGCTTCCCACTGGTGAAGAATAACAACTTAAATCATATTTATCTAAGCTGATATTAAATCTGGATGTTTTATTGAATGAGGTTGCTAACAGTTAGAGGCTCACACCTAGGGCACTGGTTCCCAACTTTTCCTCAACCTTGTTGTCCCCTTCTTCTTTCATCTGTATATGTCATGCTGTTGTCACCTCATTGACTGGGACTTCATCCCCTAAATCCCCTGGTTGCTGTTACTTTCTCTTAGATACCCACTGATTATGGCATCACCAACAAGGAACTAGGGAACTCATTGCACTTTGTTCAGAAAAGGTTAGCAGCTGAGACAGTCATGGGGGCCACCTGCTCTTCTGATGAAGACTGTTAAGGACATGTCCAAAAGATGAACCCAAGGCACTAAATTTGCATCAGGCTTCCTAGAGAGTCCAGTCTCCAGCTAGGAAAGGATTTGGGATTCTATATTTTCTATCTGGCTGCTTTTATTCCATGTAAGCAGTTCGGTGGGTGCGAAAGTCCTGTGTTTTGACATGGCTTTGAGAAGAAATACACTTAACAAGTGAGTAAAAGTTTAGTCACAATATTAAAAAAACAGTTGTGATTAAAGCAATAATTCAGTAATTTATCTACTGAACTGGTCTCAAATGAAGTCAAGCATTGTCACTYTAGTTTATTTCTTAGAAGTAAGTAAGGAACAGAGGGGCACTGCTCTTTGCTAGAGCCCAATGAAATATGCATTATTCAATGAAAAAAATAGAGGCTTCTGGTGGAAACTGAGTTTTTGGAAGAAGGAGAGATAGCATATAAATACTGATAAAACTACATTAATTTTGTGTTTTGAAGTACTAAATATTTATCAAAATTGGATTTCTAGTAAGTGGAAAGCTGTAGTAGTTCAGATAAAAATTTTATTAAAAATGTACAGGTTTTCTTAATGGAAAGTAAATCTGGTTTAAGCCTTCTAATAAGTTATGAAATACGTGCTTTTTTTTTCAAAAAACACAAGTTTCATGTTTTAACCAACATAATAGTCTTTTAGTGTTCTGCACATACTTGCAACAGTTATTTCTTCTACCTCATTTTCATCAGCCTTGGTGTCCTAAGGTCCTCTCAGCAATGGAGGAAAAAAAAAAGTTTTTGAAATATATCTCTGGCAGATCTCTGTAATGAATGCTGAGTGACAGCTACTCTGGAGAATGAGGGTTTTCTCATTCTTAAATAAAAGCCAAGATCACCAAATTGCTAGATTTCCCAAAGAGGGTTGTCATTTAGTACTCATCCTTGACACAAAGGATACCACCCTGAAAAGCTTGTGATGGAGATGAGGAGATGGGCTGATTCACAACACTTCTATTGAGGGCTTCGGATTGTGCCCAGCAGAGATCTCTCATGTGAATGGAGAGAATGAGGACTTCTGTGAGCTGCAAAGGCTCCTTGTTCACCTGTGCCCCCTACCAGTAAGAAGGGGCTCACCAGTTAGAGATGGTATTTAAACACAGTTTCACTCTGCATGCTGTGGGTTCCATTTGGTGGCTTGCAGACTATGCAATGCCCTGGCTTTGAAATCTGCTAGAGGACTGAACCCAATGGATKTGATCTGGAGACAACCTGGGGTGTGCATGAACACTCTCTGGGAGAAAGAGGAAGCGCAGTGCAAACCATCTCCTCACCTGAAAGTCAAGATTCCTGAATTTCAGCACACACTTTCTATGGGTTATCTTTGACAAGTCACTTGTATCCTCTTGAATTTCTGGGCTTCAGAACAGTGAAGGAGCATTCA
This sequence comes from Rhea americana, assembly GCF_003343005.1. Lineage (NCBI taxonomy): Eukaryota > Metazoa > Chordata > Aves > Rheiformes > Rheidae > Rhea > Rhea americana. The sequence continues at coordinate 2,858,427 of NW_028186457.1, forward strand.
GTGGAAAACTTCCTAATTTTAACACCAAAGGGAATAACACAATATCCTAAGTGCTTTACATGGTTCACTTTTGAGTTTATCAACAAGGGATTGTGACTCTCCCTTTGGAAATCTATTTACCTGACTTTTATCTTAATTTTCACACTATAGGCAATTTTTCCACTCACATTTCACATAGGAGGTTTATTTTCCTGTGACTCAAAAGTAGATGTGTCGTCCTAGTTGCTTAGAGGATGCTCTATGTAGAAACATATATTATAGAGGAGTTCTATAATAGAAACACTGCATTGTAACATGTACTAAAAGACCTCAGTTGGATTGTTGCTCATTCCCAACACATAGACTTTGAGTTTTATGCTTTTCCTTTTCTCCATTTTTCTACTAGAAACATATATAACATGCTCTTGCCAGAAAAATGAAATTTTTTGAAGAGTTTGCTCTTCTGGACCTTCCCTCTCCCTCCTGCCTTTTTTTTTTTTTTTTTTTTTTTTTAATTTGTCAGTTATAGAGGATATAATTTCTTTGTGGTCATCTTGAATAGTGATATTTTGGGTTCATGCTTCAAGTCATTAGGTTTAATTTTGGATACATTCAACATGACCTGAGCTATTCCGACCCACAAGAAGGTTGTATAGGGTCTGGCGTTAATAAAATAATGTTTATTGGAATTAAAGTTAAATATCCAGTAAGGAAATATTCAACTAAATGCGAGTGTTTTAGACCTGGTGAATTGAACTGGACACATACTTGTAAAAATTCTCTTAAAATACAAAATATTATCAGCAGTATGTATGTATAAATATATGTGTATATGTGTGTGTGAGAGAGAGAGAGAGAGASAGACAGACAGACAGACACAAACTGAAGCTGTCTGAAAAAAAAATCAGGTAATATCTTCAGAAAATGCCTTACTTTAAAAATTGTCAAGGTGTTGAAACAAGCAAAAGGCAACCACTTATAAAACAGAATGCATCCCAAACCCATTGACTTCAGAATATCTCATATCAAATAATTTATAATCATTCTTGAGAGTATATGCTAATTTTCTGACAAGAAATAGAGCCCAGCTTCTTAAAGGTATTTTGCTCTCTAATTCCCAGTGAAATCAGTGAGGATTAGAAGCCTGAACTGGCATTAGAGTTTTAAATAATTTTGAGAATCTGAATCTATTCTGTTAACCACAAAGGCATTCATAGCAATTAAGAAAAATAACATTCAAATTCTAATAGAGAGAAGGTAATTTTCATTGCTAACTAAAAGTTAACCTTGGCAATACAGTGAGAACAGTAAATCTGATCTGATATACCCCAGATCTGGAAGTTTTCAGCAGGGATTGAAATTATTACATGCAAGAGGCAACAGGACTGAGCTACAGTCAACACTCTAATAAAGGTCAGTGGTTAAAAAATGAAGAAACCTTTCAGTATCTGTCTACTAGCACCTGAGGGACCCAGTGAATGTCATCAAACGCTACCTAGCCACAGATCTTAGTCTTGCATCTCATCCGTGCAGATGACTAGATCAAGTTACTAGTCCTGCTCCCATTACAGGTCACCTATTTGTCCTGTCTTCCTATATTTTTGTTTGGATGCTGCATTCGTTGTTGTTGTTTGCTTATTCCTTCAAATATTTGCAACGTGCTATAGACTAATTGCTCTATTCTGCCCCAAAAGTGCCCCCAGGTATTGGTTGTGTTTATAACACACTTGAGCATCAGGGATGAAGATGATGGCTCCATTGTACGGCAAAGTTGATATTCTCCCCCTGCACTTTTAATGAAGTTATGTTAGCTGGTGTAAGTATACATATATATATTAGGCATATTTGCACAGTTTTTAGAAGTATTGCATTCTTACAAAGGCAAATTTTTCCATTTTCACTAACTTGGTACAGTACAGCAGTCCCATGGACGTGCTTCCACTATCACTTTGCTATTTTTGTCCAGCAACTGGCTTTTTAATTAGTTGCTCTAATTAAAAAAATAACAAAGATCCATACTGTTTTGAAAACTAGTGATAGTCTATAGGTTAAATGAATAAGAACAAATAAAATTAAGTTCATTAAGGCTTATGGGGGTTAACAAGCAGGAATATCCATCTAGCATTGCTGAGAAATGTAAATGGAGACTTTGTTGCCTAACTCTGGGGTTGGACCTGGCAAGATATAAAATGTGGATGGAGACATGAACAAAGCATCATATGCCGGGGCAAGAGTTTACAGCCATCAGAGCTATTCCACAGCTGCTTTTATGGAATGGCTAGCATGCTGTGTAAACATAAGGTAGGATTTCCCTTGATAAAGGACGTGAGAACCATGTTAAAACTGTGTGGTGCAGCTCCAAAACACACTGGAGAGAAGGCCCTCGTGTTGGGGCCAAGCATGCCCAACCCACAACATGGTTAATCGTAACCCCTTATGCTCTGGCTCACCCGGCCTGTTGTAAATGTCAGGGCACTGACTCCAAGCAGCCCAAGAAGCCAAGGCTTTTGGGGAGAGCTCACTGTTCCACGCAGCAAGGAGTTACAGCAATACGCAGAATACTGCTGCTGCTTTTAAGATAATATAGATGCCTCATGCATGAGACATGGCAATGATTGGGCCATCGGTATGGGTGCAGAATGTATAAGTCAGAAGATAAGCAATGTTTTAGCTAACTGCTGAACCCATGCTCCACGCCATGGTATGATATGGCATATCCAAAGAGCATGGAGCTCTCTGAATGCCCAGAGTGTGAACTGCTTCCGCATAACGGCCTTAAGTCTCTGACTTCTGCTCCTCCATACTGGCTGAGATGTCATACTACCTCGCCCATAAAGGATCAGTGCTAGGGACCCCACGGTGTCCGGTGTGCCTCCTCACTCTGAGAGGATTCACAGTTCATCATAGCAGATATCTTCCAACTAGGAAACACGATCTTTTAGACAAATAAGACTTGAAGTGTACAAACCACAGGAATGCAGCAATATTTCCAGATCAAGCTATTTCAGTTTATGAATGTAATTCATCTGAAGATGGATATTTTCCAAAGGATGATAAAAAGAAAAAAAAAAAGAAAAAAAAAAAGGGAAAAGGGGAGGAAGAAAACTTGCTTTCTTGTTTCAGATAGGTCTACTAGACCTAATACCCCATGAGTCAGGAAAATTTTCATAAATGAGGTTCAGCTATGCAAATGCTTTGTGAGAAGTATCCTGGAGAATTTGTATTCTGCAGTGCAGTAGCTGGTATTTTTGTAAGCCAACATAAGAAATTTGCATTGGCAGAAGATAGGTAATAAATGTCATTCCAATCTCCTAAACTTGGCATTAAAGGGAAATATGAGGGTGGCTGGGGATGAGACAAACAAATCTGGCTATAGATACAGGTGAAAATGGCAAGCAGGAATGAGTAAAATAAAGCCAAACCAGGCCTAACACTATGAARGATGCAAACTTGTTAAGCAGCAAGCATAATTAGGAATGACTACAGCCATCATGTACAAAATGTTTAGTGTTAAATTAGGCCTTTGTAAAAGGCATCCGATACTGGCATCCTCTGTGAGTGTATTTAAGAATCTCTATGAGAATGAATCTGGCTGTTTTTAGACAGAAGGGACAGGCTTGCTTGGAAAACTTTGCATAAAATAAGTAAATTATCTGCATTAAAGGCTCAGACTCTCTCATCTCAGAGGGACCAGGAGCTGACCATTCTGTAAGCATATCTGATCACTTCCTGGTACAATTTCTGCTGGGGAYATTGTGTATTGATTATTCTAGCTGACACTTGTCCTCCTGATCAGCTGAGAAAATATATAAATCACTGATGACTTGTAAAGTTCCTTRCTTGTTCCTGATATTTTTAGGTATGCTGAAGTATGAGGTCTCAAGCTCAACAACAACTTCTGACAGTCTTGAGATTCAGACAGAAACKTCCCTACTGCACTGGTTATTTTAATCTTGTCTGACCTTTGGTGCATGGATGCGCTGATGCCATTCTACACTGATCATAACTGTATCCATGCATTATATTTCCATGGATATGAAGACATTAATAATAGTAATAATAATAACAAAGTATCCACTGAGATATTAGTAGAATGATTGCTTTTGAAATTTCTCTTTCCATCTTTTAATTTCCCGGATTTTGTGTTTTCCTGGATTAACCGATAAACAGAAGCAGCAAATTAACTTTCATCTCTCTCTCTCTGTTACGCACATCTCAGCAACCTCCAATATGAAGGGCAAATGCAACTGAACAAAGATGTAGATTTTCAATATTAAAAGGTCATTTTCATTAGTGCTAATGCATGGGGAAAGAACTGAGGTGCTCTGACAAATGATTTTATTGGGGTCTAGGGAACAGAGAGCAGGCAGTTTGAGTCATGCAACAATATTATGGGAGTTCCTTTGGAATAGTAGTTTATTATATTGAATTGCAATGTAAGATTAGGACCTCTATACTTGGCACTGTCTCTGTACAATGTAAAACAGATCTTCTGCCCCAAAAAGYGTAACTACATAGGACAGCCAGTGAACACTTTATAAAGGCCAGACCAAAAGCCGGGAAGTCTAATTTGTCTGCAGTAAATGCAACACCTCTGATAAGACTGGGCAATGATCCAGCCTATCTTGAATCCTAAAGCGGAAAGCTCGTTGCAGGCGAGCCCTCCTTTGTCTACAGAGCTCTTGGTAAAAACGAGCGGTAGCATTAATTTTAAGGGGAAAGAGTTAAAAGGCCACGTCAGCAGATCTTTTCTTTCTTACCACTAGCTGAAATTTCTTACAATTGACAAACCATATGGGAGCTTTGCTTTAGGCACGGTGCTGTAGAAGTCTATTACAGACTCTTTTGCAGTGACTCGCACTTAAGTTTATCCCGTCCAGGGGGAGATTGTTTCCTGCATCTTGTCAGTCAGGACATTTTTTTCCCACATGGTGATTTATTCTTTTCGTTCATAGAAAATTACATCATTTTGTTATAGGTCAGGACTATTACTGGTACAAAATTACATTTTGAGATCTCTACAGGCCATTTCACAGATATTTGACTTCTTGRGTAGGGGAAGGTTTATACAGAAATYTCACCAAATTTTGGMGTTTGTAACAAATAATGTAGTGACAGTCACTAGTAAAGTTTACTAGTCACTATTAAAGTTTATTTTAAGTCTCTATTTCTTTAACATGATTAGAAAATCATCACTTTTTGATAAGAATTTGGCTGCAGTATGAGAATATACAAAGATACGCTTCAAGCCATGYTTCACAGACAATGCCTCAGATATTTTGACTGCTGGACAGGGGGTTATCCTTTTCTGTTTTAAACTGCTTTCCAATTCTGTTTTTACTGAGGAGAGATGAAAGTGTTCACCATTCTCTGAGGAAACCAATTCCTTATCAATGTGTGGGAACTGTGGGTGTATGAATCACATGTCAAMTGTTGGCCACTCACTAAAGGCCATCATGAAGAAGTAATGATGGACAACACCACTAACATGTTCTGCTTAAATCACTAATATCATGGAAAATGATTACTCTTCTGACAGGAAGCGGTTAGTCCTTGGAAATATGGAATGCATTATCATAATGACTGCTGAGACATCTGCCAGAGAAACTCTGAATATTTAGCAGAAGTCCTGAGCTACTTTAGAGTCCCCAGGTGAGAGAGCTGGGATGATATCTATCTTCAAAGAACTTTTTCAGCATTGAAAATATCCAAAAGTACTTCTAAAATACCTTTAAGAAATTCCATTCCTAGTAAGTACTTATCTTTTTTGTTAGATGATACCTAAAATCTTAGCAAATTTGCTTGAAATTCAACAAAGTTTTGATAGAAAAGAGAAATAATGGTTTTATTTCAAGACTGACTTAAAAGGGGGGGGTGTGGAAGGGAGCTTGTTAAGAAAGAAAAGGAAAAAAAAAAAAAAGAGGAGTTTTGAGTAAAACTTAACCAAAAATATATATTCTTTTAATTTGTTTTGCTGACTAAAATGATAGACAAATGTCAGATTCAACCAAAAARGTGTTTTATTGCACTGTTTGTGTTCAGAAAAAAATCCAGCATTTACACAGTTTTTGTAGGAAACAATCTTGTAGAGCCTGGTTGTTCAGCCATATGATCTAGTAGGTCTTGATTCACTGAATATCTTAGTAACATTTCAAGACTTTTGCTTACTTTGGTGAAGAAATCTAAGCAAGCAGTTTCACAAGCAGAAGAACAAAGGCAGTCCAGTGTCCTACGTATTTGGATATTTTAACTGAATTCTCTGGTGTCTAGTGAAAATCTGATTGAAGTTTTTTCTGGAGATGATGGTTCTAGCAGCAGCCCTTTCTCRGGGAAAAGGAGACGGAGCGAGGAAAGAAACTAAAAATCTCTCTCTTCCTGTCTTGTTCGTGACTGCATATTTTCCTGAAACTTTTAGAAATGTAAAATTGTTAAAAAAAATGATCTTGATTGCCAGATGCCACTGATACTATCCAGTGACTTCAGAAGCTGGGGAGTGTATGGGAAAGAAAAAGAGACAGATAYATAGGCTGAATTTTGTGTATGGCTGATTTCTGTAGGAAACCAGATTAAAAATAATRCAGATAAAATGCTTTCCCAATATGCACTCTCTGTGTTAAAACAATGTTAAAATAAYGCATCACTTCTCTCTTACTTGCTGTTCTCTTCCTTTGAACAGAGTTGTCCATAACTAGAGAAATCTCAAAATTCTGCCCATATACTGGCCTATCAAAATTTTAAGATTTACTACAAAATAAGGGATATTTGTACACACGTAACTAGTTCTCAAATAAAATACCAGTAGATGGCGCTTAAGAATATGTAGCTCTGATTTTGTAGCATGACAAGAACAGCGATCCTGCTCTCGTTGTGCGCTGCAATAGTATTTAGTCAGTAGGTCTCTTCCTAAAATTCACTCCTGTTTCAAGTTGAAGGTCCCTGGTGTAGAGGTGGGCGAACACACAGCTGTCCTGTCCGGGGAGTCTGCGTTCACTTGCATGCCATCTGCTTTCTCMCGCATTGCGAGATGGGCAGGCGCACGCGCCGCGGGCAAGCGCGCAGCGCGCGGTCCTTGTGCGTCCTCCGGAGCCCGCAGCCCCAGGGCTACTGGTGCTGGTGGGAATCAATGCCATGGCGGGCCTACCTCCCCTGTCTGCACCATGCTGCCAAGAGTTCGCAGGTGTCCAGCAGCAATATGTCTCAGGCAACACTCTGGGACTGCTGCGTGGCTCGAGCCGCAGGAGGAGGTGATGCTTCTGCTAACTGCGCCATGTCCTTCCTTTTCAAGGCTTGGGTGGCAAAAAGACCACCGCTCCTGTTGACCTAGTCTTCCTAATGTCTTCAAAGGCCTCCCACAGSTACAGTAAAGCTGGAGGGTTTTTTAGATGGTTTACTTATGTTTTTTTGCCTTGTTTTTGCACTGCAGGATACCAAGCAGTCATTTAGATGTGGCTCTCCAGCAGTGATTCTAGCTAGCTGTGTGCTGGAAGAAGCAATTCTAATTTGGGGCTCCTGGAGCCACTGGCCTGGTTTTGCTGCAAACYTATTACAGGGCCTTATTGAAGCAGCTCAGATTCCCTGTGCATGAGCTGTGGGTGATGTTACCAAAAATATGTTGCAGCAGCTTTCAGAGAYAATCTGGAAGAAAAAAAGGTAGGTGAGAGGGATTCCAGGAAAATATTTATTTTACTTTAAAGAAGTTTAATCATCTATTGTATTTTCTGAAATACWGTTCTTCCCATCATTTTTCTAACCAGCTCTACCTATGCCTTAAATTTCTATTGCCTATAAAGAATTTTGCAAACTTCCTTTGGGACCTGCTGTGTAAAGACTGAATCTGAACGTCAGTGAAGTCAGGGAGGGACTTCCATGCTCCAGCAGCAGATCAGATTTTGAAACTAAACATTAAGAAATCAGCTTCTGGGTTGAAAAGGGGTGTGGGGTCAGGAAAAGAACAAGTATCAAATCCACTTTGAAGATTAAGCGTTCATGTTTTTTCACTTCCAGCAAGAAATACCTATTCCTCAATCAGAGGAAATGGTAAGTCCAGCGGAGCTTAGGGGAACAGCCCAGTTAGTTTAGGGGACCTGCGTCCACCTTACACCACCATATAGCTGGCCATCTGAAGTGACAGGGAAGGATTCATTAGTTTCCTGTGTATTTTTGGTGGGTTTTTTTGCCTGAGTAAAATTAAGCATGAAAGAAAGCTGAGAGGCTGTCAGGGAATTAGTCATCACACTATTCTCCAGGGTCCCAATAAAATGTTTTCGAAGGCTTTCCAATTAAAGATGGATGAAGAAAGAGGAAAAAAAGAAAAAAAAACACAAACAAAACCCAGAAGGCTAATAAGCTAAACATTCCATAATCTATTATCCCTTATATGGCAAAGACTGGGCAAGAGATACATAAGTGTGACCAAAATACAAAAAAGAGACAAATAGCAAGAGGGTGTATGTTTACGTGTGTGGAATTTATGCACTTTTCCATAGGTATGGCTTACAATTTTCCTAACAACTTAAGCACAAGGGACATCAGAACTGTAAATGGAGGCAAATAGCATGCCTTAATATAAGAGCAAAATTCTTCTAATACTTTTTCCATAGTAATGGGTAAAACTACATATCTGATTGATTGCYACAGAAAACTTGAGATTCCAAAATATCTTTTTATCTCAAGTGAGCATCTGAATAAGATTTTTGGTAATTTATCATAAAGAAAATGTATTTTTTGAGAAGGTCAAACCTTTTTATTATTATTATTTACTTTCACACATTTGCAAACAAGTTCACCTTCAGTCTTTTGCCCTGTAATATAATTCACCYGAGCACTTTTGTCAAAAATAACACGTTTTGGCCTATGTACAAGATTATTGAACAATTTCCTTTTGAAAATGTTGACCAAATCTTCACATTCCTGCAATCTTTTTTTTTTTTTTTCAATTAAGACTGCCTCAGAAAATCTCATTATTGGCCGAATTTGCATTTGTTTTTTATAGACCTTTCCCCTTTAAGTACTTAGGCCACTTCAGAAACACTGATTCATGAAACTTTACAGCCAATTTAGGTGACCCAATTCTAGATTTCCATTTTATAGTGCCTTAGAGGATYGGTTCAAAGGCAATTAAATGAGCGAGAATCTTTCCATGAATTGAGCTCACACAGAGACTCTTAGAGGTTACGGCCATGGTTTGCCCTTCCTCGAAACTGGGGAACGTTCCCACTGCCTTCAGGTTGTGTTGGCACTAGTACTGGAGAAAATATTTTGCCCAAGTTGCACATTGAGTCAGTTAGTGGAACAGATTTCCAGAGTGATGCTACAGAATCACCTCTTCCTGAAATCATGTAATTTAAAACCAAAAGAGTTATTAAATCATCCAGTTTAACCTCCTGTATAGCATAAGTCTTAAAATGTTTTATAAGATTTAGTTTAGATTTGTAATATTTAAATCCTTCTCCTTGCAAGTAGGTAAATAGGGCAGATATAGTGTCTACTTATTTAGGTCTAGTCAACTCTTAAGTGCAGGTTAAACAGTTCAAGGAAAAAAAAAGGAATAAGGGCTTCAGAAGTTAGCAAACAGACGRAACTAGACTGATACAAGTGCTGATGTAGGTATCTCTGGAGGATGAGGGTGAGAATATATCGGTGTTACGGGAAGAGACAGTTCTCAGCCTTCAGAGACCGCCTGGCTACCATCAGCAAAACCCAAAGACTAAATCAAATCTGTAAAAGTGCTAATGCTTCAGAAACCAAATCTGTGGGCAATCTAAGAAATTGTCTGGGGAAATTCATGCTGAGGCCCTGTGGTAATGGTTTGGAAGGTAATGCACTAACTGTAATCCTGAGGAAGCCGTGTGTTGAAAACGAAGGATGTTATGTCTGGGATAAATGCTCTAGCTGGATTACCAGACTGCATCACTGTCTATTATTTGGGAAAAGTAATAGGGGAAAAATATAAACAGTTAATTAATTCTTTAGGGAGTTAGGAAAAACAAACAAAAAATAACAGATTTCTCTCAGGCCCCAAAGGATAAGTAAACGCAGAAGGTAGAAAATCATTTATTATTTTATGTTGTTTTATTTTAGCCAGAATTTGCTCAGAAGACTGCAAAGYACAACTCAGCTTTAATCAGTGGAAATGTGGGACTTGATTCATTTCTGAGTAGCATAAAATTACATCAGATTTATAATGATATAAATGTCTGCATTTTGAGAGCTCTGGCTCTCAAGGTGATCTCGTCCTTAATAGTTACTAGCGAATTTGACCCACACAAAGCATTAGTTAACTGTACTATGAAGATGCTATTAGGTGAAGGGTAAATGGGTAATTCTTTGCTAGCATAATCACCCTGAACTAGGAAGGAATTCATTACGGTGCAATTTGTTTGTTCCGAATGGTTTGTTCTGCAGTGCAAACTAGTGGGGTGGAGATGGGGTGGAGAGAGTTAACAAACTTGATTAGCGGAAGAGGTTTATTTTATATATATAGATAAAATAAAAATATAAATATATCCTCTCCAGAAAGGCTGTTTTGAAGCACTTCAGTGGATTTAGCTGTATAAAATGAAGCTACTGAAAGATGAGCTGGGCCGTTTGATGATTCTGGCTAATAATAGGAAAGCCCCTGGAACAATATAGATGGGAAGAAGGAGAGCTGTCCTCTGACTGAGAAGACAATTTTGAGCTGTAGAAATCTTTGGAAAAAAATCCTGCTGATTTCTAGCAACCTTTGACTCAGGTACTGAGGAATTGCTTAAAAGCCCCTGTGTAGCAGTGGGCTAGAGTGGGAAGGAAGGCAGGTGAAGTTTTGAGCAGAAATGTCAGTGTGTCCTGAAAGCCCCGATGCACGTTCTTTGGAAAGCAGTCAGCTTTACTGTTTCACCTGGATGTTGATAACCCCAGCCTATATATGCTGAACATTAGCTGTGAAAAACAGCTGTTCATTTTTTTTTTCACTATCCTAATTATTTTTTAGTTCAATACTTCTTTACATCTGAACTGTTGCTTTATCACCATACCTCTGAGAAAGCTGCCTGCTGGCAGTAGGCTCTTGAAATTTGTTTTTTGCCYTTAAGGTACAGATGTTTAACAGCAACCCTGTTTTCCTCCTTTTGCAGCCTTCACTGCTAAAATGTAGCAAACTTGATCCAGACTTCATACCCTTCAAAGAGCCAGGGGGTCATCCAGCACTGTGGCCCACCTAGGTAGACTAAAGATTTCTCTGGAGAGCACGTGTATGCGTGTGTGCGTGCACGCATGTGCAATCACATGTGAAAACGCAGACTGGATAGCAARTAGGCACTTGTGACCCAAAGTTGTGCATGGTGCAGGAGCTAGTGTTTCTGAAGTAGTGTGCAAAGGTGTGTGACTGATACAGCAGAGTATTTAAGTTTGTAAGGCATATACTTCTTTTTGCGGAGTGGCAGCGCATGCGTGTGCACATGCAYGGGTGCACTTGCTACTGACATTTTTATGATGCTTTTGAATTTCATGAAGCTGTTATCTTCACRTAGCTTTTCGTCTCACTTTTTTCTTTCTTTGGTACAGTCAGGCCCACAGAAATCGAGCTTTTCCCTTGATTTGTTGTTACTATTGTAGGTTATGGTTTCCTGACTGCATTCCTGGTACAGCCTGATTCAATGACCAGCTAGTTAYGGGGTTTCCTACAGAAAGGCAATTTTAAGGAATTTCATATTCTTCTGTTAYATATGTGCTAGCTAGCATCCTGACAAGGTTAGTGCTATTAACTCAAATGTTTCCACAAACAGTTTTTCCTTATGTGGTGTTAGTTCCTTCTGCTTTTATGCTAAGCTTGAAATTGCATTGGGATTCAGCTTGCAGAATAAGACATTTACTTACACTTATGTGTCAATGTGTGAGCTCAGGGTGAAATTTGKTTGCCAAAATATCAGCATCTGATGCCATTTTAGACATTTTTTGATACACTACCTGTTCCAGAAGAGCACTGGTAGCCCATAAGTCCTCTGTCATKTTTACCAAACTTAAGTGTTTGCCTCAGGTATTGAAAACAGCACTAGACCCTTATTTTAAGGAAGTGAACCAAATCCCTAAATTATGTGTCTCAATCATCAAGCTGAATCTCATCCTTGTCAAACAGTCAGGATAGATTCATATTCACAACTTAAAGTTGTCAACTAGAAAAGGACCTTGTCTATCCTTAGGAAGTCACCTGTTTACCTGTTTAAATTTATTCCTTTTTTTTTTTTTTTGTAAGTGTAGGTGCTCTCCCTCTCCCTCTCCCTCTCCCTCTCCCTCCCCCTCCCCCTTGCCTTCTTGCTAGACATGAACTTTCTAGTCCCAGCAGTATCTGTACAGTTACACCCTATAAATGCTGCAAGCATGTATTTTGACTCCTGGCTATCAGACATAGTGACGCTGCTAGTGAGAAGGTAACAGAGAGTATGAGAGAGAGCACCTGCACTTACTTAATACGTGTATTAAGTAAGAATCTTCTGGCTGTGAAAGCCAATTGTTTTTTGATTATACATAATATTGTTGAACCTGCGAAGTTAATGCTGATAACGATGCTAATGTTTCTGTATATTCAGTGTCAGATTCTTTGGATGAGCTGCACAACCCCAGGCTGATGGGAGCAAATGACACACTCATACAATCCCTGCCCACCAGTCATACCTGAACTGATTAGATTAGTATTGTATGGGAGCTTTAAATTTAAACTCTGAATGTTGCTGGAAGTGGATCTGATCCAAATCCCTAAGGGTGAACATTTCTTTTTAGTTCTGCTTCTGGATTCCTTTTCCTAGCATGTTTTCATAGTTTTYATTTATGTTTGGAGGCAAGGGCAATCCTGTTATTTCTTTCCATTTTGGCAGCCTGCAAGCTAGTCATTCATAGACTAGCCTTTCTCTAGAGATTCTTTTTTTCTGGTACTAGACTCTAAAGAAAGGACCTAATATGATTACAACTAGCATCAACAGGTTTTTGRTGCAAGATGGCAAATATCAATAGATCAGAGGACATCATGGCGGTTTGGGTCTCAAACGCACAAARCCTCAAAAACATTCAGTCACTAGTCTTCTAACAATATTTTAACATTATATGAGAGCCCTGCCAAATACAGTATAAATTTAAATATGACTTATGCCCTAACAGGGTAGCAAACCCCCCCCCCCAATCACCAGCACCCTGTTGGTTAGGTCAGATTAATACTCTGATAGGCTGGGCCCGGAACATAATCCTTACTCCGAAAACCCATTTTGAATATGACTTCAGATCTGGAAATCACTTCCTAGGTATATCTACATAGCTTTTCTGTGAGTATTGGCCATTCTCTGTGCTGAGAAACAGCCTGCTTCTATAGCAGCTCCTTTACTCCCCAAGTCAGCTGTTATTGGGGTRCAACGGCAGCACCCACATAGCTGGGGCTACCCACGGCCACTCTGAAATCATAGCATGCCTGAACTTGGGGACAGTAAGCAAGMTCGCCTTCGGCCAGGCTGCCCTCCAAACACAGCCATCCATGTCTACCAAGGGCTGTCCTACCACTGGCCTCGTCAGCTCTGATGGCAGCAGAAACCTGCTTTGTAGATCATATCTGACATATTTTCTGAGAGTTGCTGTCACTCTTTCTTGAAGAGAGTTTACAAAGTCTTTCTCATGGAGCCACTCAATGAGAAAGATTCACAAAGCACTAAAAAAAATTGGTTTTGCAATGAATTTGCAATTTGATTCTTCCTTTCTTTGAGGCATTCAACATTTCCCGCAAAGACGATCAGCCTTTTCTTTTTAGTAGTGATCTCTCATATCCGACAGAGATGTTGTTACTAATTATTGTCTTTTATTACTTATTTGTACTGCGTCACCATGTAGCCTCCTCAGTGGACAGCARCTGTGCTAGATTCACTACAGGCATCAGGAAGATAATGGATGATTCAGGGCAATGTTTTTTTTTCTTTTTTTTTTTCTTTTTTTTTAGCATGGCATTTATTAATTGGTCAATTAACTTTTTTTCCTCTCCAGTCTGTTTCGGTAGATCATAATACATTCAGTCATTATCAGCCATTATCAGCATTATTCCCGTCATAAGAGTGGTTTCCTCACAGGAAGAGAGGCCAGAAGCATTGCGGTGCAGCTTTGGGCTCAGCAAACCCAGGTCCTCTAGCTGTGAAGGAAGAGATCTTTCTTTTTCCTCAGACTTGGGCATCTGAGTGCTTTTTATTCAGTGAGACATGGAAAGCTTACTGCAGAGGGGGATTGCACGTGGCACGTATTACACTGTTGAGCTCTGGGAGTGACTAATTCTGTCCTTGAGTCTCACAGGAGTTCCTCAAATCGATACGCTGGGTTCAGACACCAGGAATATCTCCTGCCCTCACAGGTTGATCAGGCCTTTTAATAGGTTTTCTCACTTCTGGCTACTGAGTTCCTTTAATTCAATGATGCTGAAAAACCTTCTGGTCAGATTGTAAAGGTCCTTGTGATCTGCTCTGAAAAAAGGAAAAAGAAGTCTCTTTCCCTCTGCAATAACCTTCTTACTGTAATATTTACTGAACATTTGACAGCAGTAAATGGAAAAGACAGAGCTACAACTTCACCTTTTCTCTACTGCTTTTTATATGGTCTCCTCCCACTAGGCAGCAGTATCTCTCCTTGCACACATTAGTCTGCGGGCTCCAAGGAGSACAGGGTGAGCGGGTGAGGGGAGATTTCTGCTGAACCAAATGGGCTGGAGGGTGCCTCTCCTGCTACGGTACCAGCAATACTGGTAGGAAGCCAGTGCCTGCAGAGAGCTGGCACAAAAGGCACAGCGTGCCTTCATCACACGTGGTGTACTTGGTAACGTGATGTACATTGTAGGCCTTAGTCACAGGACTTGCTTAGTATTTTGCCTAAAGCTGAGGCATATCACATCCACAGAGGTGGGCACGTGCGTGTCTAGGTTCAGATGCATCCCGAGGCAGAAGCCCCCAGTGGTCCTGCCCCTGCTCAGTGCGGCTGTGCACCGTGGCTTATTATGACTGAGAGAAATCAATAGAGAGAATGTTCCTGATTTTACCACTTCTCTAGCAAATCCAGGAGAGGGATGACCTTAATAAATAGAAGGTCCTAACCAAGACTTAAGAGTGGAATCCAAAATTACTCATTAAAAAATAGCAAATTCCCCAGCTGTCAATAAGAAAAAATCTTTCTACCCCTCTACCTCCCACAGCTTTCTCATCAGGGGAACTATAATATTTCAGTGCCTAGGGCCACTGCCCAGCACTAATGTCCATATGGAAGTAAAGTCTGTAGTACAGTTCACTCGTTTTCTTGTTGCTTGTTTTCTTACCCTAAGCCTAATACTCTGCTCAATTGCTTCATTCAGGAGAATGAAGAATTTTAACCATATAAGCTTGCTAGCAGACTGTTAGCCTAGGCTATTGAAGCTGAACTATTTAATGCTGAATCCTTCACTTGTTATATAGAAGCTTGTTGCCTATCATGCCTTTTAAACACATGTCCTCCCCATCAGATTCTGTTTATTCCCTGCTCTTTCCTGTTTATTACATTTTATTTTACAGTGAAGCATGAAACACACAAAATATCCTCTTCCCTTCCACATTATTTTTTTTTCTACAAAGCTGTAACTTAGCTATTGCAGCGACCCAGCAGCCACCTTGTACTTAGACGTGTTCTAGTTATTAAGTGACGGGTAAAGCGGAGATCTTCTGCCAGACCTGTCGGGTCCTCATTTCTTATTGCCTTGCACGGTGGGAATGAAATCAGAAGTGGTCTTATGGCCAAATTACTGCCCCTTTGTGCCTTCTGCTGAGGCAAAGGCACTGTAAGCCATCACATGGTGTGGTATTTCTTGCCACAGGAATACTTATCATGCGTGGGCTGCTTGTGGTAGTCTCTAAATCAGACTGCTGGTGCCCAGTTGGTGATTCTGCTTTGCGACACAGCTCAGCCCTGTCACTAATGCCGCGCTAGTGATGCCTTGCTAGGAAGGAGGGTGAGAAAGAGCCAGGAAGCAGGTCTGAGGAAAAGAAATTTGGGGGGGAAGGACCCAAATCAGTAGTTAGTCACACTACAGTGAATTCTGGCRCCCAAACAGCTATTGCTCTTTGCAGGCTGCTTCTTGAGATTTTATATCATAAAAAAATATGAAAACAAGAAAAGATGGAAATGAACTGGGGATTATTTCTCTGAAAAGGGGGATGACTGAAGAGTACAGGGGAGCTGGAGGGATAAGATAGCTGGTAAACACAGAAGAAAGGCTGCTGCACGAAAGGAAGGGAGCGAGTTATTTTTCCCCTTAGGAATAGGACAAGATGTAATGGGTTTAAATTGAGGCAAAGGCTTTTTAGCTCTGGCTTTTAGAAAAAAAAAAAAAAAAAAAAAAAAAGGTCGTAGGCTAAGAAGAGTTAAATACAGACACCTCATGGGAGGCTGGAGGAACAACATGACCTTGATGGTTGCTTTTCATGATTTCTTGCTAGGATAACAGGTATAGAAAAATAGGCACTGACTGCAGCAGACTAGTACTCATGCTGGGGGAAAAAGCAAACAATACCACAGCTAGCTGCAGAAGGGCTCACATGCATTTCTTTCACAGTAGTGTTTTCTTAATGGTATTTGCCTGTACGTATTTGCCAATGGGTCTCTGATTAAAGCAACAAGGCTTCAGCATAAAACACTTGCTATTCATGTGAATGCTATTCAGCTGATGCTGAGGAAGAGGGATCCTTAGTGACAACTTTATCTGCTGACCACATGACATCTTGGCTCCTCTTCCAGACATGACTGTGCAAACTGCATTTGTTACTGTCTTCAACTCATCACTTGAGTGTTCAGGAATAAAAAAGAGAAGCATAATACCCCCCAACACACCCCCACAAAAGGGGGGGGGGGTTAAGGAGCCATCTAAGGAGTTAAAGAAAAAAATATTACTCTAAAAAAAACACATTAACAAAAACAGAAAAGAAGTCATAGTAACTTTTCCAGACTTTAAACCATGCGAAGCTAATTTACAAGGGCTAGATTATAACTAAAACTACTAAAACTGTAGTAGGTACTGCCCTTACAGACTTTCCTGAGGTTACAGCACCCACTACACTAGCCATGAAGAAGGTGAGAAAGTTTATTTGGACATCGACATTGACTCTTCCTTGCTCTTTCTTACCAATAAAAATAGCTTGGTGTCAGACTCAACATCTCCTCATCTCTTGACTTCTGCTAAGTCAACTGAGCGTAAGTGATACCTAATACCTTTTCTGCCACCACCAGGAGCAAAGCGACACGAGGAATAGCTTTGGTAGGAGGACTTTGCCACCTCGTGTTGCATGGCTAGGAACGGACTGGAATGTACTGCACATCCATCCTGCCAGGCAGCACAGCTCCAGACAGGATCGCAAACAGYTGTTAATAAAACCAGAGAAGAAGCCCTCTTTTCTGGATGTTAGCCAGTCCTGAAACAGAGGGGAAGAAATTTTCTCTTGTGGAAAATCCTAAGGTAATGAGACACACAGCTCATCTRGTAATATAAAAGGCTTTGGCTGATTCAAATAAAGCACACACAAGCACTGAAAATTTAGAATGGGGACAGAGCCAAATCCCAGCATGTGAATCTCTAAAAAGTGCTGCACATGCTACATAATTAGAATTCACTATTTTCTAAGTCAGTGTTTACTGGTTCTTAGTTGGTAGTGTCAAAAGCTGGGATTTTCAAAGGAGCCTAAATGATTTATGTGCTTAATTCCCATAMGGGGAAAATATACCCAAAGCAGGGAGACTGAAAGCCTAATGTCAAGGCAGAACCACTGAAATTGAGCCAGCTYCAACTTACCACACTAGAGGTGTGTGTGATGATGACAGCGTGCGAGTGAAAACCCCTGTGAGCACCGCAAGTTGGGGCTGTTGCGTGAGATGGAACAGGCGGGCACAGCGAGGCACACCGCTGTGCTTACACACAGGGAGGAGGCTGTGCGTGTGCGTTTGAGTGTGTGCCCGGAAACCTATCACTGGGCATGTTTTGTAGACAGAAGTAAAGCACATCTCCAGACACGACTTTTAACCAGGAGACATCTGTGACCTTATGCACTCCAGAGTAGGTGCTGCTAACCAGCATTAATCGGTAATGTCAGCGATGTGGGACGATGATCAGATCTCCTATGAGAGTACTTTCAACAATAGCTGAAATCAATAAATGCAGGTTGTGGGCACTTCAGTTTTTATTAGCATCCAGTGTTCATTAAGGGTTAACATGTAAAAGCCTGAAAATTAGTTTTTCCATAATTATCATTTTTAATATCCATTTAGCTATAAAATAAAATTAAAACACAACAGGAGGCATTTGTCTTCCACACAAAATCATACAAAAGTCTCTTTTTATTAAATATACATTATTTACAGTTTAGGTCTTTCTTCTGTACAACAGTAACCATAGAAAACAAAAGAAGCTAAGGCTAATTTTTTTCCCAATCCCCATACAGTGTATTAAGACATGTTACATTGTCTACAAAACTGACTTGGACTGAGGCAACGTCCTGTGGAATTCTCTTTAGAAAATCAGATAGTGAAAGGGCAATAATCTAAATCTCCATTTTGCTTTTTACTGTAACTGAGAGACTCTTGCATTACCCTTGGGTGCACTATTACAAGAAAAAAAAGTCTTTTTTTTTTTTTTTTTTTTTTTTTGCTATTGAAATGAACAGTATTCTGAGAGATTTACTTATTATAATTTGAGTAGAACAAACTAAAATGAATGATGAAGACTCCTTTTCTATAAAGGGCCTTTTTAAAGAAAAAGTATTAATCTCAGTTTTCAGCTTGTATGGCTGCTCTTTTATTTTTTTCTTCCTATTAGAGTGCCTTCATTTTTCAAATAGGATACATTTCACCACAGTCCACCCAGAGTTGGATTTCATTAAAATCCCATAAAATCCTTTTAAACTCAGTGAGTGGGCTCCCAGGTTGATTGGTAACAGACCACCCTTCCCCCTACACACATTTCCAAAAAGTCCTGAAGATGACTTAAGCGGTGTCACGGACTTACGTGGAGCTGAAATTCACTGCTTTATCATGAATTTTATCCACAGTTTTGCTAGAAGACACACATAATTGCAGTGAATGCAACTCTTGCTGACAGCAGTAGGGGATGACGAATAAAAGGTCCTGACTTGAATTCATATATGTCAGGCTCAGTTTGCTGAAGATCATCACTGCCCTTGCCTAGGGCAGTCTGAGGCTAAATTCATCTGTGATGTATCTACATTGACCTCAACAGGATTACAGCCAACTCTGAAGCTGGCTCTGCTTGTTTCATGAAGTGCGTTTCAAGGCAGGTCATGTATTATGAAGTTTAGCCTCCTGCTATCATGTAGAAGCAGACTATGTTAAAGATTTCATTTGCAAAACTCAGAGTAAAAGCTTTTATGGCTGGATACCTGAATAAATATATCTATCTGCTTGCTCTTCTACCTTTTGTCTGAAGTTTCATGGAGTGGACTTAGGTGTCTGCATAYTCCTGTTTGGTGAACTAGATGTGAGGCTGTGACTGACTCTATCTAGGCTTTACCTCAGAAGTGATGAGTTTTTTTCTTAAATAATAGATATGYTCAGCATTGGCAGCAATAACAAAGCACATCAGAAAATGATTTGCCTAAATGATGCAAGAAGAAAGTGTAAAGAGTCTTGACATGCAAAAGTGAATAAATAAWTTCCCATGCAGAAGCTGTCTCAGATGGACTCTCTTTAGGGTTGAGGGATTGAACTCTACAAAAAGAGTTATGACCGGCACACCAAGAAGCAAATGGCATGGGAATGTGAATAGCAGCAGACCTAGAGAAAGGTTGCCACAAGCGCCTTAAGTAGGAGAAGCTGGGAGGAGAGTCTCTAAGCAAACGTCATTTTTTTGATCACCTGTTGTACTCAACATTTGTTTAAACAGTAAGATTGTTTTGAGGGATATAGTCACAAATTCTTCTTTGAGGTAATCAGTTACTTCACTGGAGAGATTCTGATTAATATCAGCCAGATATTTGAAATGCTCTTCCACRTTTGAGCACCTCTCTGATACTTTGTGGGTCATCAGGAGAAATAATGCTTAGTTTTTACAAACTACTAATCAGTTTCACGGCAAAATAGAATAGTGAACAAAGATTCCAAACCCTTGTATCCATGTGAATGTTACCACGCATGGTTTCCAACAGCTAAACCCTAACCTTACTGAGTGTATTTCCCTGCTGCACTGCACTGATGCATTAGAACTGTAATTTGGAGAGTTCATGTCCTCCCTCTCCCCTGCAGGTCTCCATCCCTAAGAGACATCACCATAGTGGAGCGCAGTTTCCCCTCTAAGAGGCTGATATTTTGAGAATCATGTAATTTCTTCAAAATTTCTGGTTTCTGTGACTGCCAGGAGAAAAACCATAACCTTAGTAAGAATCATGTCACAGGTTCTTCTGTCTCCTACCATCAATTCAATATCCCCACATGCTAAAGCAAAAAGGAAAGAAAAAGAAAATAGAGGTGAACTAGACATGAGTGACAATGTCAACACCAATTGTTGCCTTAATCCTTCTTTAGCTTGGCTTTTAGACTCAGTACATAACAACCACAAATGACAAGCTTACAAATCACAATAGTTCACCAGAAAGTGTGCTTTTTTTTCCCAGCTTTTGTTTTTGTTAGAGTAACTTAGTGCAAAAGATCACAAAAATAAGTACCAATACATAGAAATATCCAAACTGCTATAGGCATGGCTCAAAATAAACAACAAAGAAAAGTGCTATTTCAGACCCAAAAAAAGAGTGTGTTCAGAAGTTCCATGTACAAAAGGAGCACAAAGGAGGGGGCCGCCCATACCAAAAGGGGATGTGGAAAACTTTTAATTGAAAATGGAAGCACAGCAAAGTTCAGAGCTGAAAGAAGCAGATCACACTTCGAAGCTGTATGGCTGTAATATTAACTTGCTGAGAAACCCCCCCAAACTGCCAAGGGCATGGTGCAACTCGAACTGTAGTTAACCAAGAGACCTCCCATCAACCTCAAAAAAGTTGGATAAGGCCTACGGTTTGGCAGGAAAGTAATTATATTGCTTGCTTGCTTGCTTGCTTGCTAAAAAGGTACTGAGAAACCACATGAAAGCTTTGAAAAAGCACTTGTTTTAGAGACCCTCACAAGGTCTCAGCTTTTGCTCAAGTCTTTTACGAAGTGTTGTTTACTGACAAAAAAACGAAAAAGACCTTTTGTGTCTGTGAAAAGCTGGCAATACAGAACAATACTTGAAACTGGTCTTCTTCAGTGTAAGCTTTGTGTAGGTGAAGACAACACACAACAATGGCATGAGATGGGGGAGTACAAAGGGGTCAGATCCTACCTCCTGTTATTCTCTATTCTCSGTTAATCCAGGCTGAAGGACCCACTTCAGCTGATTCACCATCGGTTTACACTGATGAAAGGGAAGGCTGATTTTGTTCTGAAGATGAGATTTTTCAAGGATTCATCTAGTTTATAAGTTAGGGGTTCTGGACAGGCATTTACTGTAATTTGAAATGCTGACAGATATCGGATATATCTGCTTGGAGATAGCAGATATGAGACATGACAAGCAGGAGACTTGCATCCTTACAGGGCCTGCAGAGATTCACCTCAAATGGCACCAGACTCCTAGAGATGGAAAGCTGTCTTACAGGTTTGATTTAGTTTTATATTATGAAATCCACATATATCTGTCCACTATTCGTTAAAACTCTCACAACAGTCAATGAAAGGCTCCTGGAGAACGATTCACCTCACTCTAAAATAGATGAGTACCTCTCCTCTCTAAGCTCCACAAATTACCTCTTAGACATTCACTAACTCAAATGGGTGATTGGTCACCTAATTTTCATGTATTCACCTAAAAGCAGATACAAAGTAGATACTGCCTGAGTAGTGTGAGATGCATTCGGGCAGGCTCTGCTCTAAGTATCTGGTCTATCACTAGGTGTCCACTGTGTGTCTGTGATCAATGGAGAGAAAGATGATTCTCTATGGTTAATTCTGGCTAGATCAGGTTAAATTTAAGCAGAGAAAAGCATCTCAGGTTTGAATTTTAACCAGTAGTAAGTAAAATGACAGGGGAATCTCAAGATCAAAAATAATCTTATAAAGTAATGCTCTACATGGCTTATTTTCACAGTTACTTTCACCCATATAAGAATCCTGGTTTAGCCAACGTGAGTTAGGAACCTGCCTTTTGTCATTGTGGACATGCTGCAAGTGCTGTACCACAGCAAGAACAAGAAAAGAAAGAAAACAGGGTATGAGTAAAAAATTTACTCAAAACACTCACACTGCCTTCGCTCCAGTAAGTAAATAAGGACAGCTGAAATACTGTAAATTACATAGGTGACTTAGAATCGATGTCTTATTTTCAAGAGAGATACGGGAGTCCGTTCTCAAAGGTATTTAGGTGCCTTGCAGGATTCTAAAGCATTTCACGGCAACGCAGAAGCCAAACTCCAATTGTAACTGATTTGAAACAAGTGCTCATCTTGTTTAGCCACTTCAACATCGATTCATATCCTCAGAAGACCTAATTCCTTTGAAAGTCCAGACCTTATTCATGTAGCAGCCTCTCCTTGAAGGTCAGCAGGATTTAGGTTTCTGATGGGCAGCCTTCATTTGTTTTCTATAGAAGCCAGACATTAAGATACTCARTCCTTCCAGGCACCCAACTCAAACTTTGTATGACTAAATGTAAGTGTGCCCTTTAATKGCTAAGCCTATTTTTGGATAATGGGAATTTGTAGTACCTAAGTCCATATCTAAGTGACTAAAAAACTGGATAACCTACAGATCTCTACTAGCAATAACAACATTTAGAGGATGCATACCATATCACCAGGAGAMGGAAAGACTCGGCATCTTTCTACTAGGCTCCTCTTTTTAATGAAACATTTATTGGGAGAAGGACAAAAGAAAAGAAAAAGCCTCCAAACAATTCTTTGATACACTCAGGTTTTCCACTTAAAAAATTCTGAGGCATATGTATATATTAAAAYTGTTATTCCTTATGTTTACTGAAAAATGTTTTCTAAAATGCTAAAAGAAAAAGAAAGCAGAGAACATCTCCCCCATATAAAGAGCAATTTTAATATAAATAAGTGGCTTGCAATAGATGGAAAAATAKGTCTAATTTAAATCGTGGAAAATGAAAGCAATAACAACTCTGGAAGAGTTTTGCAAAATTGCATCCCTTCTCCTTTCTTTAAAAAAATCTATTTTTAATTACCAAAGTAAAGATAATGCCYTCACTAAGGAAAACATTGTAACCAAAAAAAGAAAAAAAAAAAGGAGCTAGTATTAAAGTTTGCTTTGTGCAGTTAATCCATTGTATTCTGCTTCCTAGACAGCTTATTTGCTGCTTTTTGCTGCTTTTTAATTAGAAGAATATAACATCCTGAATTAGAAGATAGGATTTTAAACGGCATGTCCATATAAATGTTTCTATTTGACCAACTAGATAGCTTACATTTAGTCACATCTCATTATATCCATAGGTATAGATGTAYGTGCTTCTGTATACTAATGTATGCATTTATGTATGTGCAGTTTTTTCTTTTTATAAATGTGCACCAAGAGAGTTGAATTTTCACAAGTTTTATCAATGTGGATTATGTTTAGTGACGATAAAGAAAAACATGTTCTATAAATAAATAGAACAATTTACACTGTTTTGGCAGGTCAGGGCTATGTTACACGCTACTTTTACTTTAGGCCAGGATTGTGCCACTGAGCGCTGGGCTGATCCTTCTTCACTGCTTTTGCTTTACAGGTTTGAATGGGAATGGACAGTTTTATCTTGTCATGAGGATTTTGAGAGAAAATGTTAAAGAACACAGGATGCAGAGTCCCAGGAACACCCAGAGCTGTGCTTTCTTCCTGATGTGCACCATCAGCTCCTTGGCCTGATTTTCATATCACCTTAACCAGTGACTATTTCCATTAGAGCTTCAAACATTCTAAAACGTTTTGGATACGTTAGTCCTAAGTCCACCTAAAACTTTAGATCAAATCAAAGACTGAAAGTTAGTACCTGTGAAACAACACTACCTCTACATGAATGAGTGTGCTCAACTATGTCTCAACATCACATTTCCACAAGGATGTATCTGAAACGTCTGCAACAACACTCTGATATCTACATTCGGTGATGGCAACCTGATCCTCCCACAGAAAGCTCAGCATCTTGCATRCTCAGGTCCTCGGATGGCAGAAAGCAATTTAATCCCCGTACACGTGAGAAGACTCTGCTTCATTGCTCAATCTCTCTTTTTCAGCAACTCTATCATTGRAGCTGCTTTGGGCTTCATAGTTGCACTTTGTAGTACTTTATTCTGAGAAACTAATATGTAGCAAAATAGAAGGATGATTTATATCTGATGGTTTAGCCAGAGAATAATATACAACAATATCTRGGGAAGAAAAACACAGCTATATAAAATGTGGGTTTGCATCTCCTTCCTATTCCATTTTTCATCAGGACGATTAAGTACATTAGGGGTTCAAGGCTGTCTCATACAGAGACCAATTTGAGCAAAATGACTCAAATACAGACACAGGAAGGAGCCCATGTGCTTACTTATTCCTCCTCTCTTCACCATACAAAACAAGGCAGCTTTATCTGGGGGAGGAAAGGAGGGAGAAAAGAGAATTCCTGTGCCAGGATCTCAAGCGAAAGACAAAGTAACATAAAAGGAATACAGCTAATGAGCCCATCGTTACACATCTTGTCATGCAGAAACACTCAAATAATCATTTATCATGCAAAGAATGGGAATGTGGCAGAAGGGCCGTGGCTTGGTTAGGCTGATGGATACTGGGCTAGCCTCAGTGGTATATATTCCTCCTCATACTAGGAGTGATATAATTTCCAGATTGCTTTATACACTTCACTAGACTCTAGTCTCTCTAGTCTACACTTTCTCTCATCYGTCTGCTAACACAAGTGTTAAGAATTACCATTTCCAAACTGTTATTTTTTTTTATTCTTCTTTGTCTATCCCCTCTTCCCATCAAAAATTAACCAGCTACATACCTTTGTGATTAATGCATGTCATGGAAAACCAATAACTGCTGCATAACTATATCTGGCTGTTGATTATTACCTCATACTGTAATTCTTTGATTTTAATCTAAGTAAAAAGGATCAATGTATGGAGAACCTGGGATGACTCCAGAATGGCGTAGGCGACAAAAACAAAACAAAACAAAACAAAACAAAAACAAACAAAAAAAAACAAAAAAAAAAACAAAACAAAAAAAATCAGTTGTACAATTAATTCTCTTGCATTAATTCTCATCCAAAGTGTGCTGTAAAAAATAGGATATTTTTTTTTCTTAACTGTTGAATTATATGATTCAACTCCAGAAAGAAACCTGAAAGCCTGAGAGCAAATTCTAAGTACTCTTCAGTAGCCCTGTTAGGAGAGTATGTCATACAAATATGGGCAGGGTGTGATAAATCTCACTCTTCAGGGTCTTACCAATTCCTTTCCTTACAACTATATGTGAATAAAAGGAAGATTTTTCAACCTCACTCTGCAATCATGCAGCACAAGTATTGGTATATCTTTACTATTGGTTCCCAAACAGGAAAGGACAGAAGTCTTCGGAAAGACAGGAGATAAGATTAATTAAAAGTGGTAGGTGGGTGTGTTTTTTTTTTTTTTTTAAGGTTTCGTTAATGTCCTTCGCTGATTAAATGTTAACCTTTTAAGATGCCGCATTTGACCTGTCTATATTTAGCTTTAGATATTCCAATTTCTACAAATAGGAAATACCACTCCATCTTTTATGCAAGGTCTTTTTGAGCAGTTCATTTTTTCTTTCCTTCTTTCTTTCTTTCTTTCTTYCTTTTTTTATGAGAACTGGCAGCAGTGTTTTTTAAGTTGAAACTTTTTCTTGTGTATATGTTTTTTTTCCTTTGTCACAGTGGCAAAATGTTTAACCTCAGTGCATGATAATCCTCCACATGACATGAATGCATATATGCTGTATATCTAACATTTCAGACAAATATAGAACACCTAAGTCCTAGCAGCTTCCTAAAGCCCTTGGAGCTACTATTTTCCATGCTTCAGCTAGAGTTATGCTAGAGTATGTTGGGTCTACATAGCCAGCCTTATGAGATGGTGAAAGAGGTGCACAGGAATGACATTTTGTCRTTGATACATGTCCTGCTGGAAAAATATTGGTGAGCCTAAAAGTTACAGTAAAAGGACAGGAAGGTGGGGGAAGAATCTGAATGAGAACGACTGCTTTATTTTTCCTTACCCCATATCAGCTTCTCCATTGGCATAAATTAAYGTAACACCACTGAAGTCAATGGATTTATATCAATTCATATAATTTGAGAACCTGGCTGGTTCCTTATGATTGGTGTAAATAAGCCTGTAAAATAAGCCAGGTGTTTTGGTCTCATTCTTTCCCTCTTCCCTGTCCCAGCGTCTTAAAAGCTATGTATTCAGCTGCTCTATCTCTATTCTACACAGTTCAGCTCTAATGTAAAAGTGATGAATTAAATGCTTGGGGAGGGGTGGGGGAAGGGAGTAGGGACTTGAAACATCCAGGAACTTACAGAAGAAACCAGGTGTGCAYGTGGATCTTATTTTGTGTAGGGTAGGATAACAGGTCTCTTGAGCTGCAGAAGTAACCTGTGACAGGTTTTTGTGCAGAGAATGAGGCACTGTGACTGTTGTCAGTGTTTCCTGTGCAGGGCGGTCTTTCTCCAAATGAAAAAAAAAAAGTTATCAAAAAAATGAATGGTTTTAAAAAAAAAGAAAGAAAGAAGGAACAGGAAAAAAAAAAAGAAGGAAAGCAAGGAAGGAATGGTAGGGCAGAAAGAGTAAGAAGAAATTGCATTGTCCATCAAATGAAATATTCCCGTTTGCATTCGCTCACTGTGTTCTGCAAGTCAATGTCAGCTTTAAAGGAGCTCTCGAGGTTTTCTGGGTATTCCTTCTCTTTTGTCTGGCTACTTCGATGTGCCTGTTTGTGCTGATAGAGGAATCTGCTCATGACGGCAATGATGCAAAAGATTATAAATATCACAACCGCTATTACACCTGAAGAAAAAGAGCAAAAAAGGAAAGATAGAAAGGGTAAAAAAAAATTAGAAAAAAA
>NW_028186457.1:2886381-2908592 GCF_003343005.1 Rhea americana
TATCCTAGTGGCTGTCTTGATAGAATTATGCTTAAATTGTAACCTTTAAAAACAGTTACCTCCAATCACAGCTGAATCGCTTCTGACTGCATTGGTGAGAGGCTCCCTTTCATCTGTCTTCCCAAAAGGATCTGCAGTTGGTTAAACAAAACASGACTTATTTTCTTTGATCAACTGTATTGTGGCTTAGGCAAAAGTGTTGTCTTACCCTCATGATTTCTAATCTATTTTCAAAAGATGTGATTGGGAGGAATGGAGAAWTGGACCAGAAAGCCCTCTGAAAAATAAAGTGTGTTTGTAGCTCAGTATTCTACATCTTCAGGAGTAAAATATGTTAAGAATAGATTTAAAAAGAAATGAAAAAGCTCACACTACTCTAACATCTGGAAGTGTCTTCTCAGTATATTTGTAGAGGAATCATAGACAGACATTTGAACCAAATAGCCTTTTGGGAGCTTTTATCAGTCCTGACAATTTTTTTGATACCTAAGAAACAATATCAGAAAGAAGCAAAAGGAGAGGAAGGCCAGACAGACACAGACATGACTTAAATTTGTAGATACAGATATGTAARTCCATCCCATAAAAAGAAGCAGTCTCTGCATGGGACTACTTCTTAGAAGAGATGTTTTTCTTTCCACCACAGAACTGGTGGTCAAATTGGGTTCAAAACAGAGAAGGGTCATCAATTAATTCCTATTTTAAAAGCTACTCAGTGTTGGCTGATTCTATTACYCTTTCTATAAATGAATACTGCCAAAACTCTGGGTGAAGTAGAATACATGCTGGGAGTTTCAAGCTCAGATCCAAACCTGGTAAGTCAAGTCCTTGATGAAATCATTGGAGTTATGGTAGTGTATCTTCTTTGGTCCAGTATGTTTCAGAAACCAGTATGTTTTCTCTTGCTAGCTAAATCTAGCTTTTCTGCACCTTTATAGTATTTTTTTTTTCTCTCAGCTCATCTTCTCCTTTGATAGGATTCCTAACTGTGTTTCTCCTATTTACGAGCATCCAGGCTATCCTACAGTRGATGCATTTGGGAAATAAGAAATCACTGCCTCAGCTACATAGTGTATTGCTTTACCAAACTGATCTTCYTAAGTGCAAGAGGTGGAAGTCTGACAGAAATGTAAAACGTTTCAAGGTTTATTGTAATTGAACATACTTTCCTTAGTAGCTGACGCAGCCACATTTTGATAYCTCATTGTCAAGAAGGGTAATGTAGAAGGCTACTCAAACTAGCAAAATTTTGGCATTTGTGKATCAAGAGGTATGAGATTTTATCTGTAAGGATAGTATCTTTGTGGTGTTTAGGTTCATAAKGGGGCACTTTTCCCATATTCTCTATGTCTCAAAAAGAGCTGCTCCACCGATACTAACTCCAAAATACAGAAGGAATCAGTCTCAAGAATCTCTTATTTTAAAAGATGAACCTCTACAGCTAGTTCTAAGGGTGGAAGGATTTCCCATCAAACACATCCATATGAAAGAATTAAGAGTTYACCGTATCTGCGGTTCATTGACTGAACTACTTCCACAAAAGGGACTTCTGAGCCAACAAAACATCTCCAGTACACTATCAACATGACTGGCAATTGCCAATGTCAGATTCAGATACTCCTCTCAGTTTTGCAA
The DNA here is from genome assembly GCF_003343005.1 of Rhea americana. Lineage (NCBI taxonomy): Eukaryota > Metazoa > Chordata > Aves > Rheiformes > Rheidae > Rhea > Rhea americana. The sequence continues at coordinate 2,888,017 of NW_028186457.1, forward strand.
ACTCGCTGGGAATGGTCCCATCATCTAGGTCATTAATGAGGATGCTAAATAATATCAGTATTACTGATCACAATAGTGATCAGAGCCCAGCAGTTCAGTCAGTTTTCAGTCTGCCTCACTGTCCATTTATCTAGCCTGTATTTCATCATTTTGTCAATGTGGATGTTATGGGAGACCATGTTAAAAGCCTTGCTAAAGTCAAGAAAAAATATCCACTGCTTTCCCTTCATCCACTGAGATAGTCATTTCATTGTAGAAGGCTATCATGTTGGTCAGGCATGATTTTAYAAAGTCAGGCTGATTATTCTCAATCACTTTCTTGCCCTTTATATGTTTAGAAACAGTTTCCAGGATTATTTGCTCCATCACCTTCTTAGAGATCGATGTGAGGCTGACRGGGCTGTAGCTCCCTACATCTTCCTTCTTGCCCTCCTCGAGGATAAGAGCAACATTTGTTTTCTATCAGTCCTCAGAAACCTCTTTCAAGTGCCGTGACCTTTCAGAGATGGCTGGGGCATTGCAACAACATCAGCCAGCTCCCTCAGCACTTGTAAGTGCATYCCCTCAAGTCCCATGGACTTGTCTATGTCCAGTTTGTTTAAATTTTTCCTAACCTGGTTCTCTTCCACCTAGGGTAAGTATTCCCTGCTCCAGACCTCCCCTCTTGTCTCATGGGCCTGGAACTTCTGAAGGCCAGTCTTACCACTGAAAACTTGGGCAAAGAAGTCATTGAGTACCTCAGTCCTTTATTTGTCCTTTGTCACCATGTCCCCTACCCCACTGAGCAGTGGACTCATATTTACCCTAGTCTTTCTTTTGTTGCTGATATACCTCTAGAAGCCCTTCTTCCTTTCTGGTGAGAAGCCTTTCACATCTCTCAGCAGATTCAACTACAGGTGGTTTTGGCTTTCCTAACCCCATCCCTGCATGTTCAAACAGCATATCTGTCTGGGACCCATCCTGATGGGTCACCTGACCCTGCTACTACTCTTTGTATGCTTTTTATGTTTGAGGTTTGCCAGCAGATCCTTGTTCACCCATGCAGGTCTCCTGTTGCCTTTACTTGATTTCCTGCTCATTAGGATAGACTATTCTCAAACTTGGAGGAGATGATTGATGAAAATCATCCAGCTCTCCTGGATCCCCCTTCTCTCCAGGGCTGTCTCCCATGGGATTCTTTGAAGCAGCACTTAACAAACTGAAGTCTGTTCTCCAGAAGTCAAAGTTTGTGATCCTGCTTTTTGCCTAGCTCCCTCCTCAGGATGCTGAACTCCATCTCATAGTTGCCTGACAAGTTCTTCCTTGTTTGTAGATATCAGGTCTAAGACAATTAGCACAAAAGAATACCTCAGTGAAATAGGGACTTGCACGGCTTAAATGCCTTTCAGAAGCTAAACATTTTCCTGTAGTTTCTGACTTATGAAAGTCTTTGACATTCTTAATTTAAATGCATAAAGACTTGATCTTCCACTCAGGTCAACACAGACAGCTCAAGATGTAGTTCTCAAAATTCCACCATTTGCATATCTGAATATGCTGTGGCATTTCCAATGTTTTAATATACTAAAAAATGGTGTAGTAAAAATCCAAAATCTTTATGCCATCAGTGTGCTACACCTCTACATGTTCATCTCAGCAAAGAATAAAGTGATTTACAGATCTTTGGGAAATATCAGAATCACAGTAAGACACCTTTCATTTTGTATTTCCTAATCAGAAAGAGTGTGTATGGATAACTGAGCTGTGAGTGAATAGACTTTGTTCGATACCAGTTTACTAGGGAACTTTCTTGAAGACAATAAATATTTCTGTCTGAAGAAAAAAGCTTCARTTATTTGAAGTTATAAATACAGGAAGCTTTTTTCAGACATTTAAAGTGAGATTTACTCAAGGGCTTTTTTGTTGTATCTGTACACTAGAAAATTGACATAGACGTGTACAGTCAACTTTGAAGTTCTCTTTTTCTTCTGAGACACTCGATAATGAGAAACTGGGAACGGATGAACTGAAATACGAGCAGTAAATTTGAAAGTTAATCTTTAACTGTCTTATTTTTATTTCTTAAAATGTGTTCTCCCCATATATAAATGTAATTCTCAAGTACAGTATAATTTGATATAAATTGGATTTTTTTTTTTTTTAACAAGAATCTACCACTCAGTGCTCTTAGTACATAAAGTCTTCAGAACTAACTTGTTCTGAAGATCTTATTCAGGCTTAAATCAAATCCAGTGTGAATAGTCAGGCCRTAGTGTCAGTTAATTTATCATATTGAGAGAAAATCATATCTTAAAGCACAGAGAGGCAAAGATAGGGAGGAGCTTTTATAATAATAGTGTGTTTCTGATGTGACAGTGCTTAACCTTGACACTTGAATGCAATTGATTATAAGCTTTAAATACCCAGGTCTGAAGGTGCTAGACTCTGCACTGTGTTGCAGAATGCTACAGATGTGAGGCTCAGGTTTTACTTCTTTCCAAACTCTTTAGAAAAATTAGATCATCAATGTGACAGATCAAGAGGTGAGGAGTTCACATTCTCACCCATTCGCTATTTACAAGCCACATTTCTCCAGTCCATCGGAGCAGATAACTTAGACAACTCAGGGTAGAGAAAAGTGTGGGGGTGGGGAGGGGAGAAGTACTCCACAGAGTAATCAGCAGCCTTTTTCCCTATGCAGAATGCTAATAGCATAATTTGTTTTCTGTTGAATATCATAGGCAGAAGCTGCAGGAAACTGGGATTTGATGCAAGTCAAAGGAATCATATTAAGATACAACACAGRGTTTTAATAGTTATCAGAGAAGAGAAAGCGGCTTCATAATTCAAGGGCCAAAAAATAATTCATAATTCACATCTATTTCTTGTCAGGAATTCTGCCATATCCACTCATGACTAAAGCAGCAATTTGATTGTCCCCATTTCTGGTGACAACACTCCCAGCTGCTCTAAGTTTCCTTCTCTACATACAAATACACATATGCAAAATACTTAATATTCCCAGAGRGCAGTTTCAGGATTGCAAAAAATAAACATACTTGTTGGGATCATCTTACTAGAACCACTCAAGTAATGCTCCTTCCCTCTAGCCTGAGAGAATAAAAGGACAAGCATTCGGTGGAAGTCATGCACATGAGCCCAGGGGTTTTTACACAGGGTTCTTGTTCCTTGTGGTGAGGAATGGGGAAAATTCAACTTCTTGTCATATGATTCCTGTTGCTGATCACCATGGGATAAGAAACCATGGTAACACATTTTCCCCCAAGCAGTGGCACTGGAGCCATCCAGAGTGGATGGGAATGGCAAATCATGTGCATACCCATACTTCAGTTTCCACTACAGCTTCAGGACTTCTTTCCTATAATCACCACRCTATTGTAGGTGTGGTTTTGGCAATGCAGAAACTTGGTCTTAGTACTTGCTTTAGTACAGTGGCTTTTAAAGGGCTCTTWGATAGTTTTAAAGCCTATCCTTAACACTCTTTATACTGACAGAAAAGGCTTCCCAGTTCTATTTCTGTATTACTAAATTTTGTCACAGCAAAAAAGAAGGAAACTTAATTCCACAATGTTCTTTAAATTCCTTTCCCCTCTTGGCAGAACGTACCTGATGAGGAATATATCGTGGTTACGGTGTTCACATCAGCTTCCACTATGGATGCACAGCTTGACTCAGTCAAGGAGCCTTTGATAGTCACGGGCGCAATGCTGGGATGGCGTAAGGCAGCTTTCAGTGGAGCAATGTGATTGTATTGAACAGAGGACAGGCAGCCAGTGAAGCCATAGGCATTCGCCTTTGAGACTTCRGGGTCCAGTGACAAACTATCTGCAGCACAACAGGAAAACAGTCTGAGAATTGTCTGTGTCAGGAAGGCACATAAAGAAAAAGTTCCCTTTTGCCTTGCCTACTCATTTACTTCTCTTCCTCCAAACCACGGGAATTCTTTCTCAATCCCACAAGTTCTCATTGGCCTGACCCATAAGGCTCTTATCCGCAGTCTATCCCCTGCAATACTACTTTTGTTGAATCAAGCTGACTTGGATATATAAGAGTCTGCATTGTGCTTCTTTCCTTACCTATTTTCTCTACTACCTAGAAAGTATCTAACACATCATAGGTACTATTAAACAGAATAAAAAATAATAATAAACAGTAAAAATAGTAACACTGGCTATCACAGGATCCTGGGGATGACGATGATTAATTTTGTTGCATCTGTTAACAACATTCCTTAGGAATCCTCCTAATTATGAGCCAGGCTGTCAGTGCACTAGCCCTATTAGGTGAAAAAAATAAAATGCAAAATTGTAGCTTATTTTTTTCTAAATCAAAACCAAACCCAGTGTCTCCATGCTCTTTTCCAGCTGCAGATGATACACCACAATTAATTCATGTGTCTGTCTGTATTCATTTGAACTTCAGAAAGAGAAAGCCAGTTCAAAGGCACGTGCTTTTTATTTAGCTCTGAATGTTTTAAGATCAAAGGTTGTTTGGGAAAGTCAGTGAAGGACAGCAAAGTCATCTTCTCTTTTCTCTTAAGCCCTCATATTATTTACTTTCCAGAAATTGAAATTCACACTGCTCAGAGGTCTGCGGCATGATGAGTCTTATATCAAGGTCAATCAAACAAGACAAAATCCACTCATGTACACACATATGCTATCAATAGTTATCCAAAAATCATCAATAGTAATCCAAAAATCACCTGGCAATAATAAAAAAAAAATCAGCATTGAAAATATTGGAAATACTTCTAATATCATTGGAAAAAGAGGATTCCTAGCTTTTCAAGTTTATGTTCATGGTTTCAAAGAATAAGATGGCAAACCTTAAAAGAAAGTGCAATTTTTCCACTACCATTCAAATACAATGATTTCACAAGCCCTCGGCCAAAAGAATTTAGGAAAAAAGTAAACGTTCCCTTGATGTCTTAATGCCTGATTTTCCTAAGTAACACTATTTTAACGTAAATATATACACCTCTTTCATGTAGAAAGAAAATGTTTAGAAACCTCAAAATTAGCCCAAATCACATATTAACTTTGTGACTGTTACATGATGCAATCAGAGGGATTTAGCCAAGAAAGGTTTAGTAATTATGTTTGAATAATGCCTTTATGGAAACCTAACATGGAATAGTTTGACTTTCCCAGCAACGCAAGGTGTAGCATGAGCTCTCACTCTCAAGGGTCTTGTATAGGAAAGAAGTTTAGTCTGCAGAGGCTGTCACTACCAGAACTGACCCAGGGACAACCTCTGGGCTGTGGGAAACCAAAAAGAGAGATGGGAAGGGAGACAGTGAAAAAAACACAATTTTAAGGAGGTTCACATTAGCTCTTCTCTAAGTGTGCTCAGACTGTGTGGCTGGCAATGCATTCAAGCTTGTCATGACATTTTGGGAKAGGGCTGTTAAAAAACGGACAAAGAATCATCTCTAAGTTTCTCAGGAAGGCTTACCTAAAATTAAAAAGACTAATTTACCATATTTGGCGTCTTTGTTGAATTTAGAAAACTCTTTGTAGATATTCCTAATTCTCAGTCTTTCCTGTTTTCTCAGTTCTGACACAAAAGGTGGATTTGTTGTATCTTTTAGACATCAGGCAATCTAAATTGCTCTGTTCTGCCCCAATGTGCAAAAGGTAAAACCTAAGAAATAATGAATTCTCTTTTCACGGTACAGCAGCTTGAGAAGTCTGATATAGTACTTCTGAAGGTTATTTTTTTTAAGGCAAATTAAGAGCCAATTCCAGTAGTCTTCTGTCAAAGGAAGCTCGGCACAAATGAGAATTAGAAGATTTGCTGTTGAACAGTTTGAAATTTGAAAGAAAAAAAAGAAAAAAAATCAAATAACAAATGGAAAACAACTTCAGAGTCTGATGGTAAAAACTGTGTGGGCACAGCTACAGTTTTCTCAACTATATGCCTTTGGGTGCACATCTTAGAGCTTTCAGTGTGGAGCTTTCACCGAACTCAAGGGCAGTCCTGTGCAGCTTGGGTGCAAATGACTTGTGCTGCCCTCTGAATTCTTGAGTGGATAATGTAAATCTGTGGTTATGGCATGACTACCTGTGTGAAAGGCTTATTAAAGGTTGTAGACCACTCTGCTACTCGAAGTCTTTAAATCATGATAAAATGTCTTTTCATTATGGGACATTGTGCTCAGTTAGAGTAATAATTCAGTGAAGTTCCAAGGCCTGTGTTGCACCAAAGTCATATGAGATGTTAGAACGGCCTTCCTCTGACCTTGTAGCTATGTGAATCTTTCCATGCACTTCACTGTCTTGGAAAATTAAACCCAATTGCTGCTGATGCTTTGGTCTGGTCTTCTGRCATTTTAGCATCGCACTTCTATTCTCAGTCCTGGAGACTGAGTCACTTTGGAYGATTTTTCTGTGTGGAGGTTGAGAAGGCAGACTTTTTCAGCTTTTGAGTAATTTAACTGCTCATTCTACACAATTTTAGTTTACTCATATTTTTAGGAAATAACTCTTCAGCTTTCTCTGCTGATTTATGCATAYGTTGATCTGTCTTTTGGCCGAGCCCTCCAGTTACTCCCTGAAAACTGTCTGCAGTGTCACGGCTTGCTACATTTTGCATTGTTCTTGCTCTCTTGTTATCTGGTTTTCATCTATTTGCGGTGGCTTTCCTTGAAAATGAGGRTTAGGCCTAATAGTTATATTTCTGAAACTTTTCTGACTGTATGAACATCATTTATCAGTTGATTCATTCCTGCTCTCCAAAACAGACAATCTGTTCTATGACTGTTTCTTTGTCTACTGCTGCCATTTACTACACATTTGGAACAAAATTTAAAATATATAAAGCAATTTTAAATGTTAATAGCTCAGTAAAGGGGAATAATTTTCATCGTAAATGGAATTCCACTGGATTTCTCCAGGACAGAGCATTACGCTTTTCAGCAATGTATAAGCAAATTAGAACATAGTAAAGGACAACATAAATATGAGAGATAACTGGAATCAAAGAGAAATTAAAATGTCCTGCATGTGCAGGGAAAGTGGCTCAGAAGGCCTTCTTTCTGAAGACAGTATTATGGAAAATGAGACCATTAACTTTATTCAATGTCTTTTGTTCTTTCTTTCTAAAAGTTAATTTCAAGCCACTGAGAAGTTTAAACCAGAGTTGCAAGTTTATTTGTGGGCTTCTAACATCCAAGGAGGCCCATCATTTCTTAATAGGATTATTGTTGTTAACTTCAGTGAGAGCAAACTTATCATTAGTTATTAATGTCTGTGCCCTAATTAATTACTTAACTTAAAGTGAATCATTGGTTCAGGTGGAAAAGATAATYTACTCTGTAAGCTAAAGCATCAATTGTCCTCTTTTAAAGCCTGACTAATAAAAAGATGCTTTTTGTGAGAGTTAAACTGTATCTGTCACCTCATTTGGCCAAGATGGTGAACAGCATTGGCAAGATTACTTCTCAGCTGCTGTCGCTAAATTTGATTCAGTGACYTAGAAGTAAAAGATAATCTTGTAGTCTCCACACTGCATCTGTCTCAAAAAAATACAGTTGATTAGCAGGTACTYGGTAGTTACCTGGAAAAATATACTGCTGTGTCCTTCAACAACCTCAGTGAGCATTATTAATATCAATCATCAATTTATAAAGGGCAGAAAGCAGATCTTGGAGTAGACTGCAACCCACAAAAAAACATCTTTGGGAAAATCTCGGTTCCTGGTGTGAATCTGCCATGAAAAATGCAATGATTTTTTCCTAACCAAACTGTTAAGTGCCACTAGTCCTTTCTTCTCAGTTTGGCCTTTTCTAGAGGAAAAATGAACTTCAGGTCGAGACAAGGCTCCAAGCCTTCAGTGCAACTCTGAAACACTTCTTAAAGTGCAAGAGATAGCAAGGGCAAAGTAAAGGCATTTTTTCCTTTAGGAAATTTTTTCCAAAGGAATGAGTAGAGTACTCYGGGTTTTGCTTTATGACAATGAAGTGTTTTGTGCCCTGTGAATGTTTGAGAATTTTTGTTCCATTACCCTCAGCTGAGATAATTTCAGACATGCTTTTTATATATTTTCTTCAAGATCGTTTGCCATTGAAAATAAAGCACTGCTCCGGATGGTGATGCGAAATGCATTAGATGTCAGAATTCTTGACATCTGAATCCTAATCTGTCACAGCACAGTCAGCCCTATGTGATTTTACATGGGCTCAAAACACTGTCTACGTTAAAAAGAAAATATTCAAGAAAATGGAGAGATGTACAAAAAATATTCTCCTTAAAACAATTCAGAGAGTAAGAATTCAAACTAGAGATGCAATGTCCGGAGAGAAGCAGAAGACCCTGAACATTTATTTAGAAAATATTATATTCAAGAAAACAGAAATTCAAACATGTCATTATGATCRTAAGGTAAGTGATATTGCTGGGGGAAAGTCTAATGGACTTGATCTCTTTTTTAAAAAGACTATTATTATTGATGGTATTATTGGTTCAGACCCTGGATTGATAAAGTGCCTGATATTGCCCATTTTTCTCAGTTTATCTTTAACTGCTGCCATCTTGATTCCAGACTTTTCTCCTCTTCTATCCTCAGTAGCTATTTTGATTTTCCCAAATGCTTTATACTAGGCTACTAGGAAGAAAGATAATTTTAGATCTATAACATATCTATGAGATTTTTTTCCTGATAAGGTCCTTCTATGAAATCCAGCCTTTATCTCTTGCAGCCGTTGTTGTATACTAGCTTATGCACAACTCAGCAGAGAAAGCTGAAAAACTATTTCCTAAAAATAGAGTTGTACTCTACCATATTGGTAGGCATGTTGGGGCACAATAAGCACTTCTCAAAGTGTGTGCAAAAAATAGGCACTAAAAGCTGTTGCAAACATGCTCATGTCTTAGGCACTTCTGAGTTGATATTACTAGTTTAAATTGGAAATAAAGAACTCCAGCACCGAATCAGAGTTTGTTTCAGATCCTTTTTTTTTCATCCTTTCCTTCTTCAACACCATACACTTTATGAGGTAGAAAAGAACTACTATTCAGACGCTTGTGAATCATACGGTCAAAACCAAAACAAATGATATTTTCTATTGAGATAGTAATTTTTCTAGGCAAGACRTAAACATATGCACATGTGCCCTGGGTAAATCTGATCTGAGTTCAGAGATTTGCAGAATAATTTAAGTTGAAAGACACCTCTGGAGGTCATGCAGTGTAATTCCTTGCTCAAAGTAGAGCCAACTTCACAATTAGGCCAGATTGCCAATGGAGATCGCATGGTTAAGCACAGCACTGTGATCTCTGCAAGAAAGTACTTAGAGCAAACGAACTGGAACTCTGGTTGAGATTTCACTATGGCTTTCCCATAAACTGTATGACCCCACTTGGAACCTGAATCCAATATTCACTGAAGTCCATGGAAAGACTCCCATTGATACTGATGAGCTTTGGATAGGTTTGTTTGTTCACGTTGTAGGGGTGAAAACAAAATGGCAGCAAGCCTTGGGATAACAGTATTTCTCTATAACTATGGGATACGGTAAGGACAAATTTAATATATGTCTGTGGGCTACTTGAATGCTGCTTCTTTTTATTCCCTTGTCTTCAAAGCCACACTTATATTTAGATCGATCTTTCAAAGGCAGTTATATGGCCCCATTACCGAGGGATCTGAACTGTCATCACAGTCTTTAATGCTTTTCTCCTTCTAGCACCCCTCTGATGCAGGGATGTTCTATTATCCATGCTTTATTGATAGAGAACAGAGATACTAAAGCTCAGATTGGTTTCATTGGGAATGAAATGCCCACTTACCTTAAAATCTGCACATAAATGGCTTGCCCAAGGTCATTCAAGCAGGCTGTGGCAGAGTGAGTGGCCCTGTTTTGAATTCCAGGTGAGTCCCCTCTGGCTTAAAAGGAGGGCTTTTTCCAGGAATTCAAAGCTGGGTGTAGTGAAACCATTGGAAAATATAGCACATTTCAAAAGCAGAAAAAAAATGTAAGTGTGTAAGCAGCTTTTGACTAAAGGAAGGGTAATGGAAAGAAATCACATGGTAATTTAAAAACCAGTCATTGCATAAAACTGCACTTTTCAAGAATTACAGCTGTGCTAACATGGTTATAATAAGAAAATCTGACAAGGAAGAGGTTTTAATCTTTTATGATCTCCTGCCAGAAGCTCTCTTAGAGATTTCTCAGCTAGTGGGAAATGAATGGTGGAGTGCAGAAAGAAGAAAAGGAGGTGTATCTGGTTAAGCAGCCAGGATCGGACTGTTGGAGCAGGCAAATGAACAGTCCTGTGATAAGGAAAGAGGAAGACAGATTTTCAGAAGTGTACTACAGATATGAAAGACATGCAAGACAGACAGTTTTCTATATGATTCTATTCCAATATGACACTTACATGTGCTTAATGAATGCCTTTAGGCACCTAAATTCCACTGGAATCCAAAATAGATGCTATAAAAAGTCTACATCTACTTCTAAGCATCATGTTCCTCTCAAAGCCTATCCTTTTACTGAGGGGAAGAGGTTGATGAACAAGACAAAGAAGAAATTGAAGTATATTGGTTTAGGTCACCAGTATTCACCTGTTGGTGAACCATCATTAAAAGAAGCTATGGTTAACATTTTTATTTTACCCATGTGATAGTACACGATGAAAGGACATGTTTTAAAAATTAAAAATTCTGTATACCTAAAATGACAATATGAAGCTCTAATCTTGATACAATGAGGCAACATGACGACTTCATAGCAGTACTTTTTTTTCCAGTGGTGGGACAGAGTGCAACCTCAGTTTGCAGATGAAACAAAACTAGGAAGAGTGGCTGATACACCAGATGTTTGTGCCACCGTTCAGCAGGCTGAAGAAATGGGCTAACAGGAAACTCATGAAGTTCAATAAAGGGAAATGCAGAGTCTGGAGAAGAATAACGCCAAGCACCAGTACAGGCTCACGGCCGTCTAGCTGAAGAGCAGCTTGGCAGAAAAGGACCTCAGGGTTCTAGTGAACAGTAAGTTGACCATGAGCCAGCAATTGCAATTGTGGCAAAGGAGGACAACAGCGTCCTGAGCTGCATCAGGAAAAGGATTGACAGCAGAGCGAGTGAAGTGATCCTTCCCCTCTRCTCAGCCCTTAGGAGGCCACATCYGTAGTGCTGTTTCCACTTCCGGGATCCCCAGTACAAAAGAGACACAGACCTACTGGAGTGAGTCCAGCGAAGGTGCCACAAAGAAGGGACTGGAGCATTTAACATACAGGGAGAGGCTGAGAGAGCGAGGACATTTCAGCCTGGGGAAGAGAAGGCCCAGGGGATCTTATAAACGTGTGTGAATATCTGATAGGGAGGAGTAAACAAGACAGAGCCAGACACTTCACGTACCAGGCATGCTGGCGTACTAGGAATAGAATAGGCTAGTGAATAGGCTAGAAGCAWTGGGCACAAAGCAAAATACAGGAAATTCCATTTAAACATAAGAAAGAGTTTTTTATTGTGAGAGTGATSAAACACTAGAACAGGTTTAATCAGAGAGATTTTGGAATCCCCATCCTTGGAGATATTCAAACACCATCTGAACATGGCTGTGAGCAACCTGCACTCATTGACTCTGCTTTGYGTCAGGGGAGTTGGACTAGCTTATCTCCAGAGGTGCCTTCTCACCTCAGTGATGCTGTCGTTCTGTGATGCCATAAGGCCTCTACTCAGGCACAGCTACAGCTGTGGGAGAAACATGGCAAATAAAGTCCTGACATGGAAGAAAAAAAAATCAGGAAATTAATTTAATATAAGAAGAAGAAACTAAATTACTATTAGGATGGAATTAGAATGACTTGCTTGGCTGATCTGTGCGATTGCTGGCAGAACAATAAGATCTCTAACCATTCGAATGAGCAGGCTTATGGCTTTAGTGACGTTACAGAATATAAACTACAGTTGTTGCTGTTATTATTATTAATAAAAAATCCCAAGAAACATGGTGCAAGGAATAAGAAACAGAAGAAGGATGTGTTCATTGAAAGATGTCTGCAGAAAAATCTGTGGTGTTCAGCGGTACGGAATATCACATCTCTGGAGATGAATCTGGACTTTCTAGGTTTGGAAAAATCTTGTGGTTGCAAAACTGAGCCCATTTATGTGACTAAATCTAGTTTCTCTCCAAGCTGCGCTATCTCAAATTGCTGGATACATTCTTAAAAGTAACTGTGCTATGTTCCATCTTGTTTTTTTGGAAAAGCTCTTGTTCATTGATTGCTCTTCTAGGTTTTCAGCACTACAACTAACCATTAGCAAAATGAGATAACAGTTTAGCTGTGACCTGGTCTGAAAAGTGTCAAGTCCTCAAACCTGTCCTCAAAGGCTTGGAAGACTGCTACATTCTAAACATTGGATATAATTAAGGGGAAAATCAGTTCCTGACCTTAATCTGCTTAGCAAAACATGATGCAGAATGCAGTGATTTCATTACATACAATTATAATTTACAAGGAAAGACTAGTGGATGTCTATTGTTTCTGTCTAGCTACTGGTTCTGCAGATTTTGGGTGCTATTCATAAAGCATATAAATTGCAACAATGAAACAGATGGCAGGCTTGATAGAGAGGTCCAATTCTAACAAAGGACTAAAATGTGCATAACCAAGGAAGCAATTAGATTCTTACTGGGAATGACTGAGAAACTTACACAAAGTAATATAACGTACTTGACAACAAAATAGGAGTGTTCTACTTCCCGAATTTCTGTGTAAAGTTTTCCTGGCTTTGTACTGGCTTTGTGCTGGCTCTGCAGCAGGAAACGACAAAGATGAAGAAGGTCCATGCGTACAACCTGCAGCATGGTGGCCTCAGTACTATATATAACGCAAACATTTCTTGCAGAATTCAAATGGATAAGGACAGAGAGTGTAAAAAGGCTAGAGAGGATGAAGGCTCACAACTCTCTTCTCCTTATCATTAGGAAACAGAGATGACCAACCACATGACAGCAGCAAGCTATGGTCAGCAAAATGACATCATTAGGCCAAGATACCACCCTGTGCAGTCACATAGTGTGTGTGAATCACCTTAGTAGAGTGAGTAATGGGAGAAGTTAGTATTGTTATTAGTGCAAATAAACAAAGTTGCCAAATTTTTACATTGATGAGCTATATCAATAGCAGTATCGGAATGTTCAGACCAATCCTTACAGTTAAAACCAGCCAAACAAAACCCAATTTATTTAAAACCCCAGCACACAGCACAGGTTACTGCAGTACTATAACAACTGAGGGATCAGGAATATTTTTAGTGGAACATACCTGTGACCTTGCCCAAGGTGAGTGATTTGATGGCCTTAAAATCAATCTCAGAAAAGTTGTGCTTGAGTTTGAGAACTTGATCAACCTGGAAGAAGTCATTACAACAGAATCAGTTCATTACAACAGCATATAGATACCTCCTAAAGCTTTCTCTATTCTGTGAACTTGTGGGAATGCTCTCAGCTGCAAAGAAGTTAATCCTGCCTCCAAGTGTGATTCAGTTCCTAAAGATAGCAAAGTGAACATGCTTTGATTTTTGCATGAGAAGTTTAAGGGTGCACCATAGTAGTCATATAATGGGCTTTAAAGAAACTTCCCCTGCAGAAAAGCTTAAAATGTTTGACACCAAAATCCCCATATTTCATAAAATCTACATCTATTCACATCAGAACACAATCAAAGGAGGCCTCTCTAGAAATGTGTGGTGGAGAATTAGTTTTGCACAGAAGAAAACCACAATGCGGCACGGCAATAGAAGACTGGTACGTGAGGTAAACYCTGACTGTTAGCATAATCCTCCTTCCTAAACAATCAGGCAGTCACTGTGTTAACTGTGTATCATTTTACCACCCAGAAATGGAAACTGTAGAGGAAAGAAACTCTGTGTTTCCTTCTATTCCTTCACTCACACATGGCTTCTCTTTAGATGCTGCCATCCAGATCTAGCAAATTTTGTAATTTGAATCACTGTAATTAACCTAGGAAGGAAAGCAGAAGGAGARTAAGATGGTACTCTTCTCTCTGCCYTGGAAAAACAGGTGAGGCAGAGAAACAGGGCGGAGGAGGGCTTCTCATCTCCAGCCACAGCTGGTTCTGTGCACCGAAGGCCAGACTTGCCCCGTCAAAGGGGTAGGGCATGGTCGATGGTCACACACACGACAGCCACACACTGCGTACCCTCAGTCTYTCCTCTGCTGTGAGGAGATGTAAACTATGAGACACATCCTTCCTTGGGACATATATCTCAAATGAAATGATACTTCCTAATTCACAGATTGCCAGAGAMAAAATAATGGTCACTCTGCAGAAAACCCATCTGCTGGGCACTCTGATGCTGTGGCTGGGCAAACTGTGGTCTAGAAGAAGCTTTGGTCTAACCCACACGGCTGATCTGCTGTTCAATCAGCTTTAGTTTCATCAGATCAGTGTGAAACCTTTGCCTCCTACTGGTGAGCAGGCATTTAAAACCAGTGGGTCTGTTTGTGGCATGAAGTATTATTCAACACTGAACATGTATAAGGGATGTATAAGCCCTGAAAATAAGCCACGACATATAGACGCGATACCTGAATAATAAGTTCTCTGCCTTCTCTGTTAATCTTCACATGGTGCAGCTCTCGGTTGGCAAAGTTTCCAGAGTCAATGGTGAAAATGAGAAGTCCATCCTTACTTAGCTTGTATCGGACCTGTAAACTTCCTTAAAAGCAGAACACAGTTCTACCTATAAAACCTGTGTCCATAATGAGATACTGCTCAATATGTTTAAACAACATGCAACTCTCATTTTGTTTCTATTATAAAGGAGCAGCTAGGTTAAAAAGTCAAGAAGAAGTTTGAAGATAAAGGAAAGAATTCAAGCTATAAAGAAAAGTATAAAGAAAAAATACAGTGGAAGGGTTTTCCCCTCTTACCAGCTAACAAACTCCGCTGTGGAGAAATATAATGCCATYGAGTAACTAAGTATATCAAAGGGGAGTCTGTCTGTCCACAGGTCAGACATTTACCACTGCAGCAAGAGCTGATCTATACTAGACGGTGAAGAATCATTTCCACCAGAGGGCATGCAGGTCTTGCTCTGTTCTATTAAAGTAGTATTAGTTGATTTTATCATTTGTTTCCATGAAGACATAATGGGCAATACAGATGACAGTGAAAACTGTACGAATTACATCTTTTCATTTCAAACATTTAAAGGTCCAGATTTCCAGATCACTTCGACTCTGTTTTTTTAACCTATTTGCAGAGATCCATATAATTCCTATCAAAATGAATACCAAACATCTCTTTCAGTCTTTGTAGAAAAAAAAACATTGTGGCTTCCTAGAGTTTCTGATAAATAAAAGTACTATAATAAATCAAAATGCCTAAGACATTGAGGCATTCAATATTAACTTTGATCCCTCCACAAATGACAAAAGAAAATATAGAATCCATTTGAGTTTACTTTTCTGGGCATTAAGTACCAGAGAGAGAACTATTCCGTGAATTTGGGGGATCTTTTTAAACAGCAGTAACCGAACAACCTGGAATAGTAGTGGCACTACAGAGTTAAAAAGTTTCTCCAGGGCTACTTTGTTACAGTCTCTAAGGAGAAAATGAATGCTGACAGCACCACAACCTCTAAGCAGAGGGTCCTTCACTTATACCAGGTTCTGAAAATCATCGTAAAAACTCCTATCTCCTTCCATTTCGGTGCTTTTGCTACAACAAGTTCAAAATAGTCCAAGCATCACTAGATTTTGCAGGCAAATACTACCTGTGATGGGGCCCGACTGAATGACTGTCACTGATGGATATTTTCAMATAATTTTAGTTCTAGGACTTGTTTCAACCTTTGCAGAGATAACACTTGTACATATGTCGCAGTGCAGCGCCACATCAGGGAACTCCCGGGTAAATCGGAGGGAGCCGCCGCACTTGCATGCTGCACTGCAACATTATCCAACATCTCTGACCCCCAGCTGCAGCCTTGCTTTCAAGTGAGGTGAATGAACAGGGYTACTGAGCTCCTGTGCTCTGCAATATTAACACTGAAAGCCTGATTTCAGGTCTAGAGTTGGTGAGGGGGGGGACACAGAGTAGTTCCACTTCTCTACATAGTGTAGACACACCCATTCCTTTCAGCCTCAATAAAGCCAGCTCTGCTGTTGTACAAGCTACTGTAAATTCACTTTACAATGGAGTTTAAAACTATGCATAAACCTGCTGCAGAGAGGGAATTCTGCCACCCTATGCAGCTCACAGTGATGTCAGCAGTCCTTCCAGATTGGACCAAAGTCCAAGCAAGGTCATCCATCCTCCTCTTTCCTTGCCAGGGTGTTTGCAGCTCAGGCTCTTAACAGCTGTGCTTTTTGCAACATTCAATATATCTCAGAAGAACACTGTCTCTCTCTAAGCTTTGCAGGATAAAGTCGACACTTCCAAAGATGAGAGGGAAAATGAGAATGAGCTACTAGGATGAAGGATTTTTAGCTGACTGAGAGGTCTACTGGATCAGGTGAGATTTTAAAGTGAAAAGAAAAAAAAAGAGTTAAAATGCATTTTTCTTTTCTTACACACAGTCATGGATGTTAGAGGGTAATTTGGGAATAGATCAAGGTCAGTAAAAACTTCTAAATTATTTAGTGTGATAATACAGGTCCTGATTCAGCTATCCTGAATCACAGTGCAAAGCTCCCTTCATTGCATGACCAAGACGAGGAGCTGAAGTGCATCAGCATTAACAACCCACTCAAAGGTCCAAATTGTCTAAAACACAATCCCATTTTCTGGTACTGAACAAAACACTCATCAACAAGGAACACATGTCACTTTACTCACTTTACTTTAGGAAAAAAAAAAAAAAGAATGGAAGTGAAGGTTGCCTGACCCTGCGCACAATAGCTTAGACGGCCACACAGAAGAAGTGGAGACTCACTGTGATAAATGATGGTTTGGTCCAAACTGAAAACAATGTCCCCGAAGTATTTTACAGGCTGCCTGGTGTATCAGTCGCACACGTCTGAAGCAGAACTTTTGAAAGGGGAATAGCACGAACAATGAAACACGGCCTAGATTTGGTCTCTGACCTCATACTACTCACTTAGCTCACATGCGAAAATATTTGTCTACTCTTTTGGGATGCTATGAGCACATCAATGTATAAAACATGAACGGTGCTACTATGTCCAGGTCATTAACCAGCACATCTATGTTCAAAGAGATCCAGCAAGAGATATAATCTATACAGGTTCTCAGCAACTGCAAATGGGGGTATAACCACTGACTCTATCAGAGAAAATCAATTTAAACCAGAAAATTATCTGTTCTGTTTGTYTGGAGACAATGGAGGAGGTTCCTGACATCCATGAAGAACTGATCTACTTGCTATATTGATACAATTTTACTTTATATCATTAAAGGGATCAGGCAGTAGCATCTTAATTTTATCAAATTGCTTTTGAACTTCAATGACAACAAAAATTTTKTTTGGACAGCTCCTCTTAAAAACCACTGAATTCAAATTGGCATTTTGCCTGAGATCAAATTTGCATTAATACAAATCAGAAGTACCTGAGATCATCTCTCCAGATTTACTTTGGAATTTACACTAGTGTAGCATAGAGCTGATTCTGGCTTGCATTCAGCACCAAACCTTTTTCTGTTGGCAGAGTACAGAATCATTTTTTTGTCTAACAGATTATACTGCCATTTTGCTACACAGAAACACTTGATGGGGAAAATAAATGGATTATTAATTAAAATTATTACTAAGAAGGTTTTTTTGGCCTCTGAATTTTGATTATATAGTTCACTGACTTTCTCCATCACATCCTCCTAGTGTCACTAACTCCAAATAAAAATCTGTGCATAAACAGTTCTACTCCAATTTTTGCATCATTTCTGCCTCACAGCAGGGATTCACATTAATCATAAGCAGCATAATTTCTGGCAGTCTTGTTGCAGTCATGCAAGTCAACCTCTTTTCAGCTCCTCATGTCTGAGCATGCAYACCTGGAGTGTCATGATGCTCAAGCAAGGCACTGCCTGTTGTGGTTTCTTCCTTCTCTAATTTATGCGCAATGGCTGGTGGCAATTTCTATTAAGTACATGAGAGAGGGAAGCAAGGAGAGAGGGAGGTATCATGTTCCTGGCCTTGGGCTGAGAAATTTTTCTGGAGATATTACCCAAGCTGTGTTAGGTAAGAGCAGATTCACACTTAATTATTGTAGTTGTCCCTCAGATCCTACAGGTCCATCAGACAGAGACATACTGTGCTAGCTCTAAAAACAGCCTCAGTGGAGGCACAGTTTTGCTGCAGTGTGACAGCATGCAGCACAACCTCTTCTTCCCTCCATTTCTGGAGGAGATGAGTCCTCATGGAGTTCAGTGCTGCCAYGATGAGACTTCCACTACCACCAAAGCAGGTTTGTGACAAACACTGTAGTCTTTAATCTGTAACCTGCAGTAATATAACGCATGACTGTAGGACTGAATGGCATCTCTCTGCTGATATAAAACAACTACAGAGCCATTTTAACAGAAATCCTGGTCTCCCCTTGTGCAGAGGGAAGTTCTGGGAAATGCAGACAGAAGAGCAGTATTTATGCCATCCCATGCTGGTGCTTAGGTAAAGGACRATGTTTCTGAAACAAAACACCCACAGCATATACTTTTACCAGTAATGGAGGCCGGGGTTAGTACTTGCTAGCAGTACACTAACGATCAGTGTGAGCATAACCAGCCTCCAAGCAGCTACAGGAATAGCCTGGTGCTTTCAAACTGCTTCTAYTTTCTTTTACTGAGGACAAGAAAGATGTAGTAGCAGTTCTTGAGTCCAGTGATAAGGACATTATGTTGTGTAGAGATTTCAAGGTGCTTGCTCTGAATTAAAAATATTCCCAAACTACAGTGTGAAGAAGTATCTTGGTCATGATATCACACATTACATGTCCAGATCATTTTCTGATTGAATATTTCTACAAGAGAGTCCTTTTTCTCTTGCCTGTGTCAAGGGGAATGTCCGAAACACCTCGTGGCTCTGTGACCTATACCCACTGCCTTTACATCAGCCTTGAACTGCAAAAGCTTGTTTTGAAAAACAAACAGTAATTTCTAAATTTTTGGCTGAAAAAGGAAACACAGGAAAACATTACTGTGAGTTTTCTGGCTCATAAAAAGACTTCCTTACTTGAAAGATCTCACTCAGTGCTGAGTATTTGATAGAAAGGCTAAAGCAGCTCTGCAGGAAGCAAAAAACGGATCTCAGGRATTTGGTCTACTAATCAGTCAACTGTAAGCAAGGTTCTTGTCACATGTATCACCAGGACTATAGGTCCTATGTCATTTCGTCTTGAAGAACCAAATGGTAAGGAAAGGAACAACCTGCCCTTGGAGTCTGAGGCTTCTCTGCAGGACCTTTACTTACAGAAATTGGTTTTAAATGAGCCCATATTGAACCCAACATCTATAACAACTTCAGTAACACTTTTTAATGACTTAARCTAGCTGGAACAGCTGGCAAGACATCTTGCGCCCCTCAGAGAAGCTCAGGGAGCTCACGTTCAGGGAGCACGTGAGGGTGGCACATGTAAAAAGTACAACTTTTACCACGGTTGCATAACATCAGGAAAAATAATTCAAATCAGGGCAGCTGACAACTCTGATCTGGGAGAAATGAGTGAGTGCCTGTGTGAAACGATCAAACGTTTCTTTAGGCTAAGGACCTCAGATCACCTCTGCACACCCCCTTGTCCCAGAAGAAACACTGGAGTTAAGGACCAACTGATCCTGTCTCAAACGGGCAGGTGTCCTTGGCTGATTATAAGATGTTAACCACAGCACTCACCTGAACTATTGCTAAAAGAGCAAATAATTATGGAAGGCACCAATTAAACAAGCGGTGGGGAATATTARTGAAATTATTGATATTGCTATTATGAAAAAAATCTAAAATATCTAGCTTATTTGCAAATTGCAACGTGGAAATATTGTTTGCTCATTCCTGATTGTAGAGTAGCGGATGGCGGTTTTCAGTCATCTCTACCACAAATTACCTCCCTGGCACCTTGTGCWGCTTCACTGCAACAGTACTCCCTCTTTACAGCCTAGATATTTAAAAATGAACTACCCCTTTCCTAGTTAGGAACAGCTGGCTAAGAAACCTGCTCCTTAATTAGCAGTTTCTCCTCAGGGACATTTACTCAGTAAATTTACTGTTCAGCGGAAGTGCAGCTGGTGATTCAAAATAACAGGCCCTATCTCTTAAGCGTCCAGCAGCTTTTAACTAAGAAAGTACTTGCACATTTTTAGGAGGTGGCTCTTGCTATTTGTTTTGCTCAGAGAAAATGAAGAGGAAAAGCTTCTGAATATGTTTGCTGATATGATTGCTCAGCGACTGGGTTTGTTCAGATGACATTGTTTTATGTGATAAAGGAAAAAMAGCAACTCTCAACTTTTTGTAATCTCTTAAGGCAATAAAGAAAACAAGTGCTAATTTGAATGCCTTCTACTTAAAGCTTGAGGCGCTCAGAACTCAGAGATCATATTCAGGCCTGCCTATAAAATAACACATTTTCACAGTGCACTTCTTCAACTTAA